>NW_011889326.1:516932-596289 GCF_000151845.1 Pteropus vampyrus | reverse complement strand
CCTAGATGAGTTAAAGTAGTCCCATTTTACTGACAATGTAAGTCCTAGTCGACATATAATGTTTAACTGAAACATATTATTTTGTTTTAATTATCCAGGTTTCACTGAGGTTGAGAACAAAGACACAATTACAAAAATTACCCAATTTAATCCTTTAATCCCACAAATAAGGCATGAAAAATAAGGCATGGAGCAGCTTATTTGCTCAGAATCACAAAAATCTTTAAATGTATCTTTAAAGAATCAGATTCATTCAAGAAAATTATAGAGGGGGAAAAATCAGATGCATTAGAGAAAAAAATGCAGATAAGTAAAAAAGATAAAAATAAAAGCCTTGCATCATCTCACCTCCAGGAGATAAATTAGTCATTATTAATTCCAAATGTATATCCTTCTAGACTGTTCTGTACTTTTTAATTCTTTCCCCTCAAAATAGGATCTTTAGACTTTAGAGATTTGAAACTATCATATCGACAGTTAGTTT
Organism: Pteropus vampyrus; assembly: GCF_000151845.1. Lineage (NCBI taxonomy): Eukaryota > Metazoa > Chordata > Mammalia > Chiroptera > Pteropodidae > Pteropus > Pteropus vampyrus. Next base: position 595,805 of record NW_011889326.1, on the reverse strand, counting down.
CTCTGACTGCCAAAATTAAAGACATAGTTAAGTTCATTTTCATACTTGACTAAATAATTTTATATATTGGTTAATTTTAGTTAAGTTCATTTTCATACTTTACTAAATAATTTTATATATTGGTTAATTTATATTACATACAGCTCTTAGAAGTTTTATTTATTTACTTTTCCCCTACTAAACTAATTACAATTAGGTTACTCCACAATCATCACAAACCACTCCAACTCAATTAAAACTGTTCTCATTATATTCATCGTGATCTCTGTGGTCAAAGCAAACATTGCCTTTTCAGTCTTCACCTTACAGAAATCTTTGAGATGACTGATTACTTGGTTTACCTTGAAGCTTTCTTTGCTTTTGTCTTTTATCATGTCACACTCTCAGATGCATTCCTGCCTTTCTGACCTCATGTTCTTAGTCTTGTTTATATTATCATTTTATGCACAACCATTTAATGTTGAGAGTCCTCAGAGCACCAAAGTACCAGCCTCTCACTTCCTAGTCAGTGTTATCACCGCAGGTGATCTTATTTACTCCTATATCTTCGACTAACAACGATAAGCCAGTGATGGTTAAATTTATAACGTCAGCCCAAAAACTTACTTCTGAGCTCACGATGCATAAATTTAGCTAACATTTTGTGGTATCTCATTTTGAATACCTAAGTATTCAAAAAAATGAATAATCTATCTTTTGTAATAAAGTTCTATCCATAGTGTAATAAGATTCTGCCCATCTTAACAAGCAGTTCATTGCTCAAGCCAGAACCCTATAAGTCATCTTTGATTCATAAAGTATAAGTTATATAATTCACTGATTTCATTTTGAAGAAGGCAGAAGACTGCCTTTTTCCTCACCTACTATATTTCATTGCTTTATTCAGCAATGACTTGTTAACTGCTTAATATGTACCAGGCACTGTGCTAGGGAAAGGGGTTCAGGATTCCACTGAATTTTATCCATGCCCTTTTAGAGCTCATTTTCTTGAGACAGACCATTCTTAGGGTCACTGCTCTGGAGTATTCTTTTCCTATTCTACCTACTTTGGCCAACTAGCTTCATCCTTCATGTAAACACTTCATATGTTTGATTCATCATCAACTCTCCACTGGACTTAGTACCTATGTTATTCATTTCCACAGCATCTTTTATATTTTTCCTTCACAGCACTCATCACGTCTCATTATTCAGCTAATGTTTTCTCTCAATTAGACTTGTAAGTGCCATAAAGGCAGGAATTTTATCTATTTAATTTCTGTATCCTTGGTACAGAATACATAGATCACCAGCACACTGTAAGCGATTGGTAAATTTTGGTTGAACAAGTAAATGATGAGTAAAAGAAAACAAATATTTATCTCTCAAAAAAACTTTATGAGAATAAATTCTAGGATTATACATAGAATAATTCTTTTTTTGTGTGTCCCCCACATTTCCCCCTGCTGTACAGCAGGAAGAATAGAGTAGGAATTTTGTGGGCACAAAAAATCTGGAGACATTTTTTCAAATCTTTTCCTACAAAATCAGAACATATAATCCAAACCAGAAATTTCTAATTAAATTCATTCACCAATTTATTCACTTGTTCATCCACATATTTATTAAACACCTGCAATATGCCAGGCACTATTACAGGCACCTGTACAACAGTGAACTAAGTCCCTGCCTCACAGGAGGTCGCTTTCCTATAGATGGGGAGAAAAAATAAACTAATGCACAAATACATATATGTCAGGAGGTAGTAAGTGCTATTAAGAAAAATAAAGAGGGGTCAGAAAGGGTACTGACATAAAAAAAAGTTGCCATTTCAAACAAAGTGCTTGGGAAGGTTTGTCTGATAAGTTGACCAATGAGCAAATACTTCCAAAGAATAAGAGAAGAAGCCATATGGGATAAAAGCATTCCAGACCCAGGAAACAGGAAGCACAAAGGCCCTTAAGCAGGAGTCTACTTGGGTCATTTAAGGAACAGCATGACTCACAGTGGGGCTAAAATGTAAAAGCAAGAAGAGTGAAAACAGATAAGATAAAGGAATACTGAGGACTAGGTCTTGAAAAGTTCCATAGATCATAATTAGGACTTTATTTGTTACTCTGGACAAAAAGGCCATCTACTGAAACACTTTTACAAAAGTCTGAAAAGGTCTGACTTGTTTTAAAAGACCATTCTGGATGTGGTGTAAGAAGCAACTATAATAGAATGGGGTAGGTATAAATGCAAAAAAAAGCAGTTGAAAAGCTAATGCATTAATTCAGGTAAGAGGTGATGGTGGCTTGGATTAGGATGATTACAGTAAAAGTCATATGAGGGACTAGATCCTGTATATATTTTGAAGGTAATGGTTGAGATGTGGGTGTGAATGTAAAAGGGGATAGGAGAAAAACTAATTTGGAATCTGGATCAACATGGGTTCAAATCTCAACTGTCACTTACAAACCAATTAACCCTCTAGAAGTCTCAGCTTCCTCCTGTATAAAGTAGGAATAACTGGTACTTCTTAGGCATTTGTAAAGATTAAAGAGAAAGTCATATGAATGTAATATGTAAGGACTTTGTCACAGCGTAGCAGTCAAAAAGTGGTAGCTGTTATGGCCATCATTTTAAACAAGTTATATCTAAACACTACTTATTCTATTATAGTACAAGAAAGGGAATCATCAGTTAATATTGTTCACTATCACCAAAAGCACTGAACATTTGCCTAATATATACCAAAAATTACGAACCATATAATAAAAACTTCAGTCCCACCACCTGGGCTAAAGGATATTCTACTATTGCGGTACTTAATTCCCATATTTTGTAGGTAAGAGCAAAGAATAAAATAGATGACTTTAGGAAGAAGGTAGATTAGTAGATGAGTAGCTTTTTAACTAAAAAAATCTAAATTTTAGTTTAAGATCTGCTAATAACTAATGAACCCTATGTAAATCACTGAATCAATTTTGGACTTTAGCTTCTATCAAGTAAAATAAAAAGTTTGAATTCTTACTGTTTCTCCTATTAGCTTTCTGATTTGAAATATTTTTATTGCACATTAAAATTAAGCATTGACTACTTTCTTTCCGTTTAACTTATCTAAAAGCACATAACTACATATACACAAATAAAAGTCAATAACTATTTCTTTTGGTTTTAAATATTATAAAATAGCTCACATATCTCATTCCCTCATATACTCAATGATTGAGAAATGCCTGACTAGACAGTCTCTAGGGGTTCCTTCTACTGTTAAAATTTCAAAATGCTAGGGCACTACAAAAATGTAAGTTTAGGTAACACTAAATCATCACGTCTAAACCTAAGGATATAATTCTCTTAATGTGAGGAAAAATACATGTCGCTTTCTTGAAAAATATCTGTGAAAAAATTAAACATTAATTTTGTTGCAAGACATTACTGATGGCTCACTTGTAAAAAGACTTGTGGAAAATCATTCAAGACTGATTCAAGCAATTCGAGGCCAAATGTTCGAGTCATTTCTGTCATGCCTACTAGCCAGTAAGGGGCATCAGCATTAACCAACTGACAAAGGTCCTGTAAAAATAAGTCAGACAATAAGGAAATAATAAACATTCACATGCTGGAATAAAGGATGCTTTTCAAAATTCATAGTTCATAAAAATTTTTTTAAATCTCTTTTCTTATATACTTGTTTTTACTCCTTAGAAACTATGCATTGGTAATTCGAATTTTGACAAATTGTATACTTAATTATATAAGTAAACCTTGAAAGAATTGTATAACTATCAATAATAAATACAGTGCACAGATAAATAGTTAATCTAACATTCTTTTAATGAAAACCCACTTAAAATAATCCTGTACAACTTTCTGTACAATACTGACTCTCTTCTGGCACATTCAGACCAGGTTCTAGATCAATAAACTTTTTGGATTATTTCAAAAAAAAAGGAAAACCCACTTAAAATAAAATTAATAAAATATTAAGTACAGATGAATTTTATTTTACTTATTTATTCATGACCAGTAATATAAAAATCAAATATTCATATATCAAATTATATTAAGTAGATCAGAGGTTTACTACTTAAGTTTTCCTGTTGAAGAAATATTTTATATGACTAGTCATCCCTAATTTACCTATTTTCTAGTTCTGGGTTTAATTTATTTTATTTCCTTAAAGTGAAACATAACATTTTATCATGTTAATTAGCTATGGATGCTCTTTAACGCTTTAGAACGTTTTTTGAAATACTACTTTGACACTTTAAAATTTGACAATCTTAAATATTGACACTTTAAAAAATTAAATCAGACATATAAAATTCCAAAATCAAAAATTCACCCAAAACTGTATTCTATAATAAAAATTATTTATATCAACTGAAATACCTGGAAAAGCATATATGCATCTTTAGCACAAGGTTTAAGGGTACTGACAGATCTTCGGTTACTATTTGCTTGGACCAGTACTGGTTGTTCTATAATATCTGCAATCAAAATAAGATGGGGTTTAGGAATTCATAAAGATCTTTAATAAAATAAAGACTGCATACTATTTAAAAGATATGTTTAAAATAAATACTAGTCTTTAATAAAATAAAGACTGCATACTATTTAAAAGATATGTTTAAAATAAATAAGTATAATTCTATAGAATTATAAACTTTATAAGCTTAGAACTATATCCCCAAAATAAAAAAAGGGGAGATCTATTTTTATCAAAATACCATTAAAAAATGCCATAAAAATCACAGTTCACTATCTTACATTCATTTTTATAAGTTTAGTCTCTTTATCCACACATTTGACTTTCCAGTCTCCCATTCTGCAGCCCCTTTATTTCATAGATTTGAAATTCACATGATCTTTGAATGTGCCTTTAAATATCAATCAAACATATAAAGGTTTACTACATGGTTAATTCTTTTATCATCTTACCACCTTGAAGAGAATTAACTGCCTGATCTGCCACAATTACTATGTCAGTTATATTGACTAGCTAAGAGTCAGTGAGAATGGTGCTTATCCACTCAGCATTTCTTTGAATACTAATAAAATATCATTCATTGTAAATTATGACAGGCTGTTTTGAATAAATGTTGACTTAATGACTACTTGAAAAGAATGAGGTTCTAAATACATTCTACCTCACTAGAAAGTTTCAAATGAGATATTAGTCTTGAGACACACAGCTAAAACTACCAATCCAGGAATTACATTGAGGTTATGAATATATAAGATATTCGAACTAGAGAACTGCTCTGTTTTATCCTATTAGCTTAACTTCTTAGTATTTCTTTTCTTTTTTTAACTTTTATTAGCATTTATTGATGCTGAATTTATTCCTGGGCCATAATATTTCGTTAGCATTAATTGATGCTGAATTTATTCCTGGGCCGTAATATTTTGTTTCTTCAGTTTCTTCTGGGATCTTTTTCTTCTGTGCAACCTCCTCTTCTGGTTTAGAAACAATCTGTTCTTTTTCATTAAGGATCATCTCAATATGGCAGGGAGAGCTTATGTAGGGGTTAATCCACCACAAGCTCTGTCAGTTCTGTGTCATATCTTGGAAACTTTGTTCACCTGGATGTGCTCAGTGACCTACCAGAGAATCTACATCTAAACTCTTAAGTTCAGCATTACGCTCTGCATTTTTAAGCTTGTGCGGCAAAAATTCAGCACTCTTTTTCGGCCACCGACCCTGCATCCAGCCTCACTGTTTAGCTTGGGCACAACTACCAACTCCACCATCGAATGACAGAATGGAACACGTTGCTTCTATAAAGTGACATCCTTCTGATAATTTAGTGGCTTTTCAGATATGCATACCTTTGATGGCCCAAGCAGTTTCACAAGTGTTAAAGTGAACATGAAGATGTGCATGACTCTGTGTGGTTTTCTAGATCAAGTGAATAGCAAATCATTTTCAGGGGTCACTTCAGGCCACTTATAAGAAGAGTTAATTCTCAAACTACTATAATTCCAAATGCATTTCCCATAGGAAAAGTGCATAAAAATAAATATACCAAAATCAGTGGGAATATTCTAATAAACCAACAGATTCGGAATGCTTGAAACTGAATGTGAAAAATCTGACCAATGGTTAATTTCAGGAAAAGTGAGGTAATTATTAGAGTAGGCGGCATTACCATTACTAGCATTGCTATTTTTACCAGTATTACCAAAATAACATCAAATAAAGTGAAAGACTACATAAAATCAGGAGTTAAGGAAAAAAAATTATGTAAAGGGAAAGATAACTTAATCTTGTTTCTTGACTATATAAAGCAGAAAGGTTGCTCATGATTGTAGCACCTTATTATGATCCGTTCAACTAATCAGGAAAAAAAATTTACCTTTCATCCAGTAAGGATAATAAATGGAAAAAAATTTTTCTATAGTTAAAAGTTATGAAATTATAAGAATTGAAACAAACAAGAGTATCTGCCAGTTCTCTGAAGGGACATGTTTCTAAGTTTTTAGGAAATTTTTTTAAATCATAAAAAAAGATGTAATTGTTAAAAATTACAATAAAGGAAAAGATTAATCCTTACATTACATAAATATTCTTTATTAACACATGTTAATAGGCAGAGACAAAAATTCACATGAGGGAATCCCACTCTTGGGAATTTACACTAAAGCAGTAATTTGAATGGAAAAAATACATGTAGAAAGACACTCAAAACAACAATAAAATATCAAATGCAATGTAAGTGGACAATAGGAGACTAGATCATTATAGAACAGAAACCAAACATAAAGCAACCACTAAAATTAAAATTACATAAATGAAAGAATAATATGAAAAAAATCATATAATGTAATGTTTGGTTAAAAATACATGTAATGTAGTATGTGGTATAAATGTGAAATTATCAACTTACTATTAAATTATGCATATCTTAGAAATAAACATGGAAGACAGAGTGACTTCTCAGTGTGATAGAATTGTGGAGGGTTTATTTTTTTAATTGCCATTATCAACATAATAATGTTGCTAAATATATTTTTCAAAGTATTCTTTTTTAGATAGCCTAAGTTCAGAAGAAAAAGGCTAAAAGTAAATAAAAATCATGGATATAAGAACCACCCAATGTCAAAAGCAAACAACTTTTATTACTTTACCTCTGTGTCGTTCATCTTCAGCAACCATCCTCTCAAAAACAACAGTAACAACTTGTCGCACTGTAGCAGCAGCTGTATTATTTGTAATATTATCTTTCGTGAAGTGCAGTCGAAAACAAAGAACAATTGCCTAAAAAACAATTTTAATTTAGTATGAAATAAGATTGAAGAACATGGCTATTATCTTTATTTTATCTGATGCAAACCAAAATTAAGTAATATATGTTTAACTGTCCAAATCACATCTACTAAAAGTCCTACCCTTTTATACAATAAAATTACAAAGATGCTTGTATTTTAAAATAATTCAAACTCTCAGTAAATGTATAGTCACATAAGATTAGCTAAGGTGATGTGTGATACAATCTGGTACTTCTAACAAGTATATAACAATGTGCTATGCTTTTATTGCCCTAGAATAACTTGCTTAGCAAATAACAAGTACCCAAAGTTTGTTATATCGCTAAATCATTGAGAGAAATACTATATATACTTGCTAAGCACATAAATAAAAGTATAATTTTTTAAAGGAGTCATTCTTTTTAAAATCAATTTTATAAAGTATAATTTATATACAATAAACTGTACCCTTTCTAAATTTTATATTTGATGAGTTCTGACAGTTACATACACCTATGAAACTACTGCCAGAGTTGAGATACAAGAAATTTCCATCACTCTGAAAGTATCCTTGTGCGCTTTTCCAGTCCATTTTCCATCTTTTCCAGTCCATTTTTTTCTTCCACCCTTGGCCCCAGGCAACCACCTATCTGCTTTTTTTCACTATAGAATCAGCTGGCATTCTACAAACAGAATCATTCAGTATGCACTCTTTTGTGTCTGGTTTCCTTCACTTGTAATACTTGTGATATTCATCCATGTTCTTTTTATCAGTAGTTTGTACTTTATTCCTGAGTAGTATTCCAAGGTATGGGTATACCACATTTTGCTTATCCATTCACCTGCTAATAGACATTTGAGTTGTTTCCAGTTTTTGGCTATATAAAGCTGCTATGAATATTCATATACAAGTCTCTGTGAGGACATATGTTTTTATTTACCTTGGGTAAATAAACACCTAGAAGTGAAAAGGCTGGATCATACGGTAAGTATAAGTTAAACTTTTAAAGAAACTGATAGTTTTCCAAAGTAGCTTTACAATTTTACATTCCTGCCAGTAGTATGGGAAAGTTCAGAACTATTCCATGTCCTCAAGAACACTTGATATGATCAGTCTTTTTAAATTTTAGCTATTCTAATGGATGTATTATGATATCTAATTGCTGTTTTAATTTGCTTTTCCCTGATACCTATTCATGTTGAGCCAATTTCCATGTATTCATTACCTATCTGAATACCTTATTTTGTAAAGTGTTTGTTGAAATCATTTGCCCATTTTTTATTGGGTTATCTTATGAATGAATTGTAAGAATTTTTTTATAAATTATAGATAATATCTCGTCAAATATTTGTGAATATTTCCCCCCATTCTATAGGGTCTTTTATGATTCATAGATTTTGTGCCCCACCTAAGAAAATCTACCCCAAGGTAGATTTAGAAGTGTTCTAGAAGTTTCACAGTTTAAAAAAAAAAAAAATTCTTGAAGAAAAACATAATGGTAGTTTAAATTCTTTGCCTTATCATATTAATTATATTAAAAGTTTTTAAGGAAATAAGTGTTTGATACCACTATTACTCTTTAATTTCAACATAAAGGAAAGGTACATGTTACATAGAAGGTTTTGCACTATTCAATTTTGTATTATTTCTTTATACTTCATTTTAATCCCAAAATATTATAGTTCCAAATTAACCAACATACTAAAATAAATCCTGTATTTAGTTATAAAACTATTATCAGTTATTGTTTTGGTAGGTCAAACAGTAATCTTTTATAACATTTTAAAGAGATATATAAGAACATAATTTGATAGCTAGAAACCAAAAAGAATTATATACAACGAAAGTATATATAAAAGTAGATGAAAAATTTTCTAAAACATGTATGAGCTTAAAATAAGCCTCTTGCAATTAAGTAAAATTTTATTATGACCTAAGAACATTGAAGGAATAACTAAAAAATATAGTATACTCTCCAGAGATAGTATACACAGCTTAATCTGACAGTGTACTTTTCTACTTTATAAGTCATCCATCTTTAAAAGTATGCAAATTATATAAGAACTCTTAGTAAAAGTCTAACAAATTCCTTAAACAATAAACCATTAATTAAAGACTGGTCTTTATATCACCGTCTGTACCTTCTGTTCTTTAGAAATAGTTCATAATTTTACAATACTTTTTAAATAGTGAAATAAATAAAAGAACAGGTGTTATATTTTCCAAAGAGGGTGGGAGTAGTAAGAAATGAGAAATAGCTACCACATATGCAGCCCTTATCTAGTACAAATGTCAAAAAGACACTTTTCCAGCTACTTAAGGGACAGGTTTAAACAGAATCCCACTCTTGGGAATTTACACAAAAGCAGTAATTTGAATGGAAAAAATACATGTAGAAAGACACTCAAAACAACAATAAAATATCAAATGCAATGTAAGTGGACAATAGGAGACTAGATCATTATAGAACAGAAACCAAACATAAAGCAACCACTAAAATTAAAATTACATAAATGAAAGAATAATATGAAAAAATCATATAATGTAATGTTTGGTTAAAAATACATGTAATGTAGTATGTGGTATAAATGTGAAATTATCAACTTACTATTAAATTATGCATATCTTAGAAATAAACATGGAAGACAGAGTGACTTCTCAGTGTGATAGAATTGTGGAGGGTTTATTTTTTTAATTGCCATTATCAACATAATAATGTTGCTAAATATATTTTTCAAAGTATTTTTTTTTAGATAGCCTAAGTTCAGAAGAAAAAGGCTAAAAGTAAATAAAAATCATGGATATAAGAACCACCCAATGTCAAAAGCAAACAACTTTTATTACTTTACCTCTGTGTCGTTCATCTTCAGCAACCATCCTCTCAAAAACAACAGTAACAACTTGTCGCACTGTAGCAGCAGCTGTATTATTTGTAATATTATCTTTCGTGAAGTGCAGTCGAAAACAAAGAACAATTGCCTAAAAAACAATTTTAATTTAGTATGAAATAAGATTGAAGAACATGGCTATTATCTTTATTTTATCTGATGCAAACCAAAATTAAGTAATATATGTTTAACTGTCCAAATCACATCTACTAAAAGTCCTACCCTTTTATACAATAAAATTACAAAGATGCTTGTATTTTAAAATAATTCAAACTCTCAGTAAATGTATAGTCACATAAGATTAGCTAAGGTGATGTGTGATACAATCTGGTACTTCTAACAAGTATATAACAATGTGCTATGCTTTTATTGCCCTAGAATAACTTGCTTAGCAAATAACAAGTACCCAAAGTTTGTTATATCGCTAAATCATTGAGAGAAATACTATATATACTTGCTAAGCACATAAATAAAAGTATAATTTTTTAAAGGAGTCATTCTTTTTAAAATCAATTTTATAAAGTATAATTTATATACAATAAACTGTACCCTTTCTAAATTTTATATTTGATGAGTTCTGACAGTTACATACACCTATGAAACTACTGCCAGAGTTGAGATACAAGAAATTTCCATCACTCTGAAAGTATCCTTGTGCGCTTTTCCAGTCCATTTTCCATCTTTTCCAGTCCATTTTTTTCTTCCACCCTTGGCCCCAGGCAACCACCTATCTGCTTTTTTTCACTATAGAATCAGCTGGCATTCTACAAACAGAATCATTCAGTATGCACTCTTTTGTGTCTGGTTTCCTTCACTTGTAATACTTGTGATATTCATCCATGTTCTTTTTATCAGTAGTTTGTACTTTATTCCTGAGTAGTATTCCAAGGTATGGGTATACCACATTTTGCTTATCCATTCACCTGCTAATAGACATTTGAGTTGTTTCCAGTTTTTGGCTATATAAAGCTGCTATGAATATTCATATACAAGTCTCTGTGAGGACATATGTTTTTATTTACCTTGGGTAAATAAACACCTAGAAGTGAAAAGGCTGGATCATACGGTAAGTATAAGTTAAACTTTTAAAGAAACTGATAGTTTTCCAAAGTAGCTTTACAATTTTACATTCCTGCCAGTAGTATGGGAAAGTTCAGAACTATTCCATGTCCTCAAGAACACTTGATATGATCAGTCTTTTTAAATTTTAGCTATTCTAATGGATGTATTATGATATCTAATTGCTGTTTTAATTTGCTTTTCCCTGATACCTATTCATGTTGAGCCAATTTCCATGTATTCATTACCTATCTGAATACCTTATTTTGTAAAGTGTTTGTTGAAATCATTTGCCCATTTTTTATTGGGTTATCTTATGAATGAATTGTAAGAATTTTTTTATAAATTATAGATAATATCTCGTCAAATATTTGTGAATATTTCCCCCCATTCTATAGGGTCTTTTATGATTCATAGATTTTGTGCCCCACCTAAGAAAATCTACCCCAAGGTAGATTTAGAAGTGTTCTAGAAGTTTCACAGTTTAAAAAAAAAAAAAATTCTTGAAGAAAAACATAATGGTAGTTTAAATTCTTTGCCTTATCATATTAATTATATTAAAAGTTTTTAAGGAAATAAGTGTTTGATACCACTATTACTCTTTAATTTCAACATAAAGGAAAGGTACATGTTACATAGAAGGTTTTGCACTATTCAATTTTGTATTATTTCTTTATACTTCATTTTAATCCCAAAATATTATAGTTCCAAATTAACCAACATACTAAAATAAATCCTGTATTTAGTTATAAAACTATTATCAGTTATTGTTTTGGTAGGTCAAACAGTAATCTTTTATAACATTTTAAAGAGATATATAAGAACATAATTTGATAGCTAGAAACCAAAAAGAATTATATACAACGAAAGTATATATAAAAGTAGATGAAAAATTTTCTAAAACATGTATGAGCTTAAAATAAGCCTCTTGCAATTAAGTAAAATTTTATTATGACCTAAGAACATTGAAGGAATAACTAAAAAATATAGTATACTCTCCAGAGATAGTATACACAGCTTAATCTGACAGTGTACTTTTCTACTTTATAAGTCATCCATCTTTAAAAGTATGCAAATTATATAAGAACTCTTAGTAAAAGTCTAACAAATTCCTTAAACAATAAACCATTAATTAAAGACTGGTCTTTATATCACCGTCTGTACCTTCTGTTCTTTAGAAATAGTTCATAATTTTACAATACTTTTTAAATAGTGAAATAAATAAAAGAACAGGTGTTATATTTTCCAAAGAGGGTGGGAGTAGTAAGAAATGAGAAATAGCTACCACATATGCAGCCCTTATCTAGTACAAATGTCAAAAAGACACTTTTCCAGCTACTTAAGGGACAGGTTTAAACAATCTAGCTTATATATCATATACATGTGAAATTATTTTTAAAGGGCGATAAGGGAGAGCTATCAGAGGGAATACTCAAGGCAATTGTAGAGAACACTGATACCTCAAAAAATATTTTTCTCTTTCCTCTTCCTCTACTCTTATTTCTCTGCTACTTTTCTTTTTCTATTTCCCATTCATAACTAAGCCTGTTAATTATACCCAAAGGGCTTTGCTTTCACCCTAACCTGATTTCAACTCTAAACTGAGGAAAATAAGGTGCTGATGGTTTTTAATGTGCAGTGTCCATTATCACAGTAGGTACAGGAAAGTAGCTTTTGGTTCAAACAGTACCAGGGCTTTTCTGTTTCAGTATTCAAATACTGTCTCAAAGCACTTATGAACTTCGTCAAACAGGTTTCCTACCTTAGAGAGTGCCTCGTCATGAACTACTGTGTTGGTTGTTAAAAGAACAAGAACTGTTTGAAGTAGTTTAAGTTCTTCAAGACTGTTTTCCATTAGCTGCCAAAGCATGTTAATTATATTTCCAGCTGCAGTCTGTAAAATAATTATTTTAATTAGTCAAAAAAAATAAAATAGCATACAACTATTACTTCGCCGGAGAGAATTTCTTGATTACAATAGCAAGGCCTGTGTTTCTAGATATACAATCCAAGCACATGTCTCTCAACCAATTTGAGACAACCAATTTTCTTCTCAAAAAATTAATTTATTTAAAATATAATATACCATTTAAATATCTGCAAATAGCAAATATCTGCATACAGTGATAAAATACCTAGTCAAAATCAAAGCTCATGCCTACAATAATATGGGTATATTTCACTTGGACACTGATGAATATGGATATATGCAAATTATGAGTCTGTTACTGTTTCTTATATATTATTCCATCTACAATGTTATAGAAAAAATAAAATGAAACCTAACAACACATTTATAAACTCAGATCTGACATTGTTTAGAATGCTGTACTAAAGGCAAATGAATTTACCACTTCTATTTGAATTTACCACTTCTATATGAATTTACCACTCTATAACCTTATAGAGTATAAAGTTAAGGTTAACACCACTACGTTTGAAAGCAGGATGCAGATTCATAGTGATGAAATGTTTCTTCTTGTTTTACCATCATAAAATTAGATGTAAAAAATACACTTAAGTTAATGAACGACAAATTATCACTTCAGATAATCCAGGAAAGTCATGATTTTCCCTCCTACCTTTATAAATTTTTTGACTTATATTCTCTTCAATGATATTGAAAATTTGCTTCTCAAAATAATCATCTATATTACTGAACTATGACTATGAAAGTTATAAATTACTTGACAATACACTTCATCTTTATTCATTATTAATGTGTTTAATAAAATATTTTGTTAATCTTTTAAAATTAAGACATGTCCTTCAAGAACACTGCTATTCCTAAAACTGTTTGACATTAAATATCAAGTATGTTTCATTCTTCCCTTAAGAAACCTCCTGATCTGATTCTTAGGTGCACAGTTCATATAAAATCTTCACATTACCTCAGACACTACTTCATGTGACATGAGTCTCTGAATGGCAGCCAAACATAACTGAGTGATCTTCGGTTCCTTGGTTCCACAACCCATTAGAAAAGGCTGAACAACTTCTGAGCTGTTCTCTTTCAGTGCTTTATTTAGAACATATATAAAATAAATGATTAAATCTAATTCATAAATAGCAATACATTTTTATATAATTACAACTAGTAATGACAACTTAATAAAAATTACTTTTGGTAAAATAAACACCAAAGTAAAAATCAAGTATTAGAGTTAAAATACTTCAAATAGATACTACAGAACAGACTCTGTATCTAAACTACACCCCTAACTACAGCTTTGTTACATATTTCTCCTGACACTCCACCCTTTGGTTTTTCCCTTCTTATTTTAAACTCTTTACAGTTAACTTCTCAGAAGTTCTATTCTGCCTCAGAGAATCATACTATTTCTTCAATAGTGCAGAAGGGAAAACACAAATAAGAATTCGTATTCTAGAGAAGAAAAAGTAATTTAAAATAGTATACCCATCATCGCCACCACATTTCTGAATATTCAAAAACTCCCCATAATTTTATTATATGCCTTGAATTTACATAGCCTTAATTTCTTCTTCAAGAAATAAACTCATTAAAAACAATAACATCATTCCTCTTATTACTGAAGCATTACTTTAATTAATTGGATGCACATACTAAAATTCCAAATCCTAACTCTTCCTACCAAGTCAATTCTTTCAGAAGTTTTAGAGTGGCAATAAAAATGGAAAAGGTTAGAAATGCACAAACTGAATCATATATAATTACCAAACAAAATTAAATCAATACACACTCAACGCCTAAACAAAGATAAATAAGACAGGTTTGTCATCCTTGGGAAATCTGAATAAGTATCATGGAATTCCGAGTCAAGAACATATAAATGTATGTGTTTGGTATACACTTCCAAGGTACTACATCCATCAACTGCTTTTTGAGGTTAAGACTTGTAATAAAGACATACAAATCTGAGTTTCAACATATTTTTCAAAAGAAACTGTAAGAAAGTCATCCAGAATCACCATTGAAAGTAAGTATAAAACCAATAATAACATTAATTTTATCATTTAAACCTCTAGCTCTCTGTTCCCAAAGCTCTCTTTATGGTATGGTAAATAAAGACTACAATTTCCTACAGCATGCTTTGCAAAGTCCCTCAGTATGCCAGCATAAATGAGTGAATTAGCACAGCTAAGAGACATATATGAGACAAGAGATAAATATGACTGGAAAGAAGAGTTTCCAAAAGGGGTCCCTTGCCTTATTTCCTTCTTTCTTATGTATAAAGGATTTGACTTAAACCCAGAGATATAAATTTTCCATAACAATGTTTCGAAACAATTACATGAATCATTAAAAGATAATAAGAAAGCTCAAAAAATACTATTCTGAAGCAGTAAATATCCTGCCATATTTGATCATGCTAGAATGAGGCTACTCTCAACTCTGCTGAACATTTCTAATTATTAAATGTTGTTTAGGTAAATAAAAGTTTTCAATAGTAACAAGTTGCATTTGTAATTTTTATGTTAATATGCATTTCTCATTTTGAGTATCACAATAATCATACAGAGTTTATAGGGCATGATTTAGCCCAAGTGACAAGTAAATAGGTGGTACAATCGGAATTTGAAAATATGTCTTCTAACTTCTGGTTCACTATTCTTCTCATGTTATGTTGCCACTTTTTAAAATAAACAGCACTAAATTCAAATAGAAGTAAAAAGAGTTAAAAGTATTTAAGATGAACCAATGATCTGCACTTTAAAGTCTGCCTGAAGTCTTCAGATATATGAAGAAAAAGGATCCTATCCTCATAGAAGGAAAAACAATGTACTTTCATAGTCTCTGATGACAGTGATTTTAAGACACAGCTGTAATATCACACAGAAAGAAAATCAATGCCAATTAAACTATGATAAAATACTCACTAATCATTCAGAATTTTTCTTCACAATTTCATCAAGGCCATCAAGAGCTTTGGGGATACTTCATTTTATTGAAAGAGTACTTCACCACTGGTTCTGAGATCTTTTAAATCAATTATACCCACACTGCATGTTTTGATCCTGGTGCTTTTCTAATCTTATCATTAGACATTAATGGAAAGTTTTTGCACAACTAACGTGACATTTTAAAGAGCAATTAAACATGTGATATCAACAACACTCATAACTCAACCGAACAAATATGAACTTGTTCATATGCACTGAAAAAGACACCACAACACTACCTAGCCCACAGTGATTCTAAGATGCCATCAATTATAAGATGTATACCAATTTGGAGAATATTAAAATGTGAAAAAACTGTGCATCTTATAAAGAATAAGGTGAGTTATAGTGAAGTGTTATATACATGTCAGTCAGTTATCCAGGTCTATCAAACTGAAATAAAGTAGTAATGAAAATAACTTTTAAAAATCTCATTTTAATGTAACTCAAAGGAATCAAACATCTATCTCTTTTCTTCTCACTTTTTTCCTCCCAGTTTATATGACAATATAGTGATCAAAAATGAAGTTTCTGTTATCCAGAATAGATGGTCATCAAAAAAATAAATATAACCTATTGATCTATTCTGTCTTTTGAAGCATAATGTGAAAAACAAAAACATATCCACCCTATCCAGATCACAATATAGTAAGATAAAAATCTGTTTTCTTCTTTTAAAAGTGATAGTTGTCCTAGGGAGAACTTTATCATGCTCTTCTAGTTTGGACAGCTTCTCTCCTTTTATGTACAGTAATTTTAATGACATGCTATTTAAGCATAAGTTTATATAAAAAACTCTGGGTTTAGATTCTAGAAATCACACTGAAGAAAAGGCTGTATAAAAATATCTTGATTTAACCACTTTTTTTTTTATCATTCCAGGAAAAGAAGAAGAAAAGGTCAATTCTCCTTAATCGAAATCTGTTACTTCAATTTCCATTAAAATATAAAGATAGTTTTGGGGGAAAAAAAAAAGTAAAATTTTATTTTCTACCTAAATCCCTTAATAAGCATAACTCCTTTAATAGAAAACACTGTGTGTTGTTAAATATATTTTATTTCCAAATTTTATAACTGTGAGATCAGATGAAGCACTTTCACACACCTGAAAGAGGTCCAGCAGGTCCCCATATCCTAGGGGTTTCCTTGCTCTGAGCAGTTTCACTGCATAATTGCAGTTTTTACCCTGGAAAAAAAGAATTAAACTAGGATACCCCACTATGAATCACATTAATAGGGGTTAATAAAAGTTTTATTACAATAAATTTTAATGGTCACTAAATAACAAATTATAATTCTTGTGAAAGTAATAAAATGTGATACAGACACAACTGCTATCCTCAAAACCCTTAAAATCTTATGGGAAAGACTGATATTCCTAAAATTTTTAAAAATTTCAATGGCTCAAAAAGTCTGACAATGTTTTAAATGATTCAAGAATTGAATAACAAAAGTACAGGCAGTATCATATAAAAAGCAGATTATTAGAAAAGGATTATTCAACAAATTAAGCTGGTAAAAACTAGAAGAAAGTAAATGACTATGAACTACATAGAAGAAGAAGAGTTTCCTAAGTGGAGTACATAAAAATCAGAAAATTTAAATTAGTAAAAATAAAAGCATCTAGATAAAAAATTAAAAAGTAAATGACTTGCAGAAAATATGATATACATATATTGGGAAATTAATATTTTTGCTATATAAAGCTCAAACAATTTGATAAGATACATAAAAAGAAATGTAAAATAAAAAAAGAAGTTAATTTATTCAGAGAAAAATGTTCAACATTAAAAAGATATGTCAATTAAATGAGAAGTCATTTGCCTATTCAATTACCAAAAAGATTTTTTAAAATAATAATCTGGTCAGGATGTCATAAAAATATACTCACATATTGTTGGTAAAGGCATAAAGTTTTATCTTTTCAGAAAGCAGCGTGATGACAAATTCTAAGAACATGATTATACCCTTTAATAATTTTGTTGCTAGAAATTTATCTTAAAAAAAAACCTCTAAACACTGAAACATGCCTAACATAAAAGAATGGTTAAATAAACTACAATCACTTGCTAAAATATTATGGAGCAATTTAAAGAATTAAAAAAAGATGGCATCAAAGAAAAGTATTTATGATATAATAGAAGGTAGGATACAAATTAAAACTTAAAAAAGTAAAAAAGAAACTCAAGGAAAATAAATAAATAAATAAACATTATACAGTAGAGAAACTACATAATTTCTCTGGCTTGCTGGGTGGGTCAACTTGTGCTCATGGCCTTAGTTACAGCCCCCTGTGTCTTCTAGCCAGGATTATAGGAAAAGCCTATCAACAGATCTCTGCCTTACTGATGGCACAATGAAATGTATCTTCTGAATTGCTGTCAGAGTAATTCACATAAAAATATTAATATGTGTCATTTCCCTGATTCAAACTCTTTCCATCAAGCTGCTGAGGATGTCACACAATGGCAATACTTGAATAGTGTATCCAAATAGATCAAGCTGTTTTATACTTCATGTATTTAAGTAATCTCCTTTACTTTCCTCTTCACCTTATGTGCCTGGCTAACTCCTCTTAAAACTTCAAGACTCACCTTCAATTTCCCAGGATGGGTTAGGTTCCAATAACAAGCCTGTCTATACTTCCCTTTTGGCATTTACTACATAATATTAAAATTCTCTGTTTAGGGTCTATCTCCTCTGTTATCTGGCTGATGTGAACTAAGTAAAACAAAATTCACGTACTCAAAAAATCACGACATGTAAAATTAAAGAGAGGTAGACAAACATACTAGAGGCAGTACTGAGAGACTTATTTGCATTTTTGAAGTGACTCACTTCATAGCAGCCTACATTTAACCAGGACTTACTACTTCACATGTAATGTACTAACTCTTAGCACCATAAGGAAGAAAAAGATATTGATCCTGACCTCAGAGAGTATGTCATCTGGAAAGGAAAATTTCTGGCAAAGGATTTCAAAATGCAGGTAAGCTAAACAGCATGAATGGCACAAATATACTGTCAAGTATATTTCTTACATTTCCGTGTAGATTGTAGGTGAATTATATTAACCATCTTTGTATATCCCCAGTGATTCTTACATAATTATTTCTTTATTAAGAATATGTTGTATGAGATATTCTAAAGATGTTTATAAAATATCACAAGTACATGTATTGATAAGATAGAATATACTGATGAAAATCAGCAGATAATTTACCTTTTAATGCCGGGCAAAAAAATCCAAAGTATATTCAAATTACTTAGAGACCTTTTAATAATAAGACCATGTAGAAATGAAAAAGGTGAGGGAAACTGTGTGAGAAAAGAATGCAAATCACACATAATGATTATCTCTGCAAAAATTCTATATGTATATTGACAGTAGCTAAAAGCAGCCATAGGTAGATGTAATCTTTAGAGTTCTGAACAGGGGTTAAAGATATGACAACTTCATTGACTTCCTTGTTTAAAATATTTATTCTAAAAACAGATTATCTGTTTATGTAATTTTTGTGTAACACGAACCTTCTTAATTTCAAATATGTTATAAGCTGAGATAATAAAAGCAATTTGTAATATATGGTAGTCGAATGTAAGATTAAGGCATCTGGCCTTATAAATGAAAAACTTGATGATGTTCTCTCTCATTCACAGAGTTTTATCTTTAAAGAAAAAAGAAATTTGAGATAATGATCTGTATATTTGAATCAATGCTGACATTACCTGGCATAGCATTCCCACTTATGTCAGCATTCATGACGGCAGTGAAAACAAAGAAAAATAAACATTAAAGGAGGATGCTTAAAAGAAGGGGAGATGTAAAGCAAAGACTTATTCTGCAATGTAGTCACCTTTCACTTGGAAATAAATCTAAGAAAACTAAAGTTGGCTAGAAATTTATGCTGAGTATCATTGTTCAAATTGATACTAATTAAGGGTTCTGATTTTTATAGCAACCCTTTATATTTTCTGAATATTCAGGGTACTGAGGATTCAATATCTTACTTGAGACTCAATTGTATATATTTAACTTCCATTATAGCACAAAAATAGTAACCTACAGTTTCTAGCACTATAGAGAAGTAAACATTTCTCAAAAACCCAAAAATTCAACTAAAACTTTTTCTCAGTATTAACTGAACTATGAATTGTACTTTGAATTAGTTTAGAAACTATATGTATTGATGAATTTAAAGTCTCCCTGTTCTTAAGAGCCTTTGATTTTCAAAATAACAGTGGTCTAAAATCTATATGTTTTGAGATACCAATTGCTATAAATACTTGGTAAAAAAAAAAAATACCAGAAAATATTTTAAATGCTAATATAGCTCTCAAGTACATAGCTCTGGATATTATGGATATTAAAGCATGAACAATTAATTCTATGTGCATAAAGATTTGTTCTACCTTGATCTCAATAAATCTAACTGATTAAAATGAAATTAATAGCTCATCTATATTAAACTCATACTGAGACAAAATTTCTCTTACTCATCTTTAAGATTAACTAATTAGACATTTTACTTGGTATACAACTCTATAAAAGACAGTGATCCTCTGAAGAAATCAGTCTTTTTAAAATATCTTCCACCAACTACAGACTCAATGTAAACTCCTATTACCGGAGAATAATTAAAAACTTACCATGATATCAGCAATTATAGTAACAAAAGTAAATATTTGTAATGATATTCTAAAATGATTGGCCAATGATGTCTCCAACTTAAAAATATCCAGGTCATAATTTATCTTTAAACATTAATTTCCTCACAGTAACTAATCCACCCCACATGCATCTCCCAAAACCCACTTGCCCACCCTCCCAATTCAACCATACATACCTTTGCCTTTACCAGTAACATCACTTTCACTATACCCCTTCTCAACATGCACACAGAGCATTATTCAATGATGTGAAAAATATTATAAAACTATTTGGTGTTTTGACAGAATGTTCAAAATCACAGAAGAAGCTGCGAAAAACAGATGTAACTTAGGAGAGCTAACCCTAAGGGCAAATTTCCAGCAAAGCTGACAAGCCTAAGTGAAATCCATTCTCCCCTCCCCCATTAATCTTCTCCCCCAAGTCTTAATTTCATTTTGTAATACTCTTGAAATTCCACCAATTAGGGATTTATTGGTATCTTTTTTGAAAAAATGCAAAGAGATTTATGAGAGTTAAATTCTTTGCTAGTATTTGGACTTTATGTAAATTACTTTATGTGAATTTATATAAAATAGAGATGCTTTGGTCCTATAACTAGCTGAGACTAATAGCACTGTTAGAAATGAAAATGCACATTTAAGGATCAGTAAAGTAAGCATGGTGAAGTATAAACGCTTGGGAGGGAGAGGCTGGTGTAGAAACCTCAAAATACACCAGAGCAGGAAGAACATGAGCTCTATAACAGCTCTAGATTTGAATGTAGTTTTACCACTTATCATGTGACATCAGGCAAGCAACTTCATCTCTTTGCATCTCAAATTGCTCTACTATAAGAATCTTTTCCCACAGGTTGTCTTGTGAAAGACAGAGTTGCACAAATGCCTGACATGTGTAACAATTTCTCAAAAAATGCCAGTTTCCTTCTTTTCCATGTTCATTATTGAGGCAAGAACACAAAGGCACTAAAGAAAAGTAGACTGATCATCAAAACGATGCCAAAGAGAAACTCTTGAAAATTCCTCCTTGAAAATCAGGTTCAATAAAGAGAATGTAAGGAAACATTTGTTTTCTCCACCCCACTCTCATTCTTTGTTCATGACCATATTGTCTTAGTTCCAGGACTCAAAAACTCATGTAGTAACACTAAATTTATAACACTACATTATAACTTGCTCATATTAAAGATAAAATAAATCTTGGAAGGTGGACTGAGAACTGTTCTTCCATTCAATTCAATACAACAAATATTAACTAAATGCCTTTTATGGGTTAGGTGTGTCTTACATGATTGACAAAAGGTGAAGACTGCAGAAATGAGTAAGAAAAATTCTTGCCTTTTAGAAGTTAGTAGTTTTACACTTTTTGATTTCAGAAAATGTTATAGCATTCATCTCTGGGGAACCCAGTTTATCAGTTAGGGACTTTATGCTACCAAAAAATGACTTTTTTTGTTTTGTTTTTTTAAGATCCTACTTCTACTATTAGTCAAATTTTCATTAATTGTTGAATTTTTAATGCAAAAAATTACCTGCCAAAATTTCGGTGTTTCGTGCAGCTATTGTTTTAACTTTTATTATTCCTGATTCAGCAGCCTGCAAGAATAAAAATAATTAGAACACAAAACTTACTATCAACATGAATTATCTAGGGAAAAGAAATCATATATGATAAATAAAATCTCAAGCACATAGTCACTATTATCTTTTTTATTTTCAAAACTTCAGCTACTAAAGCCTAGTAGGGACATAGACAATAAATGTAATAAAATATGACATATTTAATTATTCATATATAAACTCTAAACTTTAGTATGTTGCCTTTCTCTGCTTTAAGGTGCTTCTGGAATATCCTAATCCCTCACAAATTTAAATATTCAGAAAAGAAATATTAATAAACAAAAACAAAGCCTAATGAAAAAATTTAGGTTTCTCTTTCCCATTTCACACTTCCCTCCCTGCCACCAAAAAAAAAAAAAAAAAAGTTGCAAAACTGCAAAATCAAGTGTAACTTAGATTAGAAGAGAATGGGTAATCAAGCATTTGTTTTTATTTTTAGGTTACATTTTTTTAAACACACATACAGTTTCATAAGGTGTCTAAAACACTTCATCATAAGTATGTTTGTTTAGCTGGCAGTACTTAGAAGTCATAGAGCATTTTATACAATGGCACAGAACTGCTGTCCAATACAGTAGCTACTGACTACATGTGGCTATTAAGCACTTTGTATGTGACTAATCTGAACTGAGCATTGCTCTAAGTTTAAAATATATACTAGATTCTGAAGACAGTATGAAAAAAATGTAAACTACCCTTAAATATTTATATTGAAGAAATGTTGAAGCGATAATATTTTGAACACACTGGGTTAAATAACATACATTATTAAAATTAAATGTTTCTATTTACTTTTTTAATGCAATTTAAAATTACATATATGAATGACATTTGTGGCTCACATTATATTTCTATTGGACAATGTTACTATATAACATTGATAACTTCCATCGTAACTACCAAGAAACAAGCCTATTTTATATTTATACTGGCATCCACACCTCCAAAAATAACACATAAGTACTTAAAAGTTATATAACCAAGTTTCCCTATTAATTTGCTTGCTATTTGTTCATTTATTTTGTTATCTCTTACTGTTTGCTAAGGGACAAGTGGTAGTAGGCTCTAAATGTTTAAAAATCATTGTGGAAGAACTCAGTGTCTTATGGGTTCTTAGTTTGCGGACTAGGAATTAACGAATAAAATAAATAACACATTGTTGGCTATACTATGTGTAGTGCACCTTTATCATCTGGTTGGCTTCCAACCATGTGAAACCCTTGCTTGTGTTTGGAGAATTCCCAACTTCATGAGTTCTGTTGCAAGATACAGCCTATGCTTCCACTACTAAAAACTGAAAATGCCAGATATGTACTTGCTTTTCCACATATCCTGGCAGCCTACACTTATCCAAATAGACATACCTACTAGGGATTTTGAATATGAAGGCTAGTGACAGAAAAGCAGAGACAAGAGAGAATTCTTTTTGACCATGGACGGCCATAGAAGGGGCAACATATAATTTTCAAGGGCAGTAACAGCAACAGAACCAGTGGTGGCATGAAGTGGCCAGCACAGCCAGTAGTGAGATCTGATGCATCCAGTCACTGTTCAGCAGACAGCAGTAATGGTCTCACTGCCATGAGCTGTGCTGTGGTTCTACCTCTTTAGTCTCCTTTTGTTCCTGTACTTTTTCTAAGGTTGGCTCCATTCAGCTTTCTACAAATTGTGTGAGCCACTTAATATTCTACCAGTAAAACTTTATTTCTGCTTAAAACAGCCAGAGTCAGCTTTCACTACTCACATCTAAGAAGCTTAATGGATACATTTAGAACTTAGTAACTTTAAGAAATGAAAAAGTCCCAAATTAAATGAGCATGGCTACTAGTATTTAAACATTGTCAAGATAAAAGGACTATTAAAAAAAAATAAAAACAAAGGGACTACTTCAGAAAGAGTATTGATTTTCTGATTACTGGGGGCAATGCATATTAGAAAGACTAGAAGCTTAAAAAAAAAATCCTTGTGCCCAGGTGGTAACCCATTCCAATTAAATCAGAATGACTGCCAGAAGAAGCCAGACATCGATATTTTTTAAAAATCTTCAGGTGATTCCAAAACGCAGCAATATTTAGGATATTATTACAATAATATAAGCAAAAGATGATGGTAGATAGCCCCAAGGCGACACTAACTGAGATAGTAAGAAGTGGTCATATTCTGGATATACCTTAAAGATGTATAGACCACCACATATTTATTACTGTAAAAATTAAAAAACACTGAAATTATTATGCATACTTTGTTATACTCACATATCCCATCTCAAACCTCTTCGGTAAACTTCTTACTGAGCCAGCTGAAATTAATCTGTGGCCACTGAGATTTCTGCCACCATCATTTTCAAACATTTAAATTCTCCCCCTCCTCACTATTGCTCTGTGTATCCTGCATTTGCTCAAATACTTAATTCTGCTTCAGTCAAGAGAAGTTGATCAAACTGAACCACCATAAATACCAATGTAATCTGTCCTGACTTTCTGAATTCTAGTCAGTCTGACATTTGCAAATCCTAACAGTTTCCAAAATCAGTCCTGTAGCATGCTACATATCAGTAAAGGATGTCAAATTTGCCAAGACACTATTTTGATTTCCTAAGATAAATAAGAGTGGACTCATGTATGTCTAAGTAAGTATAAATAAATCAAGTTGTACATAAGTTTAAAATATGTTTAACAAATATTTTTATACACACAAATAAGGAAAAGGATAAATGAGTGTTGTTTTTTTAAGTAGTTCCAAAGTGGTGTTTTAAAAGATATGTAACTGATATTTTCATTCCTAAACTCAGGAAATCACCAAAAGACTATCTTTTGCCTTAGGTATAATTAGACCTATCTCATAGCTCTTCATTTTTTACATTCAAGTTTTGACTGTCAACTCTGAAATTGTAACATCTTGTTCTCATAGGCATTCTGGGTTGCTGAAGTTTCACTATCAACGTTGACAACACCTGGATTATCAGGATCCCCTAATGACTGCAGTCTTACTTCATACCTAGGCCTAGTCTACATCTTCAAGAGTATCCTGTATAAATGAAGTGTTCAGACTCATATTTCCTTCTATTTGTCAAGGATTGTCTATATGAAAAAGAGTCTTTAACTTGCTTTATAAGTATCCCCTACTCTGATCAGATACTTTGTATATACATAGGGGAACTATGCATAGTAAACAGTTATTTTTTCTGAATTGGCCCTCATAGATAAAAAAAAAAGTGCCAGATCTGTGGACCTGGATAGAAATGATGTAGGTTAAGGGGGCTAGCCTAAAATCTCTATTCCTGAGGGCAATCTGTGAGTTGGGAAAGAAAGCCAAAAGTCTTAAACACACTGAAGCATTTAATACTTACCGTTAAAATTAATCTCTTGAGAATTATTTTTTCTTTCTCCATATTTTTTTCTTACCCAAATAGACACATCCACCAGGGATTTTGAATATGGACGCTAGTGGCACAGAAAAGCAAGAGACGGGAAGAATGCTGATTCCTCTTTCAGACCATCTAGAATAACTCTGGCATCACTTCTCACTCAATAAAATCTTCCTGGGCAATCTTATAATTCTATGGTTTCGATTACTTTCTAAATGCTGAAGACTCCTAAATTATATTTCTTTTCCTAACCTGTCTAATGAACTACAGGACTTTTTAACCCAGATGTTTAAAAAACACCTTAAGTTCAAGATATTCAAATCAGATGCCGTCATCTCCACATACGAGCACCCTGACTCCTACCTCAGTCCCATAAAAAAATTGTTTCTTCATCCAATAATCTCTATTTTTCTGAGCAGCAACCTCATCCATCCAGTCACTGACTAGACATCTGAGGATTCTCCCACATCCCACAAATATAAATCAGCCACAAAGGCTATGTAGTGAACATACCTTGTACTCTTTCTTCTCGAATCCCACTTCTACACCTTCAAACTTCTCATTATCAACCTAAACCACGAGATTTCTCTATTTACAATCTTATCCTCCATCCATCCACTATCTCAACTTGTCAGTGGTTCCCCGGCACCAACCTCTATAGTGTTTCTCAAAATTGAGTAGTATAAGGCTATCTTTAAAAAAAAAAAAAAAAATCTCATGGACCTATCCAATCACTGACAAATTTAACTATGAATAAAATTAAAAATAGTCATTTTACAGCTCTTAAATTATAAAGCCAAAAAATTCACAAATCAAATACAAACCCAAATTAGCACTAATTTCATGTGAAAAATAATGCTGTACTTAAATTAAACCACTGCTAACAACAAAAGATTGCTGTAGACTTATTGTGCAGGTTCTTCTAATTTTGGCACTCTTATAGAGACCATAAGCAGAAACCATTTCTTCCACCATTTTTTTCCATGGCAACTATTGAAAAGCCTTTCCATATTGCGGGCACTCTATGGTTTGTACTTTATCTCATTCATCTTATTACATATCTGTTTCTCTATTCTAGCTGTAAGCCCCGTTAGCATAAGAAATATATTTCATTCATCTCTCCATATTACTAATGCCTATCACAGTGCCCAGCATACAGTAGCCACATAATAAATGTTTCTAAGCAAACACAGAAGGAGAGACTTTACTAACTGAAAAACCTAGAGGAAATTTGATCGAGATTCACAATGCCATAGGGGCTGCCATTCTCTTGGTTCTCTCCTGTTCCATAAGTAGGTTCATTCTCAGGCTGCTTTCAGTCTTGGCAATAAAAATAGCTGCAGCCATTCTATACCTCACAATTTTATATGACACTATCTAGAAAGAGAGGAAGGGCCTCTTTCAGTAGCTCTTGAGGAAGAAAGAAACTTTCCTTTTCCAGGAGCACTCACTAGCATTATGTGACTAGAGCAGAAATGAAGCTAAAAGTAGTGAGGGTTTAAACTAGATTAAACTAATTGAGATATCCTGGAGCAAGTAACGATACTAAAGGACCTAGATCTAAAGGGCTGAAAATAAAGGAAAAGTACAGCCTACAACTGAAGGGACCAAGAGGGAATGGATACCAGGAAGGGAATTAACAAATGTCCACTACTAGAACTACGTACAAATTTATATTTTAAAAAACTGAACGCTGCTTCTCTTCACCAAAGTGCCTATGTTGTTTTTTCAAAAACATATTCTTCACAACATCTCTGAGTGCAAAGCCTCGAAATTAGAACAAATTTACCAAAGGATCAAATTAATTATTCATAGGACATAGCATGAAACAAGAGCTAAAGAAGAAATGTAAAATTCAAGTTCATGGCAACTTAGAAAAATGTGACACCAGGGAGGTATGAAGCTTCCTGAAGACTTATGATTTTAAATGGCAGGTAAAATCAAAAGACCTAAAGTCAAGTCCACACTTGGGAATACGTAATAGATCTAGAACACTCCCTAGAAGACAATATGCTCATAAAACAATTACTGTATTTAAACCAATAAGAATTTCTACTGTAAAGTTGTAATTAGACTATAATCCCAAAATTTTGAAAAATATATACCTATTCTGGACTAAAAAACAAAAACAAACCTATGGCTTATATGAAACAAAAAACTTTTCTTATATCAAATGAAAGACTGAAATCCATATTACATGTGGAAAGCTATATATATGGCATGCCTATATATACACACAATATTTCTTCTTTCCTTTTTTTAAAAATTTTATCTCCAAAAAGTATCTACTTAACACCTCCTAAACTTATCAAATGCTTTGCACTATGGTGGATAGGAGGATAAACAAGATGCAATACTGACCCTTAAGAAGCTATTTAGAAAAGAAAAAAATGCTAACATAGTTATAAAGGAGGTAAAATATAAAAGTTATAAGGAAATGCCTTATAAAATAAGGTTAAATGAAAGTTAAGAAAGCATACTAGCTTGAAAATCCTGGGCAGGAACTACAACTGTTTTTGCTCTAGCAACTAGCTAGTAGTTCATGGCACACAGTAGGGATTCAAAAATTACTTCATGAACAAATACAATGAGGAAAGAAATTAGAAAATTATCTGTAAAACTGGTTCATTCATGCAACAAAATGGATGAGCAACTATTTAAAGTGGGATTAAACAAAAGGTAAGATTTTAATTTTAAAAAGATGTGAACAGGTGATTCCAGGCCAGCCAAAAGAACCTTCAAAGCCAGTGCATGAAAGAGAGAAGCAGTATGGCATACCTGGAGAATAAACAGTAGGCAATAAGGTTTGGCTGAAATATAAAACCATATGAGGAAAAGCTGATGGTGATGAAGCTAGAAAGGATGGCTGGGAAGATCAAGAGGGTCTTAAATGCTATGTTGAGGAGTTATGTAAGTACAGAGTAACCACTGAGAGTTTCCTAGCTGTTTAAAAGTACATTAATCTAGTGGTAATAGATAGAATGGTTTGTTTTTTGGGCTATTAATGCATATCAAAGGCCAGGCATAAGATTGAAACGTGGAACTATAATAATAGCTGACAAAACAGAAAAAAGGAGAGGTATGTTAGAAATTACAGAGCTGGAAGGAACAGCTAACAATAAAGGAGAGCTGAGGGAGAGTAGAGAGACAAATACGTGATAAATACCATTAACAGCACGTGAGCAGGGGGAAAGGACAAGTTTTAAGGAAAATAATTACAAAAAGTTCTACCTGAAGTATGTGAAAAACATTCTGGTAGATGTGTTCAAAGGACAGCTGGAATCTCAGGTCTAAGCTCAGTAAAGACAGCGGAGTTAGCAAAGTAGATTTAAGAGTCATCAGCATTGTGGTAGGCCAGAAGTAATGGGAGTAGATGACGTGCTAGAGAATGAAGAAGGAAAAAGAAGTCTGAAGAAAGAACCTGGAATACACTTATATGTAAAGAAAAGGAGAAGGAATACTGAGATGGAAGAAATAAGAAAACAGTGTTACAAAAGTCAAAATGAGAGAATTCCAAGATGGAAAGAATGACAAATAGTAAAGATAATGAAGTAAGGCATATGAATGGGAATAATGATTTAAAAAAACAAAACAAGACAAAAACAAAACCAAGTATGTTTTAAAGGCATATGCAGCATGATATAATGCAAAGGAGAGGAGTTAGAGATGGATGCACATGGATTCACGTCCCAGTTCTTCCACTTTCTAGCTTTACTTACTACCTTATGCAAGTTATTGAACCTCTCTGAACCATAGTTTCCTCATATGTAAAACTGAAATGGCTTGTTGCAATAGTCAATAGATGCAAAGTTCCTAGCCTAGTGGAAAGACAATGTTTTACTCAACCTTGAGTTAACATCATAACGTTAAAGGCAGTTTCTCATTCATTTCTGTATTTCCTGCCACGCTTTACAATTAGGAAACTAATAAATTTTTATTAAATTATATTAGTAATAGCAAAATCAAATATTATGTATATCGTTGAAAATAAGCTCTATTTATATAAAAGACAAAAAGGAATATTTCATTTTTGAAATGTCTTCATTTTTGGTTTAAGCCCGGAACAATGTCTTTTATTTCTTCTCTATCACCAAAGCAGCGTTAGTTAGATGATCAATACATTCTTTTTGACTAAAATATGTTTTCATTAATCTTTGCTCTCTATTCATTTTCTACATGAAAGTAAAAATGCAATGGTCAAAAATTTAGTAAAAAATGAACTATTATGTTTTATACTTTAACAATAAATTTCAGTGGCTATGGTACTAACTTCCATAAATATATAAACCATGTCCAGCAGTCTCCAACCTTTTTGGCACCAGGGACCAGTGCTTCTATGAGAATCTAATGCCTGGTGATCTGAGGTGGAGCTGAGGCGGTGATGCTAGTTCTGGGGAGTGGCTGCAAATTCAGAGGAAGCTACGGTTCTTGGTCTGCAGCTCACCTCCTGCTGTGCGGCCTGGTTCCTAACAGGCCACAGACAGGTACCCAAGTGCAACCCAGGGGCTGGGACCCCTGTAGACTAATAGAAAGGCTTTTAAAGAAGTCTCATTGTAAAATGCTCTTAGAATACTGCAATAAGCTAGAAAATTTTTCCTAGAAGTCCTAGTGAAAAAGTTACTGCTTATATTACTCTTGAAGTTAACAATTAAAATAGTTATCAGAAGAAAATGAATTTAATGAGACCTTAGAAATCTAATGCAGTTTTCCTGGAATAAAGTCAACAGCAGCATAAAAAGAAAGAGTCATAAACGAAGGCCACTTGCCTATCTACACAATTATGTAAAACTGCATTACAGAGGAAGGCAAATCTTAACCAGACACTTATAACTCCTTACCATACTTGTCATGTTGTTCTGACTCACGTTTACAAGTTTTAAATAAAGTATGACAGCTAATTTATTTATATAAAACATAAATTTATTCTACTATGCTTGAGGGAAAGAACATGACTGTAGCATGAGCAAACTTCTCTGACCAAAAAACTATAGAACATTATAAAGTACTAAACCAAAATAACTCCTAAGTAGCATGTAAACATTACCCAGCTCTCATTCTTCACTGTCATAAGGTCCTGAAAATGAGATTTCTCTACAAGAAGAGCCAAATGACTTGGGCCTCAGTCCCTACTCAGCTGGTTGAAGGGAGAATCCTGTCATGGTTAAGTAAAAGGCCTCTCTTTCACCATGGATCCCCCTCTCCCGCATCCCCAGCCAGCTATCACTGGACAGTGAGGAACTGTACCACAGGACCTCTGCTTAACTAGGCAAAAATCCCTGCCAACCAACTTCTATGAGTGAGGTCTGAATGGGCAAGAGGAAACTTAAAGTACATGGCTGGGATGACTACTTGCATTTTTTTTTTTATTATTTACACCATTACGGATTGTACTTATTTAAAAAAAAAAAATCCATCCAAAACCCTAATTGTGACCATCTCAACTCGAAAGACCTTCATTCCCTTTGCTCTTCTACCACCCACTCCCTGGACTTCATCATCCTCTAGTGCAGCACTATTTGGCAATCTGAAATCCAATATTTCCACTATAATCCCAATCCCTAGCCTTCTAGGTCTGACTTCCCCAACTACATTGCTCTCTGATTAAATAAATTGGTGCTGCTGGTCCCTTAACCCTTCCATCTTCTTCCAATCAATCAAAATTCTGTTGGATTTCCTTCTTTGGGAATCCAACCTAGAGATCGTGATCCATCATCTCAACCACTTTTCCTGCCATGACTCAAGTGTTTCAAGTTAATTTCTCCTCCAGTTTTCCAAAGTGATCCACTGCTCCTCTCAAACATCCTACCCATCACTTCTTCCATCACTAATTACTCAAAGCAACAAGCTTGTTTCCTATTTCACCAAAAAAAACAGAAGTCAGAGGTCAAAGTGTCCAAAACTTCCTCTCTCCACTATGTCCCTCATTTGAATTCATCACATTCAAATCTATTTTTCTCCTTCACCCTTCTTCTAGCAGAAAAGAATGTGACCCTTCTCAGATTGAAAGCCAGTTCATACACTATGCCCATGAAACTCCAGTTTTCTCAGGGACCTTACTCTAGCAAGTATTCCCATTCTCTCCCATATCCTTAGTCTGCCCAGCTGCTTCTTTCTCTTTAATGCTGTTGTTTACTAAAGTTCCTTCTTTAGCCCCGATACTCACTCTACACACTCTTCCTGGCCTATCTTATCTTCTCCTATAGTTCCTACTATCATGTATAAACTGATACTCCTAAATCTGAAATTCTAAACCTCCCTCTTAAATACTAAACCATCATTTTCAAATACCTACTGGTAACACCTGGATGTCACATATAAATCTTAAACTTAATATATTCATAATTACTCATTTTCCTCACATATTCTTTCTCCTAGTGATCCACTCAGTCTCCCAAGCCAGACCCCAGAGAGGCATCATATATTTCTCTGTCTACATATGCAAAAGGTCACTGTGCCCTGGTAATTTGACCTGGTCTCTTTTTAATCCATACTCTCTTTCACCCATGTCTACCACAATGCAAGTAACTTCCTGTATACCTCTACTGCTACCTCAGTGCAGGCAATCATCACTTTTTAAAATCTTTGCCTCAGTCTTAATCCTAATTGTTCCCACCAATACTGTTATGGTAATGTTACTAAATATGAATTTAATCATATACTCCCTCTCTTAAAGTTTTAACGGCTTCCAGTCACCTTCAGCATGGTATTTATCTTGCGTGGAATACAAACATATGCTTTTTCACCTGCCTAGAATGACCCCACCACCACTACCACCTTCTTCTGTTGGCTACCTTCTACTCGTCCTATAAAGATTCAGCTCAAGAATTACAAACTCTGACCACACTTTGGTGTTCAGTTAGATTCCCGGTACCTGTTTCCCCAGAGTAGTGCCTGCAAATAGGAAATGACCAAAAAGTTTTTATTCATTAAGCACACAAACATAAATTTCAAAGGTTACTGCCCCTGAAGGCCACTGAATATCATTTACATAGAAGTGATTTTACACAGCTTTAATTTTTAAGACAAAAATATTTTTTCACACAAATATTCCAGAAATTAGCTAGTACACTTGTGCTAAAAAAAAAAAAAGGAAGAAAAATTACAGTACTGAAGCATGAAAATTTACATTTAAGGACTAAAAAAAATAAGCAAGGGTAAAAGAGGAAGGACTATTGCTGTTATTATTTAATTACTCCTCTTATAAAATGACAATAAATTATAGCCACTTTAAGAACTATTTAATATTCAAATAGATTTATAAATAAAAACAATATGGAGAAAAATGAAGAAATCCAAAGATAAGAAAATATCAGTATGTAACCCACTATCCTTTATCAATATTCTTTCCTTCTGTTTTCCTAACAGATTTGAGATCTTTAAAAAAAATTAAGCATATCATTAATTTAAATTACATATAGCCAAGCACTGTGGTCAACAAAGTAGAAATTACTAAAACCTTAAAACAAAGACTAAATACAGAATGCCTCAATTCATTGTACCTTGCTTAAAAAGTATTGGGGAAGGAGACATCTAAAACACATATGCAATTAGCACTATACTTTATTAAATTATAAGTAGTTCAGAATGAGTATTTTCAGGTAATATGTTTGAAAATACTGGGAGAGTGTTAACTAGCAAACCAGTATACAGATGGAAAAGCTTTTAGAAAGACTTTGCCTTAGGGTCTACCAAGCATCCCTCCCCCCAAATAAATAAAACTAAAAACATTTCGGTTTCTTAATGAACAAAAGCCAAAATTCAGCATTGCAATTACATTACTAGGAAAAATTTAATTCAACAAAAATATTTCTTTTAAGTCAAGAAATATCCTAAAACATCATCACTATTAGGCTAATTACTTCATTCTTGTTTTAAACTTGTAACATACTCAAAGTCATTTATAAATTCCTAAAGTAAGGTCTTAAACATATTAGAAGTGCCATTGGTTAAAGAGTCAAAGTTCTTACATTCAACAAATTCTTACAGCGTGTGTACTAGACATGAAATTATGTATCACAGATAATCACACCAATTACTTTGGTATTTGTCATTATCTCAAAGACTAGGTGTAGTCACTAAAAATCTGTTCAGTCAATGTTCAAGTAAAAAAGCTGATGAGCTTTATTAAAAGTTTCTAGAAAAAAATTGAGTTCTAGAACTTTGTGAGTTATCTATTTGGAACTCTGAATGCATTTTCCAATAGAAATAATGTAATAAATAACAACTAAATTCCCAAGATAGCCCACAAAAGCCTATAATAAACAGAAATCATAATTTTTAATTACTTATAATAAGTCAGCTCTATAAATTATTGTTAAAATTACAAAATAGGATTTGAAATTTTCTAAATAAGAGCATTTATCTGACAATCGGAACAGTCTATTTTTAAAAAATTATTTGTTATAACTTTTAACAGAAGATGATTAGAGAGAATAATGAAAAACGATATCAAAACAAACTACTGAATATCTGAAATAAAACATATCACAATAGTCATCTTTCCAAAAGTGGCACATCTGGTTTGATTCGTTGGGTAATTTTTGCTTACTTAATTAAATACTAGACAGTATCTGATGAAGACCGATGAAACCAAAGTACTTACAGAAAAGTTAAGGTTCCTTGGAAACCTAAAATCCAAACTTCATTGGGTAAGTTCTAATTACAGAACCTTTATAATAATAAAGGTAAAACATTTAAATAAGCATGAAAATATTTCAAAATTCCTTGGTGAACTTTTATGGCAATTAGTAAATGAAACTGCAGGTATACCAAACTATGTTAAATAGAAATAAAAATAATAGCTTGCACGAAAATATCACTGAAATATCTTATTTCAGAAATAAAAAATTAAACAGCAGCGTTCTTTAAAAGTTTAAGAGAAATAAAATGGCACCTTAAGAGAAAGAGCCAATAGTGACTAAATGCTAAAAATTTCAATTCGGGAAATATTTGGAGAATTTAATTTGTATATATTATTAACTTGAGCCTCTTTAATAATACCCTTTCTGTTCTGAGGACTTTCCCATCATAATCTAATAAATCTACCCTTTAACCTCATTTAACATGCTGAAAGAAAACTAAAGCTCAAAAAGGATAAGATGTATTGCCAGCACAAACTTCCCACTCATAACATAACAAGGATTAACATGGTTACTGTGGGTCTTCAATATGTGTCGTAAGTTAGGTGTCTCTGAATAATTTATTAATACTTTACGGGAATGATACAGAAAGTTGCATGACAACATGACAAGAAGGAAAGCTACTTCCACTGAGTGATATATACTATAAACGTGAAGAGCACAGATTTTATCACAACGATACATATTAGTTTTTAGAAACAAGAAGCAAGCTTTCCAATTCTGGCTTGGCTAGTTTCGAGTTTGAAAAAAGGCCAGAAAAGGCGAGGCCAGGAAAAAAAGGCTAAATAAGCGCACACCGCAAACTTTATTCCTAACTCCAGAAAACAGAGGAGTAGAGAAAATCGAAGCCCTCAGACCTCTCCAAAGGGAACTATAAAAGACGCTTTGGGAACCCAGCGACTCGCAAATTTGGAAAGGTGAAAGCCAAATGAAAATCAGACAGGGTTGGAAGACGGCTGTGAAGGACTGGGTCTAACAGGACCAGCCCGGCACGCTCACCGTGCCTTGTCCCAACGTCGCCCGAAGCTTACCTCCTTGACGGGCGGAAATTTCTTCTTGCATTCCAGGGACAAGGCCCGTAAGTCGCTCTGCATATTCTCCAGCAGCTTCTTCACCGCCTCGGGGCTGTTGGTGCCGGACATGATCCACCAAGCTCGGAGCCAATTTCTAAGCGGCGCAAACGAACTCCGGCACTGTCAGATCCTTGCGGCGACAGGTAGCACCTTCCTGGAGCCTCCTGTCCTTCCGCTGCCCAGCTCTTGGGCTCTGCGGGGACTCTGCCGGGCCTCGGCTGCCTACTCCGAGCGTGCCCGAGCGCCCCCCGCAGCCTCCTCGCAACTCCCCCGGCTCCTCTCCGAGGCGCTCCCCGCAGTCGCCCGGCCCCGCTGGGCCCCGCCGGCTCCAACCGAGGAGCTCACAATGCGGGCAGGTTCCTCCCGCTCCGCGGGGCCCAGCCACACCGGTCGTCACCAGCCAACCTGGCCAGAGCTTCAGCGCCGGCTCCCCAAGACCCCAAGACTCGCGGACGCCATTAGCTGAGTCGCCCACAATTCCGAGCGCGGCGGGGACACGTCAGCCGCACTTCCGGGCACCGTGGCCACCGCCCCCGCCGAGGCCAACCCGGGCCGACGAGCCGCGGGCAGGGCGTGGCCAGGGGGCGTGATCCCGCTCCGAGCAGGTTTGGTCCGGGCGGGGCGCCTTCCCCAGCCCCACTACCAACCCGAGCGGCCTTAGCTGACCGTTCGCCTCCTCAAAATTTGCTTCCTTTTTGGTGACAAGGGTCTGAACGGGGCCCCGGGTACTCCTTGGCATATCTCTTGGCGTATGTTTGTATTAAATTTTATTTCGGTGTAAACAGTTTGTTTCCTCTTCATTTTTGCCCCCTGGAATCTCTGGGTGAGTGGCCACAAATCCACGCCTACCTCCTGTTAATTATTTATCCCCATTGGGCGCCTACGTTGGAATTTCTCCAGAAAGTTGTACAAAGCGTACTATTGGTGCTCTTACTGCGGAGTAATCATTTATTTTTCTAACCTATACAACGAGAGATAAAGCTGCCCTCTGTTTGAGACCCTCCACTGACTTTCTATTTCAGCCAAAGGAAAAGCCAAAATTCTTTGATTTACCTACCGCTTGTTTTCTTCTCTGCTTTATCTCAAGCGCCTAGAACAGTGCTTGGCACGTACTAGATCATTAAATATTTGTTGAATGAATAAATAAATACCCTACTAAAAGCAGTGTTTTCACGCTCAAATTAGTCTCCTATATAAAAGCCTTCATTAGGTCTGAAGTGCCAAATACATGTGAGGCAAAAGTAAACAAAATTCATATGTGCTCCGAAGATCTAGGTTATGGTATGCCTTTGCACGAGACATTTCGCAGCTGCTGAGTAGGAAGCAAAAGTACATAGAAAGGAAGCTTGAACCAGGGTAGAGGTAGGAGATTGAAAAATGAACACCTGCAGACAACTGAGCTGATGACACCTTTACAGGATGGAGACTGAACTATGAGATTTTCAGTGGGTGGCATTGTTTGGCTGTAAAATAAGAACGACTTGCACCACAAGTACTTTGTAAACTAAATAACTTTTTTTCCTTCTGAGAAGAACCAAAGCAAGAATGGATGAAGGTGGCAGATGCGGTGGCAGAATAGGGCACTCCTAGAACAATAATTTAGATCATTTGTGCCTGCTACACAACTGGGAAACTTGACAGTCCCTGTGGAATAAGTTTCATGTATTAAAAGCTGTAAATTTAGCAAAAAAAAAAAAAGCTTAGTTGGAATTTGTGGCAGACATTATTCTTGAGTTCCCAAGGAGCTTTTAAAAATGACTTCTAATAATTGGTGCAGTAATCTAGGATCAAGATCCTGCCTAGTGCCTTTCTCTATGAAGCTAATTTTTCTTTTGAAATTCAATTTTTTTATTATTAGTAAATTTGGAATGAGTGACTCAAAATCATCTTTCTTGGAGTCTTTTACATTATTACACATAGTTGAGGGAATGCAATTGGAATTCATTAATTAAAAAGAATACTTATAATGATTTGAAAAACGAAAATTTTCTTAAGGCTTAAGTATTACCTATATGTAGTATTCTGTAAATTTCTTTTAAAAAGCAAACACAAATAGTTTTCTGCATTGCACAGAAAGACTATACTGCCCCAGAAGCAGTGAGTGCCTTTATGCCAAAACCAAGCAAGTTAGCAGAGGTAAAAATAATTTTTCGTTCTACAGGTTAAGAAATGAGCCAAACTCAAAAGTTAGCATTCTGTAAAACAGAATCATTTCTCTTTTTGTAGCAAAAAAAAATATTCAAATATGTATTATTGTTCTCAAGTACCTCAAGAAGTACTATCAAAATTATAGCACACCAATGTGTGTTGGTATGAGTGTAAAATGGTCTTCTGTGGCTACAAAAATCTGTCTTCATTGAAAATTACATTAATAAACACCTGATAAATTTAATCTTTTAGTACCATAAATAATGCTTTTGCAGCATCATCCAGTAGTAGTTATGCCTCTGGCTCTGATGTCAAAAAGACCTCAGTTTGAATATTAGCCCTGTTAGTTCATATGTAGGTGACTCTAGCAAATTGCATAATCTCTCTAATCTTCAGTTTGCACATCTTTAAAAGAAGAAAATACAAGTGCTTTCCTCATGAAGTAGTTCTAATATCTACATGAGATATTGCAGATAAAGCACAATGCCTGGCACACACTAAGTATTGAGTAAAAATGTTTTAAATAGGTAGAAGAAAAAGGTAACTCTTTGCAATCATCACTCAAGCTATTAACTTCTAAGGAGACTTAATTATCAGCAAATTTTAACCTTCTATTTGAAAACTAGCAAACCCATGTCTTTTTCTGAGCCTTTATTATGAATCTTTTAGAAAATTTATCTATTTAATAATGAGCATGTATTCATGTGTAACAAAACTTGTTTAATATTCTGAAATATGTCTCAGTTCAATGATGAAATATAAATATCACTCAATATACCTTTCTATTTTTTCAATCCCTCATTTTTCACTATCATTCATTTATTCTCCTCTTGGACTTTTCTCTCTTCCACCTACTACTCCTTAGACATTTGTATTTCCTAGAATTCTATTCTCTGCTTTTTTTTCTTATTATTCTCCTTGAGTGATCTTACGCACACCAGTGACTTGAACACTACCAGTCTATTCATACCACCCTGTATAACCTCCATATTGATAAATACCAATAGAATGTTCAGATTAATGGAAATATCATAATAGACATCACTTGAGTTTACTTATCTAAGGGATACAGAAAAAAATGTAGATGCAGTATCAGCTAAGAGATGAAAGTGCAAGCTTCTAAACCTTCCAAATACTCAGACCTTCTGGAATACTTAAATCAGACCTTGTGGAAACTTCATTTCCCCTTCCAATCCTAGCCTTATGTACACAAAGCTAGTCTGGTGCTGTACGTAGCCTTCTCTAGAGACCACCTCACTTAGGCAAGGCAGCTCATCAATCTCATGTTACACAATGCACAACATGATAGCTAAGGTGCAATACAGAGGATATTCAGACTGAACAAATCCTTTATTCTCAAATTCCTTAGGCTAACAAAGCCTGGTCCAAGTAAGTTCCTGAAATTAGGCCTATGGGAATAAAATAAGAAACTGTTGCCAGATATCTCTGAAAATCATGATATCAAGCCCTTATACACAAACTTGTAACTCCAGAGCTCTTATGTGACATCCAGACATGAATATTCCACTACCTTCTGGACATATTTACCTGGAAGTCTCATTGGCACCTAACACTCCTCCCCCAAAAGGAGTTGGTCCTTTTTATACATTACCTTTCTCAATGAAAGGCACCACTATCCAATTTCCCAGACTAGGAACCTAAGAATCGAACTTGACTCTTCTTGCTTCCTCATCCACTACATTTAAGGGAAATCAAATTCTATTCATTCATCTCTTTTTCTCAGTCCTCAGTAGCTTGGTTCAGGCCATCACTGGTTTAAAACAAGTTTCCAAAGTATAATCCTTACCTCTAGTCCATTTTTAATTTATTTTCCACACTGCTTCCAGAGTCCTCTTTCTAAAATGAAAATATGAACCCCTTTTATGATTTTCATATTGAAGTCCAAACTACATGGTGTACTAGTTAGATTCTTTTAGATACTTCAAGCAGTAGAGGTTCAAAGGAATAATGCATGAGAAAATAAGAGGGATAGGAATTTCACAAAGTCCGTCCCTATGGGAATATAGGAAAAGCTCGGCTTCACAGAGCCTAGAATGTAATTTGGGGACTAGAAAGCCCCTTTGGCATCCGTAATTGCTCAATTAATCTGAGCCGTGAATGTATTTGGCTTGCTTCCTTCTCCCTCCTCTAGTGCTTAAGTATTACCAAGGCACATCTCTCTACTCTGTCTCTGCTAAGATTTCTCCTGCCTCTACCAACAAATTGCCTCAATCCTAATTCTCTGTGTACAGAGCTTCTGCTTCCTCCTGTCTTTGACTGTGTCGTGGCCTCTGCTGCTTTTCTTCTTTCTCTATGTCTGTTTGGCTTCCATCTCACTTCTTTACCAACTACATACTTTCTCTTTATGTATCACATCCTAATTTCTAAAGAAAGAGAATCTAAGTAGTTCAGGAAATTGAATATACATAGCATATTCTGATTTTGCTATGCTTTTTACCTCCTAAGTAACTTGAAAGAATACAGATCAACTGTCCTTAGAGCATGAGACACCCCTGATTCAAACAGCCATGGTCAAAGGCAGTTGGTTTATGTGGTCAGGGTAAGGGGTTCACATAGTACAGAACATGGGCATCTATGCTGAAGGAAAAATATCAGAGATCAGTTAGTTGAATGAACTAATAAGAAATTTTATTTGCAAATGTGTTTGGAAATGCTTTCTTACCCACTTTTTATCAGTAACTATATTTTAAGTATTATTTATAAGTTAAAGATTTTTATGTTTGGAGATTAAAATATTTGTTTTAGTCTCTATTATTTTTTCATTTTTATCATTAATTCTCTATCTCTGAATTACTTTTCCTGAAATTAATTCATTTTTATAGTTTTCTTTTTCAAAGAATTTACTTAGTCCAGAAATGATTAGTCTTTAACATCTCTTGGTACATGCTTTCTATGTATTTCTTAAAACATATTCTCAAAGAATCCTTTAAGCTTTAATATTCAGAATTAAAAATTATGACTTAGTGACTAGTCTAAATTACATACTGATGGAACAATATGATGATTTCTTTACAGAATAATGAAATGATTACAAAAGACAAATTAGGAGTCAAGAACTTATAATTTACTGTTTCAAATACTATGCTCCTAGATGTAAGAATAAGTTGCTTGTATCTTGTATGTTTCTTGTGGTTACTCCCCAAAATTATTATTTTTTTAACATTTTCTTTTCTGTCTTAACTGCTTTCAGAACATAAAAATGATTCTTATATGTGATACATCAAAGTCTGGTTCATGTTGTATGGAATGGCACTAACAATGAAATAACAGTGAAGGAACAGGTTTATAGCAAGATAGCCATCTTTACAACAAAACTTCTTTTAGCTGGTCCTTCTCTAACTTATTGTACCAGTCAGCTACTGGAGTGCAAATGGTACAGAAACAAACAATTCTGCTGTGAAGAAGCAGAAGCAACACTCACCCCTGATAGATGTCCTCCACTCCTAACAGCTTGCAGAATGTTTTAACCAGCAAAGGGAGGAGGGGGCAGAGTACAGATTTGCCAGTTTCTTTCTACATTACAGAAGTAGAGATTGAGATACTGCCAATGTCATTCATTACCTCTGCTAGATTGACTCATCCCTGAGACCCTTTTATTCCAGCCTGTACTATTGGAGCAGTGCCCTCTCACCAGGCATACTCTAGCTCAGCAGTTCTCAACTGGGGCAATCCCCCCCGCACCCCTCTTGCACTGGGACATTTGGCAATGTCCAGAGACATTTTAAACTGTCACAACTTGGGGAGGGGATACTAATGGCATCTAATGGGTAGGGTAAGGGGTTCACATAGCACAGAACATGGGCATCTACATTCTAATTGATCTCTGATATGTTTTCTTCAGCATAGATGTCCATGTTCTGACCACAGGGTTTGTGCTAAACATTTTACAATACACAGGGTACCCCTCACCCTGGGCCCTGAAAAAAAAGACGTAGTCAATCCAAAATGTCAATAGTGCAGAGATCAAGAAACCCTGCATCTGGCTTCAGGTTCACTGCTTCATTCTCCTATGTCTGAAACCCTGGTTTGGAACCTGTACGGTACCTCAATTCTCTAAGATTATCCTTATGAATCCAAGACCTATCCTCAGACTGTATTAGTTCCTGAACCCCAGCCTCATGTCATGCCCATCCGCCTGGATCTCAGAATATTGTCTGCTCCTGAGTCCCTATATCTAGGAGCTTTGCCTGCCAACACGGCTGAGTAGGTTCCTCTGACTGGATCTTAAAGTCAGTTATCCATCCTGAATACTAATATCATCTGTCATTTGTTAATCTGTTCTTGGATATCAAATGCCACCTCCCTGTCTAGACTTCTTGCTATGGCCGCCGTTTAATCTTTCTCTTCTGACCGGTTCTTCCCACTTCTCAACCTACTGCTCTTTCACCAAATGGGCACATGTAGTTAGCCCTATCTCAATGCAGTTAACAAATCTATGTCCAGCTGCTTGACTAGACACATCGAAATGTGCTTTAGAGTTAAAAAAACATGTCCCATAAAGCCAATGATAGAGGTAGGAAATCATGTCGTTTTAGCTCAATATTTCCTAACTGGAAAAATCAGGAGAAAAGTGGTCCATACAAAGCAGCATTCAGACTAGGTTTGTCTTAGAAGTTCTCTTAGTCTGAAGAGAAATAACAGTTACTATTTGTGGAGCAACTGTGTGGAAGCCCTATCTTAAACATATTTACTATC
The DNA here is from genome assembly GCF_000151845.1 of Pteropus vampyrus. NCBI lineage: Eukaryota > Metazoa > Chordata > Mammalia > Chiroptera > Pteropodidae > Pteropus > Pteropus vampyrus. The sequence goes on along the minus strand of NW_011889326.1, from coordinate 553,485 downwards.
TCATTTAATTTAACCTTTTCAAAAAATCCTGTGAATTAAGAATTACTGTTTCTGTTTTACAGAGGAGGAAATTTAGGCTCAAAGAGACTAATTCATTTACTAAAGTTTCTCTAGCTAGCAGAAGCCAGAATTTCATCTCAGGTTTTTTGACTCTAGAACTTGTATTACTACTTCATCTGTATTTCAGAAGTGACGGGTTGTCCCATGAAAAATCTGGTAAACCTTGAGGCCTGTCTCCTCCCTTATCTATTTCCTGAATATCTTATTGATTGGAATCATCTTTTCAGATTGATTTTTTGTTTAGAAAGAAAGCACTTTATTTAGGTTTATCATAAGACTTAATACATTTTCCATATAGTCCATTTAATTGTAACATATGTCCCATTTAATTGTAAGGTTATTTTTATGTCTCCATGCTATACTGTAAGTTCTGCAGTGGAAAGGCCCTTGTATTATTCACAGCTATACTTCTGGTAAAGGCTTCCATAAACATTTGTTAAATGGATTCTTGTCCTCGTAGAGGAACAAAGGTGCTGAGAAGGTTGTCAAGACATGAATTCAAGCAAAGAAAAACAAAATAAGGAAGGGACTAGGATGTACACACTGGGCAATCTGCTCCCACAGAGAAGACTGATACAAACCTGGTAGAAGTGAGGGCTGCCATGTACTTGCCACCATACATCTATTCCCAAACAGCTGCTTCCTCCCCTCAAGAAATATTTGTTGAGTGAGTGAGTGCATGAGTGATTGAGTGAGTAAATAAGTGCTGCTACTAGGATGAGATATCTTTCTTCAAAATTTAAGACCTCACCTGTAAAAATACCTGGCCACTGTAATAACAACTATATGTAGCATATGGTTTGTGCCAGAAGTAAATATCTCATATCTTTGAAATATAACTTGAGTAACAACCAAGAATTTTTTCTGAGATTAATGAAAGAATGTGGATTCTTGACTAAGACTCGGTTATTTTGCATGCAGTAATAGATGACTTTTATTATCTAACTCCCCTCTCCCTCCAACTTCTCCCAATTCTCCCATTTCCAGTCCTCAATCCCCCAGGGCATGTTATCTGCTCTGCAAAAACAGCAGGAGAAAGAAACTTTAAAGACAGGAATTTAATGGGTTTTGGGGGGGTTCCCTTCCCCAACAGTCCCATTTCCCAGTTACCTGCTTTTTAAGCCTGCCTCTACAATTAGCCATACCTACAGTTAAAAGCCCCACATTCAGAATCATCAGTATTGCAACAGGAATAGCAGTGCATTTATTTCTCAACAATTGATATTTTCTTTTTTCCAATGTTTCCATTTTAATGGGAGTACACCCTGGTTCTTTTCAAGACACAAAGCAAGATCTTTGTGGAGTTATAAGGGATTAGAGCTAGAAAAGACATTAGAGATCATCTAACCTGCTTGTTTTACAGAAATGCCCAAGGCCGAAGATGACCCAAGCTAGTCAGTGCTGATGTAAAATGTAAAATTCTTAGAACACTGCTTGCAAATAACTGTTGCTCAAAAAGCATGAGCTCTATGTCTTCTTAGTACTTAGCCAAGTATAGCCAGAGAATATTTTCCCTCACTACATTTAGGCACTGAATATTGCACATTTTCTTTTTAAGACACTTGTGAGCAGCTGGCTTTATTTTTTAAAAAAATTATTGGCAGGGCCAGACATTAGTCAAAATGGTGGAGAACGGAGTTCCACGGACACATCCTTCCACAGAAAAACCAGAACAATGAATAAAACTCTCCAAATCAACTTTGTCAGAACTCTGGAAAATCGTCAAAAGATTTACACCAATCAAGAGAACACTGAATCTAAAAAAAAAGTGACTTAATCCACTGGGAGAGGTTTGTGGTATTTTAATTTAGCCTTGTTCCACCCACTTCCCCAGCATAGCTGTGGGTCTTCTAGACGGCAGTTCATGTGCCTGGCGTGAGTACGAGTGCAGAGAGAGGAGAGTGGACCTTGTTCCCAAAGAATAGTGTTTGTCTGCTAAGATCTGTCTGGGAGTTCCCTGAAGGAACTGACACAACACAATTGCCTTTGTTTTACCTAATTCAGAACTCTCTCTGGGCAGAAAAGCAGCTAAGTGAGGGCATTCTTTGAAAACTGTTGCAAGGCAAAAGAACACACTTAGGACTCTTTCTCTTGAATATAGTCTATATATCTATCTATGTATATTTATACATAAATTATATATTATACTATATTTACTATAAATATATAAAGGTAATTTATATATGTTTAGACCGTGTTTATATCTTCATATACATATGAATACACACACACACATGCACACACACGCACACATTTAAACCCTGAACTGCCAGATCGATTTACAGAGTGGGTGAATGAATTTGATCTTTCACTAGTGGCATATGAGTGTCCAGTATCTCGACCTTCCCACTAACATTTCACATTACTAGACTTCTTGCATTTTGGCAGTCTGATGGTTTTAAAGTCTTATCTCACTGTTTTAATTTGTACTTATCACTTTCTAATGATTGTACATCTCCTTATGCATGTGTTAGATATTTGGGTTTTGTTTCTGTAGATTTGCCTGTGTTTCCACTGGGTTTCCAAGAAATGACTTGGTGATATGTCTCATATATTCCAAGTATCAGCACCTCATCAGCATTAGACAGTATAAATGATTTCTCCTAATTTGCTATATGTTTCTTAACTGTTCACTGGGTCCTTCAGTGAAAACAAATCTTTACTTTTAATAAAGTCAAATTTTACCCAGGTCCTGGAGGTCTTCATCACTTTTCCTCACCATTTCTTCATATTAAGGTGTGTGCTTCCAGTGAGTCCTTTCCTACCTTCAATTTTCTTTAAGCTGCTTAAATTGAAGAGCCATGAGCTTGTATTATGCGAATTTGGTTTTATCAGCCTGTGCATGGATTTCATAAAGAGGAGCATTCTACCAATTAGTGTTGATGTTTTTGAATAGCTCTAAGTTCTGCATAGAGCCCACTAACAAAGCTGGTAACTGAAGTGGATACCATGCAGTCATCAGGATTAGGTCTGCATAATCCTTCCAGATGTTTTCTAATAACATGGTGATATGCCTATAATTAGAGACTGATTTGTCTCTTTATTATCTATGTGCTTGAATCTTTGAAAAGTCAGTTTTAAATGGGAAAGGCTATAGGGATGGAATCTAAGAGTTATTCTTCATTGTCCTTAGCTGTATGAGGGACCGAGGTTTTATTTTGATTTAATTATGAGTATTCATTGGTCTTTTCAAACCATTAGGAGGCTTCTCCAGGACCCACAAGAAATGTGATTAATTGATAAAAAGTCTGAAAGTCCTGGAGAATATGCCTTCAGGCATATTCTGAATTGTATGGAAAATTTCTGTTTTTTCATGGTTCAGAAAAGTCCTTTATTATATCATATAAGGCAGATTGAGACCAATACTTTAAAATTACTTGTTGAGGAGAGGCAACTGAGGTCCTTCAACTTTCCTTCCTTGAAGTCCAAGAACCAGAGAAGTACAGCTAAGGTCCTTAGTAACTATAGGAACCTAGGGAGCCAGCAAAGTAGGAACAGGTTGGGAGAAGGATGGGTAGATACAAGGAGTGTCAGGATATGGACGAAAAGAAGACAAGAAGGAGTTTAGAGTTGCAGATGGATAAGGGGAGGGAAAGGAGGCAGGTATGAGTATGAGTGTCTTTGAGGCTGGAGTGGATGAGGGAGCAATGGTTGAGAATGACAGGTGGATCCTTGAGAGGTTAAAATAGCTTCAAGTAACTTAGATTGAGATTGTTAAATGGCCTGATTAAAGTGAGAAAAACCACAAATTCTTCATTCCAAGAAAAATGAGTAGACCATCATTTAGAGGGGGTTTTGGATACTTAGAATACAAGGGCCTCCTGTAGATGAACCAACTTGGGGGGATACCAAGAACCCCAGAGAGAGGACATTGTAGCTCCAAACTATTCTTTGCGAAATTTTGACATTTTTGAAGATATCAGACTGCATTAGTGCCATAGTGATGAAGCATATAGTCAAGAGGTAGAGTGAGAATCACTCATGGGATTAGGCTAGTATTAAAGTTAAAAAAAAAGAAAAAAGAAAAGAAAGACCTCATAAAAGATCCAGGAGGATTCTCATTCAACAGAAAGAGTCAAGGATTGAATCCTAACTCAAAAAGAACCAAGAAGACTTCCATTCAGGAAAATTCTCACTCAGATAGAAAAGAGCCAGGAAATGTTTCTCTAAGTAGAAAGAGTCAAGGATTAAATGCTCACTCAGAAAGTGCTGAGATGCTGCCATGCAAAATAGTGTAACAGTTCCTCAAAAAATTAAAAATAGAATTACCATCTAACCCAGCAATTCCACTTCTGAGCACATATCCAAAATAATTGAAAGCAGGGTTTCAGAGAGATATTTGTACATTCATATTCATAGCAGCATTATTTATAATAGCCAAGAGGTGGAAGAAACCCAAATGTTCATTGACAGATTAATGGATAAAGAAAATGTGGGCTATACATACAATGGAATATTATTAGCCTTAAAAAAAGATGGAAATTCTGACACCTTCTACAACATGTGTCAAGGATGAACCTTGAGGACATTATGCTAAGTGAAATAAGCCAATCACAAAAGGATAAATATTGTATGATTCCACCTATATGAGGTATCTAGAGTAGTCAAACTCATAGAAATAGAAAGTAGAATGGTAGTTACCAGAGTCTGGCAGGGGAACTGTTGTTTAATTGGTCTTGAGTATCAGTTTCTCCAAGATGAGAAAGTTCTGAAGGTTGGTTGCACAAATATGTGAATATACTTAACACTACTGAACTATCCACTTAAAATGGTTAAGATGGTAAATTTTACATTATGTAATTTTTACCACAATTTCTTTACATTTTTAGAAAGAGCCAAGATAACTTTTGTCCAGGAAGATTCTTGATCAAACAGAAAAGAATCAGGAAGAGCCGCATTCAGTAGAATCAAAGTAATTCCTTACTGTGTTACCACAAATGTCTGGATGACTGAATTAAGAGTTGTGACTTAACACTGTGTGTTATCATGTCCCTCCAAAATTCATATTTTGAAGTCCTAACCCCCAATACATCAGAATGTGACTATAGAGAGATAGGGACTTTAAAGAGGTAATTAAGGTAAGATAAGGTCATATGGTACACCCTAATCCAATAAGACTGGTATCCTTATAAAAAAAGATTTAGACACTGACACAACAGAGGAACAATCATGTGAGGACACAGTGAGGAGGTAACCATCTGTAAGCCTAGTTACAAGCCTCAGGAAAAACCAAACCTGTGGATACCTTGATTTTGAACTTCCCAGCTTCCATAATTGTGAAAAAATAAAGTTTTGTTGTTTAAGCCATCCAGTTCGTGGTATTTTTTTTATGGCAGCTCTAGCAGACTAATACACGATGGATCTCAATTTCCTCAGCCAGGAAGGACATAAAAGATCTGAGAGGCCGGCATGAATATATAGCAAGAATATTTCTTTGAAGTCTTTTGTTCACAGTATTATACTTTTTTTTCTTGTTGATTTGTCTTCTTGGTCCGCACTGCACATTTTTCTTTTTTGCTGAGAGAGATATCAGTTTCCAGCTGAAGAATCTATAATTAATGCTCTGGAAGACTTGTGAATTAGCAGCCAAGCCACCTCTCTTACATTTGCCAGAGCTTGGTAAACTTTTGGTTTTGATGGGTGGGAGGGATGACTATGCTCACTGAAGGATTTGCAAACTGATATCCGATCCTAGTATGCAATCTGGCCTTACATGTAGCTTTGCAATCTGGATTTATATGTAGTTGTTACCATTCATTACTTTAAGACCATCAAGTCTACTCTTCACTGTATAGACTTTTCTGAGAGCTAAGATTTATATAATATAAAAATAAGAGTACTGCGAGAACTTTGTCAATGGAGAAATGAAAACAAACTGACAAAATAACTGTCTACCAAATGCAAACCAAACTGGCAAAGATATTATTCTTTTATGGCAAAATTGCCTTACACCCAATTAGTTGCATGGCAAAATGCTTGCAGCAAAGATGTTTAAAGTGAAATTGCCTAGAACCCCAATTAACAACCCCTCTGTGGATGCCCCCTAACACTATTCTATTTGACAATCTCTTGATAAGAGGTGCCTGGAGAGTCCCATCTTCACTCACTGCTCTGTCCTCTTCTCCCTCATTTTCTCCTTTTCTCATTCCATTCTTACTTCACAATGGCTACCCTGATATCTTGGCTTTCATGTCCATGACCAGCCTTTCTTCTACTACCAGCAGCCCCTCTAAGACTAGCCCCATTTTATCCCATTTTTCCCACTCACGTTGATGGCCTTATCTCCTTTGCTTCGAAGGTATCCCTTGCCATGTAGCTTTGTTCGTTTTCTACTTATCTCTTCCACCAGTTGTCTTACCTTTGCCACTAGAGTCCCCTCTCCTGACTCACCCCGTCTCTCCCTTTTCTCATTCTCAAATATGGGCTTCTCTCACTCACCACAGCATTTGTAGCCTCTGGATCTGAATACTACTCCTCTCTTGCTTTATGTGTACCTCTGGGCACCTCTCCTTACAGCAGAGTGCTTTTTGCCCTAGATTCTACAGTTGTAATGGACTTTCATTTTACCTTCATGGCTTGTCTTTTCCCCTCTCCAGTGAAAGCACACTCAGATTCTTAGCCCCCTTTCCCTTCCCAGACTTCAATTTGTCTCTGAACTACATCTCCTCATCCGAAGGCATCCTCTCTTTATGTTCTCATAGAACATAAATATCTATGAACCTTGACTCAACCCATCAATCCCAGTGATTTATTGGTCTTATTCTCCCCCAATCAGCCATCTTTTCTGCACCATCAGCAGCGGCCTCTACTTTCGCTGTGACTCAATCCGAGTCAATCCTCCATGTTCCATAGAGGTCAGCCCGCCCCCTTTCAGACTCACCAAGGAAGAAAAGCACCCCCCCTGAACTCAGTTTTCATGCCTGGAAGAAGTTGGTGGAGATGGCTTTAGATATTCCTACCACAGTCAAAGCATTCTGGGAAAAAGTTAGGGAAAAGAACTCCATGTTCCTCCACCACAATCAAAAGGCATCCCAAGAGTTAATGAGCCAGAAAACTCAAAGGGAAGGAAAAGAGGAAGTTGTTGTTCTGAGTTTATATAGGATTCAGGAAAGGAAGGACTGATCCTCACCTCAAAGACTGTGGGCTTACTGAAATCCAGGAATATCAGCTGCTTCTTTAGGGAAAAAATGTTACCAAGGAATTTAGGGATTTTGGGGACCAAGGAGACCCTGGAAATAGTCGAGTACAAATAGGCCCTTGCTTCTCAACAACTATCAGGAGACTTTGTAGGAACTAGTGATCTGGGAAATTACCATGTGGTAGATAGGCATCTCTGTGGTTTAGGACTTTCAGTAGGCAAGGAATTTTTCACACTGCTAAACATGTTGATTGCCCAGATTCAGGATAGCCATGCTTTAAAGAGCAGCTTCCTGGTAACCATGGACACCAAGGCTAAGAACCAGCCCAGGCCTGTTTGTGTTGTCCCTGCCTCAGACAGATTGACTTCTGCATCTCTGAGTGTCATCCCAGAGCGGGGCCAGTGGAGATCTGGCAGCTTCCCAGGTGCTTGTTGTTGATAGGGAGGCCAGAGAGAGCAGCCTATGCCTGTGGGAGCATGTTAAACTTTAGGCTTCAAGAAAGAACCAGAAAAAAGAATGCAACCCCAACAACCAAGAGGACACTATGTGCCCCCAAACAGAAGGGCGTGTCAGAGATCAGAAAGGATTGGAGGACCCCCAAGCCAGAGGGAGAAACCAACCTGCCCAAGCCAGTGAATTATCTGAGATTTTGTAAGACCCTACCAGTCCTGCCGCAGAACAGACAGTGTCCTTCCAAAGGAAAATGGGAAAAAAACCATAATATGCTGTTTTTCAGTGAGTTTGGTTCCAGAAAAAAGACAAGAGGCAGGAAAGCCCACTGCAAAAAGTTAAGTCAATACCAGCTTCTGTGCAAAATTCCAAGTTCAGATGAAAGTAGAACTGACATGGGCTTTTGGGATCCTGAAGCTCAAGGGGCACATGTAACGTTGGGAGCTGAATCTTGGAAAGAAATAGTCTTAGACAGAGTTTTCCAGCATTTGAATAAAGTCAGAACAAGGAGGAACTCCAGGTCCAGCTATCGTTTTTTCGTTTTGGTTTGGTTTGGTTTGGTTTGGTTTGTTTGTTTTTAACACCTATAGCACTTGGTTTTCCTAGGTCGTCTCCCACCCAAGTACTAACCAGGCCCAAATCTGCTTAGCTTCTGAGATCAGATGGGATCAGGCATGTTCAGGGTGGCCTAGGCATTGTTTTTAAATGGGAAATCCAGTGTCTACAAGGCCCCTTCCTATCTAGATCAAAAGAAAGAGACCAGTGCCACATATCGTGCAACCACCAAGCAGGCTCTGAGAATGGGAGTGGTTCTAGCAGGGTAAAGGGTGACAAAAACTCTGAGAGTCATCCTTGCAAAACTCAGATTTCAATGATCAAACAAAGGGGTAAAAGGTAAGTTCCCTGGAAACATACAAGAAACCCAACTCTTGAACACAGTTGAGTCTGACTTCTGTTGTAAATGTTGCAAATGCAGAAAGTCAAGAGAGCAAGAGGTCAGAGAGTAAGGTGATATCCTTGGCTTAGTCCTTCAGTGTTGGTTGGACACGTCCCCATAACCTCCACAGCGTTTGAAGGGTGTGCTTCCCTGGGCAGTCCAATATGGTCTTTTGCAAACTTCTTTGGCAAAAACTCAGGGAAGTTAAATAACAAGCCCAAGTTTGCCTAGCTGGTAAGGCCTGATGTCTTGAGCGTATAGGTCTGTCCTTTCATCCCTGTCCCCAGTTGAGATTATTTGCTGAATGCAAAGGTAAAAAATTTTGTTATTTGAAGTTCTAAGGCAAAGCCAAATCTTTGTAGAAAAACAAAATCAAGTCATATCAGTAGAAACTTATTCCAATTTACCAGTTTTAACACAATACCAATAGTCATATTTACTGTGCACCAATTAATGTAGTTTAAAACTGAAAAGATTTCACATATCGAATTAGAAGCACTTCTTTAAAGTAGGTAGTGGAAAAATCAGAGTAAGTGCAATAATTTAAAGAGTTGAACACTCCTGCCCTCTGCTGGCTAGAATTGACAGCAACCTGACTATCTCAGGTTAATAGTACTAACAGTAATTCTTGATACCTGTTCAAGTTTTCTAATAGAAGACAGACAGTTCTTCCTGTACTTTGACCGGGAAATTTTAGTTTATTTCCTTCAAAAGGTGTGCATACGCACGCACGCACACACACACACACACACACACACACACACACACACAGAGAGAATAGACAGAATACCTTGCATTTCTGCCGTCCCCTTCCCTCCCTCCACCTTATTGTATTGTAGTAGCCTTCTCAAGTGCTGATTTGTTTCATTGTATTGTAAGAAGATGAGGACAATGCTTTTTTGATTCAAAATATAATCACCAGCAAAAATAGTACCTAGTACATAGAAGGTGATCAGTAAACATTTATTGAGTGAATGAGTGGCAGCAAGAGAGAAAACTGGAGAGGGATTGAGAAAGAGGAGGAAGAGAGACAAAATCTATTCCTTCAAGGACTTTTCCCATCTTTTCGGAGAGATGTTTATTTCAGAAATACTAATATCACACTTAGTATGTTCTAGGTATAGGAAATAGGAACCCAGTCAAGTTGGGAAACATAAGTATTGACCTAAGCATTTAAAAAATATTCTTATATAGTGCCTATAATGATCCTATAAAATAAACACTATTATATTCATTTTACAGATAAGGAGACTCTAGCAGGAAGAGGTTAAATTAAGTTTGCCAAGGCTAAAGAGCTACTAAGTGGTGGGGCTGGGCTTTGAACCCAGGAAGTTTGACTCCACAGTTCACACTTTTAACAAGCATGGTCCCTCTTCAAAAGATGTGAAGAAGAGGAAAGAGCACAAGCAGAGAAGAAAAATAGGTGCAGGAGTATTGTATCAATCTTTCCATGTAAGTCACCTGCCTGCTGGGATATATTTACATCAAAGATGACATCGCTATAGCAAAGAACCAAATTAATCAATCCAGTGCTTCTCACATTCGATCACTAAATGGAAGCTAATTGCATAAGTGGGTAAAACTACATGGAATGGTAGAGGACCCAGAACAATCTTAGGGGAGAAATTTTTTAGTAGCTTTTTACCATAGCTTAAAAATTTATTAAATCTTTCCACTTTCAATGATGGATAGATCATCCAGACAGAAAATCAATAAAGAAACATTGGTCTTAAACTACACATCGCATCATATTAAACTAAAAGACATTTATCTTATATTTCATCCAACAGCAACAGAATACATATTCTTCTCAAGTGCACATGGAAGAATGTCCAGGATAGATCATATGTTAGGCCACAAAACAAGTCAATACATTTAAAAAGATTGAAATTATATCAAATATCTTTTCTGACTACAGTGGTATATAATAAGAAATTAATTTTGAGTGGAAAACTGGAAAATTAACAAATATGTGGAGATTAAACAACATGCTTCTGAACAACCAATGATCAAAGAAGAAATCAAAGGAAAAATAAAAAATACCTTGATAAATGAAAACAGAAACAGCATATTTAAACATAGAATGCAGCAAAAGTAGTTCTGAGAGGGAAGTTTATAGTGACAAATGCCTCCATTAAGAAAAGAAAGATCTCTGGACGTGCTTCCATAGTGTAGCGGTTAGCACGTCTGCTTTACACGCAGAAAGTCCTGGGTTCATGCCCCAGTGGAGCCTCAGTCCATGGTCTACGGCCATGCCACCCTGAACAAGCCTAATGTCTAATCTTGGAAGCTAAGCAGGGTCGGGCCTGGTTAGTACTTGGATGGGAAACCACCTAGGTAGACCAGGTTCTGTAAGCATAAATAATAATAATAAATTTTTTAAAAAAAGAGAAAGATCTCAATAAGTAACCTACCTTTATACCTCAAGGAACAACAACAAAAAGAAAAAACTAAGCCCAAAGTTAGGACAAGGAAGAAAATAAAGATCAGAGCAGAAAAAAATGAAATAGAGACTAAAAAGACAAGAGAAAAGATCAATGAAACTAAGAGCTGGTTCTCTGAAAAGATAAAATTTACAAATCTTTATCTTAACTCACCAAGGAGCGGGGGGAAGAGAAGACTCAAATAACAAAATCAGAAATGAAAGAGGAGGTGTTACAACTGATACCATAGAAATACAAAGGATCATTAAGAGACTACTGTGAACAACTACATGAACAAATTAGAAAACCTTGAAGAAATGGATAAATTCCTAGAAACATACAACATGCCAATACTGAATCAAGAAGAAATAGAAAATCTAAACAGACCAATTACTAGTAAGGAGACTGACTGAATTAGTATTCAATACAATGACAGAAGTCCTTCCATATCAGTAACAGTAGACAGAGAATGACAAGATGGATAAAAATACATGATCCAACTATATACTGTCTGCAAGAGACTCACTTGAGACCCAAGACACAAACAGGTTGAAAGTGAAAGGATGGAAAAAGATATTCCATGCAAATCATAATCAAAAGAGATCAGTGGTGACTATACTAATGTTGGACAAAATAAGACTTTAAATCAAAAAAGGCTACAAGAGACGTAGATATTATATATTAATAAAGTTTCAATACAGTAAGACGATATAACAATTATAAAAATTTACACATGCAACGACAGACCATTAAAATATACGAAGCATACTATTTTGTAATAGATTTGTAGAACTTCTTCATTTTGCAAAATTGAAACTCTATGGCCATCAAGAAGCAACTCATCAATTTTTGAACTAACTTTGCATTTCTGGGATAAACCCTACTTGGTCATGATGTACTATACTTTTTATAAATTGCTAGATTCCTATGCTAACATTTTTTGTGTGTATATATGAGGATTTCTGCATTTATGCTTACTGAATTTGACAGATTTTAGTATAAAGTTTATGCTGGCCTCATGAAACAAATTGGGGAGTGTTCCTTTCTTAATTTTTGAAACAGTTTGTATAAGATTATTATTTCATTCTTAAGTGTGTGATAGAATTTAACGGTGAAATTTCAAGGCTTTTTTGGGGGGAGGGGCAAAGTTTTTTTAAGTTTAGGTATAACTTACATATAGTAAAATTAACTTTTTTTTTTGGTTTACAGTACTGAGTTCTATGAAACTATGAAATTTTCATTTCTATCAGGTAAATACCTAGAAATGAGATTGCTGGGTTGTATGGTTAATGTATATTTAACTTTATAAGAAATTGCCAGACTGTTTTCCAAAGTGGCTATACCATTTTGTATTCCCACTAGTAATGTATGAGAGTTCCACTTCCTCACTAAAACTTGGTACTGATTATTTTGTTTTGATTTTAGCCATCCCAATAGATCTACCACAGAATGTCACCTAATTTGGAATAAGGTCATTGCAAATATAATTAGTTTAGATGAGGTCATGTTGGAGTAGGGTGAGTGCCTAATCTGGTATGGCTGGTGTTCTTATAAAGAGGGTTAATGGAGAAAGACACACATAGAGAGAATAACGTTAACATAAATGCAGAGATTGGGGTGATGCAGATAAGGAACACCAAAGGTTGCTGCAAACCACCAGAATCTAGGAAAGGGGCACAGATCAGTCTTCCTCATAGAACCTTAGAAGCCTCAGCCCTGCTCACACACTGATCTCAGCCTTCTATCTTCCACAACTGTAAGAAAGTAAATTTCTGTTGGTTAAACCACTCAGTTGTACTTTTTACAGCAGCTCCAGAAATCTGATATATCATCTGATCTACCAATTTCTATCTTTTAATTAGTATGTTTAGATTACTTACATTTAATGTAATTGTTGCTATTGTTGGGTTTAACTCTCCCTCTTTATTTATTCATTGGTTGTCTCCTCTGTTTTTGATCCTTTCTCCCACCTTTCTGATTTCCTTTGCTATTATTTGAATACTTTTATATTCTGTCTTTACTGGCTTTTTGGCAGTGTCTTTTGGACTTTTTTTTTTTGTCTTAGTGGGCTGTGTATAACTTAAATTATGCATACCTAATTTTCCTTATTATATCCAGGTTAATATTTTACCACTCAAGTGAAATGTGGAAGACTCACAATCATATAGGTTGCTTTACTCTCCCCTCTTTGTTATAGTTGTCATATGCATTACATCTGTATATATTGATATTTCTACCAAGCGGTGTTATAATTTTGAGAGGGGATTTATTCTATGTGACTTAAAAATGCTTAAAGGAAATTATTTAGGCTAAAGATTAAGTACCAGGCTAAAGATTAAGTACATTTAGAACTTGAAAAATGATGGATAAGCAATAGAAATTATAACAATCTGAACACATTTAATAGTTTAGTAAACTGTTTCTCCTCTTAAGTTCCCTAAAATATGAATGACTGATAAAAGCAAAAAATGATTGATTTGCAGTTTACTATGGGTCTCATACACACTACTATGAGTGTGTAAAGATTGCCAGTATTCTTTTAGAACCTATCTGCTGCTGATGAATTCTTATAATTTTCTTTCATTTCAAAATCTTTATTTCACCTTTTTCTGATGGATATTTTTGCTGGACATAGGATCCTGAGTTAAAGCCATGAGCACTCATGTTCAGGTTTTTATGAATACATACATTTTCATTTCTCTAGAATAATTGTTAAGAATGATTGCTGGGTTGTATGACAAATGTACGTATAGTTTTTAAAGAAAATGCCAAATTATTTACCAGAGTGGCTTTACTATTCTATATTGCCAATAGCAATGTATGAGATCATTTTTTTTTTCTATCGGTATTAGGATTTACAATTGTCACTACATTTATGCTTTATCTTCTTTTAGTTTTAGCTTTATGCTCTGCATTTACATCTATGATTCACCTTGAGTTAGTTTTTGTATAAGGTTTGAGTTTTAGGTCTAGGCTTATTCTTTAGCTTATGAATATCCAATTGCTCCAGCACAGCTGTTTAAGACTATCCTCTCTCCATTGTTTTGCAAATTTATCAAATACTGGTTGGCCATATTTGAGTGATGATGCTATTTTGAGGCTCTTCTGTTCCATTGATCTGTGTGTTTATCCCTCTGCCAATACCAGTCTTAATTACCATAGCTATATGTCTTGAAATCTGTTGTCTTTCCCTATGTGAATTGGTCACACTTTAGTTATTTGTATGTCAAGTGGTTTTGGATTCTATCTTGGAAATTGTGACTGTGATATTTTGTAGACTGCGGGTTATCTTATTATTCTATGGAGGATGTTAAACTTTTTTTTTTTTTTTAAACCAATCAACCCAGTTTAGGATCAGACCAAAAGTTCTGTCTTGCCTTCTGTGGACAGTGCTTTCAATATCAGATCTATTTTCAAGGCCTTTGCTATTTTCCTTTTGGACTTTCCCATTCATCACTCAGGATTGGTCTGAGATTTGGGCTATGGTTTAAATATTAGCCCAGGTCATAGAGCTTTTGCTTATTGTTTTAGGTCTGTCCTGAACTTGTGTTTGTCAGGGGGTTAGCATGAGACTTGAGCAATGGTCTAAATGTTAAATGTTATGATATTTTAGATTTGTCCTGTCCATGCACAACTCAGGAGTGAGTCTAAGTGTTAAAATGAATTAGGTAATCCCTTTCTCCAAATCTCTCCTTTCCAGAATTCCTGTTATACTTTCTGGCCTGCAAGTTTCCCTTTTAATGGTTCCTTTAGACAAGGAAACAAGGTTCTATTGGAGGTTAAGCATCTGATTACACATTTCTACAAATGGGCCGGTACTTAAGGGTATAGCTATGAGATAAAGAAACTCAGGGAATTTCCCCCTCTATGGACTGCTTTTCCATCTTCTGACTTCCTTCCACAATCCGTTTTTGTTTACTTTTCAGAACTCTCAGGTAGTTGCTTTATGAATATTCTCAAGAGATTTTAGTTATAATTCACAAGAGTAAGCTCTAGTGGGCTTTAGTGCCTTGAAGAAACAAAACCTTTTTTCTCTCTGTGGGAAGGTTTTTAGTTACAATTTATTTAAGAGCTAGAGCTTTACAGAATTTGTTTCTTTTGTGTCAGCTGTGATAAATTGTATTTTTAAGTTGTATTCTTTAAGGAAGTTATCCATTTCATCTAAATTATTGAATTTATTGTCAAAATTGTTTATGATATTCTATTATGCTTTTAGTCTTCATAAAATCTATAATGATGTCCGTTTTCATTTCTGATATTGGTAATTTATTCTATTAGTGTTATGGGTGAATTGTGTTCCCCCCAAATTCATATGTTGAAGACCTAACCCTCAGTACTTCAAAATTGCCTGTATTTGTACAAAGGGCTTTTAAAGAGGTAATTAAGTTAAAATGAGACCATTAGGGTGGGCCCTAATCCAAGATGACAAACATCTTTATAAGATTAGAACCAGGTGTACACAGAGGCCACGTAGAGAGGCAAGAAGAGAAAATAAATTTTTTCAAGCCACCCACTTTTTTGTTATGGAAGCCCTAGCAAACTAAGACAATCGGTCTTGCTAGTTTACTATTTATTACTTTCCAAACCCCTCTTTTGCTTTGTTGATTTTCTCTATTTTCTATTTCACTGATTTCTATTCTTAACTACTTTATTTTAGTTTCTTTGCATTTAATTTTTTTTTTTTTTTTTTACTAGCTTCTTAAAGTGAATGCTTAATTTGCTTTAAACCTTCTTTTCTAAAGTTAAGCATTGGAAGTCATAAATCTTCCTTGAGGCTGACGATCTGTTCCAGCTTCACTTCACAAATTTTCATGTAGTTTTCTTCTAGATATCTTGTTATTTATAATTATCTGGTGGTGAGAGAGCATACCCTGTATAGCATCAATCTTCTGCAATTTACTAAAATTTAATTATGAACCAGTATTTGGTCTATCTTAGAGACTATTTCATGTGCACTTGTTGTGTGTAGTGTTATATAAGTGTCAATCATCTTATATTAATATATCTGCACTAAATTTATGTTAGGTATTTCCATGGTGTATAATTTTCCGTTTACTTATAACTCGTTTGGGTCTTTACAATGAGAGTGTGTCTCTTAGGAAAAGCATATAGTTGGATTTTTTTTTTTTTGTCCTGTCTTACAATCGTTGCCTTATAGAGAGTTTAATCTAACACATTTAATTATTAATATAGTTGTTTAAACTTAATTAATTATTAATATAGTTGTATCACTTTCATTTTCTATTTGTTATTTCTGTTCATTGTTCCTTTACCTCCTTTCCTACCTTTACTTTTTTGGGGGAAGGGAGGAGTAATAATATTTATTATTCCATTTTAGCGCTTATTGGCTTTTTATGTGTGGTTGCCGTAAGATTTATATGTCATATACATTCTTAACACATCATGATCTTATACATTAATGTAAGAAATTTATAATAGTATAATTTCACATACTTCCCTCTCATCCTATTGTCCTATATTTTATTTCCACATTACAACCCCATAGTATATTGTCATTCATTTTGCTTTGATCAACCATTTGATTTTCTCTAATAAAAGTTATTATATTGATCTACATATTCTACTCACCATTTCCAGAACTTCCATTCCTTCCTGAAGATCTGAATTTCCATCTGGAAATTCTTCCAGCTTTTCCCCTAGCATTCCTGCAGTATAGGTTACTGGAGGACAAATTGTTTATCTGAAAATGTTTAATTTGCCTTCAATTTTTGACATTTCCCTTTCTATCAATCCAAAAATGGATAGTCCCTCCATCTCTCCTTTATCCCTTTTAGCACCTCAAAGATGTCATTCTATTTTCTCCTGGTCTTTATTGTTTCTAATGAAATGTCAGCTGTCACATTATTTCCTAGAAATATGACTCCCCTCCAGCCCTCCTCCCACCTCTGGCATGGCTTTTCAGAATTTTTTAAAAATCAGTTTGACTATAAGGGTATACATATGGTTTTATTCATTTATTCTGCTTGGGTATCCTAGCTTCCTACATGAGCTGACATTTTTGATCAAATTTGGAAAGACCAGCCATCTTCAATTATTTTATTTTTTTCTACTCCATTCACTCTTCTGTTTGGTTCTGTTTCACGAGTCTTTGAGTCCCTATTAAGAAAAAAGAATCTCTGTGCTTTATTTTGGATGATTTTTAAAATTTATTTTTAAATTCATCTGCATTAATCCTGACATTTTATTATATATAAAATATTAATATTTCCATTTTTTATAGTTTTCATATATTCCCTGAAATTCCCTACTTCTCATTCTATCTCTTCCTGTAGATTCTTTAATGTATTTATTACTTATTTTAAAGTTCTTGTTTACCGATTCTAACATCTAGGTTATTTTTAGATGTTTCCTTTGACCATGGATTATTTTTTTGTTTTATATTCTAGTAATTGTGAACAACTTTTTCTATTTTACAACATATGGAGACAAAGTAATGTCAATGCCTCAGAAATGAACATTTTTAATGTATATCCTTGGAATGTATTTCCCATTTACCTTTTTATGATAAAATAATTTTCATGAAATGATTCTGACCTTCTCCAATAACTTGGTTTTTCTGTATTTGAAGTTACATTAAAACAACAATGTGACAGTTGTGGAAATACAGCCACAAATGATTTATAGAAGAACATCCCTGATCCCTGAAATTCATAGTCAAGTTACAGGAAGAGTATTCTAATTTTCCTGTGGGTTATAGGCAGCTTTAGAAGAGGGTAGATCAAGAGAATCCAAGAAAAGATGCCCTAGAAAGAGAATATGATACAGTAACCTTGAATTTTAAGGGTAAATCCCAACATCATGTTTTGACAAATCAAGTCAAATGAGCAAGCATTAAAGAGTTTGAATGGATATACCATGTTCTTGGAGATCCAATGTAGTGTGGGAACAGACAGGAGTGATAAAAGGATACGTAGGTCAAAATTCAAGTTTACAGATATACCAGCCAAGTGTAAAGGTAGACACAAATATGCATTAAAACTTCAAATGAATAGAAACGCCTCAGAATCCAGAAAAAGTAGGTGGATCCAGTGACAAAAGAGGGAGAAAAGGCTATCATCAAAGACAAGAAGCTGTCTTCTTTCTGCCCTGGTTGTAGGTGGTCTTATTTTGAAAGCAAAAAGATCTGGTAAGATTGTACTAAACTCTGAAGCTAAATTTTGGATTTGCTAATAATTGTAGTATGAAAGCAGTTTACCAAGTTCCAACAATTTCAGTAGCGTCTAAGAAAACACTTAGTCTTAGCCCTTTCATCTCATTATGAACCTCGAATATATTAAAATAACACAAACACTTATGTATCACTTATTTCTAGAATATACATCAAATTAGATGGTCTGCCATGTGTTTTGAACAAGTAATTAAATTTCCTTTCTGAGTTTAATTATTAAGGGTTTAAAAATGTTATTAATGGACTATATGTGCAAGTAACTCTGGTTGGGCTATTTTATTTTCACACAACTACAATCGTTGTCATTAAACAAGTCAATCTTTCAAGTGCCTTTTTATGAAAGTGGGAAGATCCAGATGTTCCAAGTCTAAGTAGTTGTTTAAAGGGAATTTTGGAGGACCGTTCTATGAAAATATTTTATAGCTTAATTCTTCCACGAAGGAAAATAAATTACAGAAAATCTCCCCTTTCCAATCAGACTCAACTATCTTCTCCTTTCTCAATTTTTGGCTTCTTTTGTTTTCAAAATTAATGTACCCTGCTGGGAAATGGTCTTGCCCTTGGCCATCAAGACTCTTTTTGCTTCAAAAGTAAAATATTTTTTAAAATAGGAATGCAAGTCTGACAAGTATAGGCCATTTCACTCTCCAAATTAGTAATTTGCACACCTACTTTGTATACTTCAAGCAAATAGCCAATATTTATACTATTTCAATGTGCTTGGGGGATTTAGGGACTTATATTTAGGGACAGCAGTAACAACTCATTCAAGCTGATTCATACTAAACAAATCGTGCACTCCCATGGGGATGGGGTCTCTGGCAGTGTTTGTTTAAATATAGTATCATTTTACAGGTTGCCTGAAAGTAATTACTAGGTAAGCTCCCATTAGCATTTAATAACTCTATCTTTTAGAGGACACAGAAAAACAGGCTTGGTGACTACATTTTCAGTCCACGCAGAGGCAAAAAGAATCTAGATCATACTTTCAGTAGTTAATTCTCCTGGAAAACCTTGGACTCTTCAAGCAAAATGGACAATCTTAAAGGAAAGTCGACTTCAGAATGTTGTATATGTGATATTGGGCAAAAGGAGGCTACTAGCCTAGTCACAGAATGGTTACTTTGCCATGAAAAACAGATAAAATCTGAGTTGGAAGACAGAATTCTTTACAATAAAAATGTCTTTAGAAAACGTAAACTACATACATAAATAAATAAATAAATAAATGAAATAAAAAACAGAAAATGAAATGTTTTATACATTTAATTCTGAATATTCCAAACTTCATAAGTGATGTTGAATTTAGAATGTTATTGTATTTTAAATTTATATTTTAATGTACATTCATGAGGCAAAATTACTTTTAAAGCTTTTAAAATACACATGCAGTAATATATCCAGGATAAAACACAATGATGATTCAGACACTGAGCAAATTTCATTTAATAATTATCACATTTAATAATACATACTATGCCCTACACCACCTTAATGTCTATGAACAAGATTCTTCCATCAGATATTTCATTGTAATGGCATATGATAGGTATGCAAACTATATCCCAAGGTGGCAATCGATGTGTCAGGGAGACCAAGCAAATGTGTTGTGCTAGGTCTTAAAAGAATGTAGTTTGTCAGGTAGGAGATAAGGCAGGCAGTGTGAACAAAATTATATGTGGAAAAGCCCAGTGTTGTCAAGTTGTAAAAGTTTGAGGGAAGGTGAGGAATTGGATAAGGGCTAATTCTCAACCTTTTCCCTTGAACGCCAGTTGAACAGGCAACCCTGGTGGGCTGTTAATCTATCTACTCTTTGCTCTCTTGCTAAAGAAAACTAATTGAGACTTGAGTGTGAATGATATTTAATAACTGCTCTCATTTATAAAGAGAACAATCATTTGCATACTTGGGTACTTCTTTTAGTAATAAGACTTGCTGCATTTTTCATTATGATCCAGACATAATTAAAACCTCATAATCATTCTGAAAGGTAATACTCAGTGCCAGAAGTGGATGGCTTAGGTGGATGGAGAATTTGTTAATAGCCCTACACCACAAGTAAACTGTACATTCTGAGAAAAATCATGTGCTTGCTAAGCAAATATGTGGTTATTACAGTCTCACATTCTTTCTAACCAGACTGTTCATCCCCCAAGCCCTCCTAGATGGAAATCCTGAAACTGCTCTAGTTTGTAAATTAGAGAAGTCAGAGTCAGAGAGGTGACATGACATGCAGAAAAGTGGTAGGTCCAGAACTCCTGAGCTTATGTTCCAAATCACCTTTTTCACCCTATGAAGGAGTTAGAGGAGAACTTTAAAGAGAGGAATAGATTTTTTTTTTTTTAATGGAGATCACTCTGTCTATAGAATAGAGAATGGACTGGAATAGGAAGGGAGTGGTGGCCAGGAGACAGTCCTGGTGAGTGGATCTGATTGTATGATACCACATCGTAGTCTGCCATGACATGTAGTTATTTAATACTGGTTAAATTTAAATACCTATTTCACCAAATATATCCAAACACAATAAAAGCCATAACCTCTGGAGTTTAGATTATTATCTTTAACTCAAATGATTTTAGATAATGACTTATGAAACTGGGGATAATAGATAACATAATCCACGTCTACTGGAGGCAGAGAAAAGGTTCTAAATGTAAAGTTATGCTCATAAATAGCTTTAAAAATCATATTTGTTAGTATATAACTGGATTCTAACATCCATGATAAAATTTTAATTTTCAAGCTTACCATCACACCAAGACTTCTGCTCCAAGTCTTTCATAGGAGCTAGGAGAAAAATTTTAAAAAATGAAAAAACAAATATTAATTTGACCCATACTACATATTCTTTTGCTAGAAATATACATACATACATATTTTCAACAATAACTTCAAAAGCTGAATCTGAGCCTTCCATTGAAGAAGTCTTTAAAGAGCAACGATACAGCACTCTAGTTGTCTATAATAGAAAATACTGCCTTATTTTGCAAAACCTGGAAGTTCGCACTTCTACATCCATTACCTCAATCCCTGCAAGAAACTGGTATCATTTTACGGTTCAGAAAATTGAAATTCAGAAGCAAATGACTTGTTTAGAGCTAGCTGTGATGAAATGATTCTAAATATAAACTGTTTCCTACCATTTCTGTCTCCCAACAAACATACTACCCAAGGATGTTACTGTTTGAATCTGCAGTATTACCTCAACTTGTACAATGCATGGCTCAAAATCAAATGTAATTTTGAGTTTTAGAAATTGAAGAGTTTTATCATACTAAAGCCACACAATATTTAAAAGTCCTATAGCAATTTCTCCTCAAATAAAATTATATAATTTCTCTATATTTACATTTTTTTAAATGAGGGAAATTCTAAAATAATTCATATTTGTAGCCTGCTTTGTCTTAAGTAATTAAGAATTATCAGGACACTAATAATTCACTACAGGAATTAGGGAGTTCAGGGGATGAACAATGACCTGGGTGTCTTGAACTTCTTGTAGGAAATGAGTTGAAAGGTCATGAGGAAATTCTGATGAACTCAGAAAATTTTAAATTGCTCTCTTGATATAACAAAGATGCTTCTCACTTTTACTACTTACAGGCAGAACTCAAGGTCAGAAGAAAGCAAGCCAGGTGAAAAAGGGAAGGCACACAGTAAGCCCACACATAAGCAAAACACTTCAATACATGAGTCCAAATTATTTAAATCACAGTATACTTAAGAATCAGTGCAGAAGAGGAATAAGGAATTGCAATGTCTGTTAATCTACAATGTTGCTAAAGTTTAAAAGAAAATACTGTAAAAAAAAGTTTTGAGACTTCTGTTTTAAGATATTACAAAGTTTATGAATCCTTAAAGATTTTAACTAAGATATAATGGCAAGGTACTAGTTAAGGTTAAAAACAAGTTTGGGAAATGTTAAGAATTTGTTATTATTGAGAAAAATGTAGATAAAACATTATGGGAAAAGACTGTTCAGATGTTTCGATATTTATTGTTTCACTTTATGTATGTAGATTTAACTCCAGCTGGCAATGGACCTGAAGGTCACAGCAAATAAATATTTTTTGTTTCACCAAACTATATAGAACAAGCTACAAGTTCCTGATATAAAGAAAAATTTTGAGCAAACGAGCACCAACTTCAAAATAAGATTTTCTACAGAACATAGTTAATTAGGACAATGTAAACATTTAAAATATTTGATTTTTGTGCATATTAAAAATGTGCACTTATTTGTACAGCATGTCTGTTTAAAATATTTCCAGAGATGGCTGTATTTTTAGCTGTATAATCACATTTAATAGACATTTGTAGAAAAAAAAATCAAATCTTATTTGACTGATTTTTCTCCCTATCTTTTGAAATTCTACTCCAAAATACTATGTCAAATTTTAATTTTCCTTGAATGGTTTATTCACCTTCTATATTCCCTTAATAATGTAGAGTTTTTTCCTTTCACCCTGGCAATTTCCAAGCTTCCAAAGGCAGAGCTTGAGTATAATCAGACCATGATTATGATGTGGGGTGAGAATGCATACATTTGTTAAAAATAATTTTTGTACTCTCTTATACTATCCATTTTAAAATTATTTTTACCATGTACATTTTATCTTCTCAATTCTGATATTCAAAAACCTATTCTATGTAGCTTATAAAATTTTGAATATACTCATTAACCCAGTTTTAAATGAAAGTTTTGCAATCTAAACTTGGAAATTCCTTTGCTGATTATATAGTAAATATGAATTAAACACATAAAAACATAGATTGAAATGTCCCCAACCTAGAATAATGCTTACAAGAAAAATTACATGTATTTCTCATTAGAAAAATCTGATAAATATAGTAAAGCTCTGCAACTTAATATGCAAATAAGCAAGGATATAAATACTCTTTTTTCTTTTTCTATCCTCTGGCATTTAAAAGGATTATTTAGGAGTTAACCAAATTCTACTTTGAAGAGAAGCCAGTTCAAAGAAAAACAAGTTTGTTTTATTGTAGACTGAAAAATATCAATAAAGATTTCCAGTACACTTCTTTGGCTCCAAAAATAAAATTTATTTTCCTTTCCTTCTCATTCTTCTGAGATTTTAGAGATGTTATTCCTTCCTGTAATATACAAGAATTCTTCATATTTCTACCTTAAAAACTAAACTGGAGAGAATGTGCTCATCTACAATGCAGAAGCAAAGATCAGAAGCATACCAAGGAGGGTGGGAAGAAATGCATTGTCTTTAAATAACTTAAATAAAACAGACTAAAAGTTGACTTGCTTCTGATTACCATCACGCACCAGTAATAGTATACTCCTCCTCTCTGGGGTGGAAGGCTCCTACTGGCATGCTCCCATCTTCCCTTTAATAAGCCACTGAAGGAGACTCCCCTCATTTTGTCTCATAGCCTTTTGGATTCCTCCTAATAAGATATTCTCACTTCAATGAATTAGTTGATGAAAAGGCACTGTCCTCATCCTGTATTAATGGCTTTATTACTTACTGATTTTTTTCATGCCCAAATCAGTATTTTGTGTGGTTTCATATCAAGTTGTCAGGAAAACAAGGATAAATATACGACTACTAAAAGAACACAGATTATGAGAAAGCAGGGTATTTAAATAAAGCATCAAGCTGTAGCTTTTCCATAGAGTTTAATTAAAACTAAATTGTAGGTGAAGAAAGAAGTCCTGAAAATCTGGGTTGCATCTGGGGAAATGTAAAGAAGGGAACTCTTGAGTTAGATCGACAAGGGAAAAAAATGCCATATTACATTCAAAATTTAATTAAAATTATAACAGATATACATAAGTTGAATTAAGTTAATTTTAAAAGGGAAAGGTTGGTCAATATTCCAGCTGGTATCTTTTGTATTCAAATACTGAGCTAAAGATACTTTTTGAAGCAAAGTTATGACTTCAAGATGAGCTGCTATTTACACTGATGAAATCAGTAATAAGTATACCACATAGTTTACAAAGCACCTTCCCATCAAATACATGATCTCATTTGAGCTCTAAAGATTCCTGTGAGGCAGACACTATAACAGTAGGAGGTAGTATGTATATCTGAGGATAAATACTGGCTCCATCACATAATAACCATAGGAACTTGGGAGTATTACTTAACTGCTTTATACCTTGGTTTCTCCATGTGAAAAATGGGGATGATGACTGTCCCTACTTCATAGCTCGTGTGGGATTAAATGAGATAATACATAACACTTTAATATAGTACCTAGTCCATGGTGAGTGCTCAATAAATGCTATTATCATTATTTTGCAGGTAAAAAAACAGACTAGGAGAAATTAAGTTTAAAGTCATACTATTACTAAGTAGCAAAGTTAGAAGTAGAATTCTAGACTGGATATATTCCTACCACCCTGTATTACTTATGAACATCTACTTTTAGAGTATGGATTACTCTTTTACATTATTTTTAGTTTATTTTTTGCAACTGAAAATATCATTTGAGTTTGACAAATTCAATAGCATTATTAATATTTCCAATTAAAAAACACACTTCTTTTAGTGGGAATAGAAGTTAATTATAGGCATTAAAAAATGGTCTCAATGGACAATTAGGATGGAGACTGAAATCTAGGGATAGAAAAGTTAATTTTGGCTTTTAAACCTCAGAAAACTAGAAATATAGTCTATTAGTTGGTAGACAGCAGAAAGACTATAAGCTCTGTGACTGAGGGGATATTTGTTTACTGCTTTATCTCAAGACTCTAGAAGAGTGAAACATAGGTGTACAAACATTGGTTTAATGAATGTTTAAATTTAAAATGTCAACTTTAAAACATGTCCTTTAACAGTAGGATTCACTTTGCTCTGACATGCTTTCCTTTATTTTTAACTATATGATAACTAAAAAGTCTAGCGCATAGTCTCTCACCCATAAAATAGGGGACTTTTATCAAAAGATTCAGAGTAAGAAATAAAAGACTAAATAAGGCCTTGAATAGCTTTATTGAAATCTGTATAAATAAACATGCACATTTCAAATGTAAACTCAAGTGAACTCAAGTGCAGACAAAATTTTAACCTCTGTCATGCAGGAGGTTAGTTTACATTAAAAAAAAAAAAAGAAGAAAAGAAAAGAAAAAAGAAAAGGAAAAAGAATAAAACCCAAAGCAGCTTTTAAAATACCAGGATAAAAACCAGCTTTAATATCAAGGTATAAAGCAAAGCCATGATCAACATACCTCATTTATCCTGGTCAAATGCATTTTTTTTTAACTTTTAAATGCTAACATAAATAAATAATTTACCAAAATGTGCACTCACAGAGTGAACTTTTATTTACAATACACAATTTATAATCTATTGTATTTGATTAGTTCAAGTGAAGAACATTATACTTTTTGCTTTAATAACAGTGGGACACAAAGCAATTTCTCAGGTAGTCGATATGTGAAATGTGCCCCAATATTTAGATTTTCTATTAAAGGCAGTATTGTATGCCAATTGACAATACATTCTTTCAACTAGATCAAAGGGAAAAAGCAGCAAATAAAAAATGTTTCAAATGTTCACACATATTTTTGGCATCCTGGATCCTTGAATGTGGTGAACTAAAATCAAATTCAAGGTTTGTATGTTTTATATACTATACAGGTCTGACTCTGGAACATGCAAATGCCAATTCTCTTATAGCAAGTTACCTTCTGAGAAAAGCTGTAAGGCTATGGTGAATTCCATCAGGAACACACAAAGAAAGTTAACAGACCTACCTTTAAAGCCAATTGTCCATTAATGATTTAAAGGCCAGTATATGAAAAAAATTTCTCATCCTAAGCTTGATGTAATTATTACTATGGATACAGAAAACTATTAAGTTTGTCCTAATATTACATTAATCGGGAGAGCTAAAAGTTGCCAAATTACCAAAAAATGGGGTAGAGAAAAACAGCAAAAATTTTAGTTTTGAACCAATACCAGATTAAAGGTATGCATTTTAGAACAAGTCAAAAAGAATTTGAATGTCTAAGAAATAGATCCCAATAGCGGTTAAAAATGCTTATAGTTAACTAAAAAATGACTTTAGATGAAGTATGAAATCTAGAACCTGTTTCCACAGTAGTAGTAAGATGAACAAAATATTCTGGATTTTTAATGATACTACAAAAAGAAATAACTTTTTCAAGATTGTTTCTTGTATCATGATTTGGTTTTTTAATAGGCCCACATTGATTACCAGGGATAGCTGGAAAATCTGGTTTTCCAAGAATACTACTGCAGTATTTACGCCACATTAATACTGCAGCTAAATATCATAGTAGTATATATGGTAGTCTAATGCACATGAACTAGATTATCCAAAAACTAAGTTCAGCCATAGTTTTCTTGCAGTATTATTAGAGCAAAATAAATGACCAACACCCACAAATTTAACATTTGTCATCAATTAACTCACATCCAAAAAAATTAAAGAAAACATAATTCATCAAAACAGCAGCAAACTTAAAAGGGGTTTATTTGTGATTTCCTATATATATTTAGCTTGTAAATACAAGACTGTAAATGTATTAAGAGACAATTTCTGTTAAAGTTTTCATTGTGTTTCACTTCAAGTACTGCACAAGTTAAAATCTGATAAAGGATTTACATTCGGTTATCTGAAACTCCCCATCTCAGACTTTTGTTTAATGTGGTGGATAACTGTATCATGTCAATAGATACCACCAGCAGGAAAGTCTCTCTTTTATGGCTTCTAGGACTTTCATTAGTTAGTGTGCATACAGTTTTCGTTTTCTATATCATTGTCATTATCATTGCTATCTTCATCACTTTCTAATGGGATGCCTGTGGCAGCTGAAGCACCTTTAGTTTCTCGGTCAAGAGGAAAAAAGCCAGTTCCACTGAAAGTGTCTTGCCTCTGGTAGAAGAGTACATATGCTGCTTTGGACTGTTAAAACAAACAAAGGAAGTTAAAAAGGTCATGATTCTTAAAGATCACATTAAATATGAGGTTTTAGCTGGTAACCAATTTTATTGACAGGACATAAATCAAACAGAAAAACAACACACAGTAAAATGGAAGTTACTAACATTGATTAAATATGACTTCTATATATAAAGAAAGAATGGTTACTGGAATTAAAATTTTTATTCTCTTCTAAGTTGGACAGATAAATAAATGCAACTCTGTAACAGATTAACCTAGTTACTCTAATATGAAATAGAATTCTATGCCTTCTTCCCTCCTAGTTCTAAGGAAAAGATGAGCTTCTTTCTAATACTAACCACTTCATTCTATGTTTGCTGTAGAGTCCACCTGTTCCTACTGTCTGAAGGATATTGCTCCATCAATCATAGCTGTGTATTTTTAATGAGTCCTTACCTACTGGACTTTCCTGCATAAAAAGTCTTCCTTACAACCAGGCTGGAAGACAGTAGTCTAATAGTCATCATTCACTCTCATATACACTCCTCAATTCAATGTGACCTGTTGCTCCAACCATTCTAATGAAATGGCTTTCACTAGGGTCAATAACCTCCTATAAACAAATTAAATAAATGCCTTTTTTATTTCTTTTAGTCAATCTCTCCAGCATTTCATGCTTTATTGCTCTTCTTTCTTACATTCTTTTTTGGTTTCTGTGACACCACTTTTCCTTGGATCTTCTGTCTCTACAGTTTCTTCTGACTTTTCTGTGGACTCATTAAGTCCTGACCTTTGAAAAAATAATGTTCTGTCCTTAGCCAACTAGTCTTTCTCAACCTGTACCTTCCTTCTCACTAAGTGACTCATTCAAACCTATGGCTTCAAGTGCTACCTAACACTGACAACTCAAATTTATAACTGAAGCTAGTTCTCACCCCTGAATGCTAATTCTATTAAACCATCTACCTAATGAAAATTTCCACCTAGCTATTATATAGGTACTTCAAACATCAATAGCAAATTATCTTCCTATATTTCCTATCTTGATGAATTGTGAAGAGTCATCTTCAATTTTTCCTTCTTTGCACTTCTATATCTCCATTTATATCTAATCTTAATCAAGTTTGTTTAATTCTATCCAGTAAGAACCTCAAATCCATTATCCCCTTGTCTATATACTTAATAACACTACTTTAAACTTAGAAGCTCTTATTGCTTAAATTACATGACAGCCTCCTTTCTGCTGGAGGCAGAATTATGGCCTTTCTGCTTCTTTTCTTGGTGCCTTCCAAACTGACTTCTACAGTATTCTCAAACAGATGTTAACATAAAAATTTAATAATGTTCTTCTATTGCTTAACAATCATCCAGTGCTCCTCACAGCCTTTAATAAAAGGTCTAAACAATGAAGAATGCTATCATTGTTGATCTGAGTTCCAAATTTAGACAATTTCTTCCCCACGTCCTTGATAAGTCTTTTCTTTCAGTAATATCAAATTATCTGCTGTTCCTCTAAATGCTATGTTCTGTCATGCCTCAGTACTTTTGTAGGTACTGTTCTTTTTACGTAGAATACTTTGCTTCTTTTGTCTAATTTACTATTTGTACTTGCTATCTCAGATTAAACACCACTTTCTCTACGCAGTGGTCCTGTCTCCTTAAATCCCAAATCAGGTGAGACAGTTGCCCTTTTCTATGTAGCCAAGATATTTAAGTATTTATCATATATAATTGTTAATTTGCTCCTCTGTCATTATTACATTGTAAACCTCTTGAAATCAGAGATATCTGTTTTTAACCTTGTTTAGAATAGAGTCCTATATATAGAAGGTACTCAAATACTTGTTGACTAAATGAAGAATCATTATTGTAAGATGCAAGGTAATATCAAATTCATATATTGTATATAAACAAGATATACTGTTTATTTGAAGGTAAGATTAAGGCAGTGTTGTCAGAAAGATTTTGAAGGAGGATGTAGGCTATTTCAGGATATTTTTGTTGGGAAATTAAAGAGTAGAACAGAATTGAAAAGTGAGGGATATGACTTGAAATCAGAAGTCTATATATAAACTGGAAATGTAATTAACTTAGACATATACACATTGAATATTTAATATTCAAGTCCTTGTTATAGCTAGAGATAAGCAACAGTACATAATTTGTATGTATAATATATACTTATAGATAAAAATATCAAACAGCTAGAGAGAAATGATTCAAAATTTTGTATCTTTCCATCCAATGACAGATTAAAACTATGCCAATAATTGGGCTCAGACGTTTATTAGCTTATTAAGCTGAATGACATAAATTGAAGGATTTTAAAGTATTATAAACTAAAACAAAAGCTTATCTCTGCCCTCAAGGAATATGTAATTTAAACTGGGCAATAAAGCAGTTAGTATTCCCCACATCAAGAAAAAACCTCAGTACAGGAAATATCACACGAACAAAATTTCTATTTCTCACTCTTTGTAATATTGTGATCAATAAGTAAAATTTATGGAAATGCAAAATTTATAGAGAAATAAACACTTATCTAGCAAGCCTTAGCTTTCTTCTTAGGATATACTAGTCATCTTTTCATTAATCAATATCTGATAATAAAAATCTGCCCTGATGGAAAAGCAAAACAAATACCAGTACTTTAGCTCCAGGTGTGACTGATAAACTGATACGTGTAAATAGATCTAACTTCCTCTTTTTTCTACTACTTAGAAAATATCAAAGCAACAAATACGTAGGGTTAATTTTTAAAAAATCTATGATTTTGTTTTATCTAATTATATAAATTTGAGTTTAAGTATTTAACTGTCATAAAGGGTAAAATTTTACTTTAAAAATCACATGTATGGTAAGGCTCTTGAGGGATATTTTTTCTTCCCATTTTAGCATTCTGACTTTAAGCAGTCAATGTCTAGAAATGTTGAAGCCTATTTTACAGAAAAAAAATTTTTTTATTAGAATAGTAACTTATTATTGTCCTTAAAAAACTCCAGTTTTCATGTTGAAAACTACCAGAAAAATTTTCACGTTGCAATTTATTCCACTGTTAGTGGGTAAATTTGAAGACAAATTTGCAGTTAGGGAATGATTTTACACTTCTTTAAATCAGAGCAAGTCTCTCTTAGCTATCAGAATTGCTAGAATATAGATTACAATGTCCTTTGGGCCTCCTTTAAAACAGTGGGTTCCTTAATTATCAGAAAATAAAAGACACTTACCACAATCTGGTCTTCAGATGCAGTGGAGACACTACTGTCATCAAAATAGTACCATTTCCCATCATCTTTATTTTTTGCAAAAGCAGTATCTAATGAAAAAATATATTCACTTCGGTGAATGAAATATCTATGGTTTCCTGAGGAGAACCCTTAAAATTTAAAATCATCTATATGAGAAATACCTATTAAAATTACATGATAATGAAATTTAACTTCGAGTGGTGAACACACAATGCAATATACATATGACACGGCATTGAATTGTACACTTGAAACCTATATAATTTTATTAACCAATGCCACCCCAATAAACTTAATTAAAAAATTATGTGATAATCATTTATATAAGGTCTATCTATAACACATTCAACTGATTTCATTGATTAAAATGTTTTTAAAATAATTTCCTACAATCAACATGCTAAGATACTTTCATATAAGATGCAATTGTAACTTTTTTCATTCTAGGAACACAAAGAACAGATTTATTATTTTTTTAATTCACAGAATAACAATACTAATGACAATAAATGGTAATTAACATTTATCATGTAACAGGCACATTGTCATGCACTTTACATGCATTATTTCATAAAGAAGGCATTATCATTATTCTTACAATTTTAGAAATGGGGAAAGTGAGACATGAAGGGAAGTTTAATTTGTTCAACAATGTAGCTCTTAAGTAGCAGAATTAGGATTCAAACTCAGGTCTGTCTCTGACTCCAAAGCTTGAAACTCAACCATAATTTAAATTTTCTATGTCAAATATTTTTCCAACAATACTATCTCACTAATTTGTAGTCGTATTTGTACCAGAAGTACATTAAGTCTAACAAAAATACAGAGCAAGACAAAGGCAAAAAGCGATGAATCTGCATAATTAAAAAAAAAAGCCCCCTTTCCTATCCCATGCTTTGTACAAACTATCCAATAACTGAAGAACAGTTTCAAAATGTCCTCAAAACAATTACCTGCTGTCATAGCTTCTAAAAAGTGGCACTTTATAGGCCATGTCTTCTAAATAATTCTACACTTTGCAAAACGAATTTATTGTTCTCCTGGGGATCCCATTGTGGGCCATAAATTTGTCAATCTGAATTTATGACCACTGCATTCACAAATTAAAAGAAATACATTGTTAGACTGAATAAAAAGAGAAAACTCTAACAATAATATGGTTTGTAAGAGGCAGAACCAACAAAAAGGCACACAGTTTGCAAACTAAATGATATCAAAAGGAAGCTAGACTAACACTTCTAATTCTGAGAAAAATAAAAGGAAATAAAAGAATGTCAAATAGTGGTAAAAGGAACAAAAGAGAAAGAAGAGCTACCCACTGTAAACATAAATGCAACTAATAATGCAAAATAACTAATAAAACTGTTAGAACAAACAGATAAATCAATACTTCAGCTGGAGTTCTGACAAATTCCTCTCAGAAATAGAACATCAAAAATGACCAAAGATGGTAATAATATGAATACAACTGATAAGCTTAAACTATTAGATTTAGAATTCTATGTTTGAATAGAAAATATGTTTTTCAAGCACACAAACATTGAACAAACAGATTTATTAAGCCACATGGAAGCTTTAATAAACTCCCATGGGTAAATATAATATAGACAGTGCCCTGTTACAAAATAAAATTAAAATGAAGAGCTTTACAAATGCCATCTTTAGAAAAGTACGTAACTGAAAATATTACATTTCAAGTTTTATGGGATAAAGATAAAGCAGTATTTAGAGGGAAATTTAGAGCTTTTATTTTAGCCTTCAATGGGGGGTGGTGGTGGGGTGGGAAATAGAAAACAAAAAGCATTCAATCCAAAAAGTTGGGAAAAGAAAAAAATATGATTTTTAAAGAGCAAACCCAAGGCAACACAAAGAAAAATATAACAAAGAGAAGAAATCAGTGAGATACAATACATACATGTAATAACAGAAAGAAAAATTT
This sequence comes from Pteropus vampyrus, assembly GCF_000151845.1. Lineage (NCBI taxonomy): Eukaryota > Metazoa > Chordata > Mammalia > Chiroptera > Pteropodidae > Pteropus > Pteropus vampyrus. The sequence continues at coordinate 521,205 of NW_011889326.1, read as the reverse complement.
AATAAAATAGAAAGCTAATTCTTTGGACAGATTAAAAAGACAGACCTCTAGTCTCACTCCAAAGTAATAACAATATAAAAAAAAATAAAGGCCTTTTCACTTACAAATTAAATTGTAACATCCTAAATAAAATTAGTTATCCAAATCCAATGGGGTACATTAAAAAACACTAAGTAGAATTTTCCAGGAATGCAAAGATGATTCAATAGAGTGTACACTGGTATAACTATCCTGGAGAGCCATCTGGCAGTACTTAAAATACTCATGACCCAGCAATCTCACTTCTGGGTATGCAGCTCAAAGAAATTCTCACAAAGGGGAACATAAACAATGATATTTATCAGTCTTACAGTGGTAGAAAGTTAAAGGGAATTTGAATGTCTACCATGAAGTGAGCAGAGAGATAAAATACAGTGGACAATGAGTAGTATTTAGAAGCAATGGACTAAATGGACATGTCTTAAGATATGTGGTAAGAGACAAAGGTAAGATTTCTACCATAATACCAATTATGTAACTTAATAATGATGCATGATTTATAAGAGCACATATGTTAAACACATTAGAAAGGGAAGAGAAAAGAGAATGGGGAGGACAGGAGCCCTGAATGGACAAGTAATTTTCTTGGGCTTTGAACTGAGGAGTATGAATAACTTAATCCTCTACTCCTGATGTCAAAAAAAAAAAAAAAAAGAAGTTCAAAAGCGGATTTACTTATTAATCAATATTTTTTGAACAACTGCTACATGTAAGACATAGCTCACATTTTCCCTTTAACTAGTAATAAATATCTTTAGGAAATAAGTCTGGAGTTATCAAATATCATGATTTTAGTAAAAAAGTAAACTGTCAACTTACAGTGTCCTCCTCCCATCCCTCCATAATGGTTGGAAACAGCAATCAAATTATAGCGGCAAGGACCTGCATTTGGATTAATCAGGAACTCTGACATATCCAAGTCACTGTTTGAAAAAAAGATCAAGTGAGTTTTATGTTTTCCCTAAATGCAATGAATTCTATTTCCTTCTGTTAGCGTTGTTTGACTCTTATATATACATAGATATAGTTATACATCTATCCATCTATCTCACTAAAGAAATTACTAATGGCCAAACAACTTTACAAAACATGTATATAGCCGAGATGTGAACGTTTTCGCAAAAATTTTCTCATGGGTTCAGAATTTAAAAACTCTCTGCTGATTGTTGCTATTCAGATGTTTTTATGCTAAGTACTAAATAGTCGTCACTATCTACTATCTGGGTCCTTTTTATTTTTTATATTTTTAAAGCCATTTTTAGGAATGATTTATTTAGGAAAGATTAAAAGGATAGTGAAAAACAACTTTCTTAAAAATTTTATAATAATTTAAATATATATTAAACCCCAACATTTATTCTACACTTTCTTGGTTTTGATAATCTATATATCCCAAAGGGGCAACATTCTTTGAAATGTAACCAGTTTATAATCTGTCATGCATGAAACTGGAATATAACCATTTTATAGCTTACCATTATTTCTGGTTATTCTTTTTTTTTTTTTTGTACTTGCCACATAAAAAAGCAATATTGATTCTAAACTTCTAATATGTCTCTAATAGAGTCAAGCTTATCATTAATTCTGCTTCTTGTACTTACATTGTCAATGTGATATATTCTTGAAAACTCTGATGGATTATAATTTTGTTAAAGAGAAAATTACCATTTTTTTGCTTCCATAATTGCAAAACATGTTCAATTTTAAATTTATAAACATGAGTTAGAATAAGCAATCCAAAGAATATTTTCAATATTACATCATTTATTTCCTTCTAAAAACCTCTGTATATACACCCACCTTCAGCATCTGTCTACTTATTAACTGTATCAAAGTAAATCTGGTGTATAAATATCATGAAATATAAAAGACTACTATCAGTTTTTTTTGGCAAATGGGAGAGTATCAAGTTCTTGCTGTAAAATATTGCGTGATAAAGTCCTTCCTGAACTATATAAATGAGAACATAATATTCCTTTTTGTTCTGAATTCTCAATTATGTTTCATGAAAGCTTTAAAAAAAAAAAGGACTACAAAGATGCTGGCTCCGGACAACTTTATACTTTTTTACAAATACTGTCATACTTTGGACAGTGCAATAAGAGAACTGAAGGATGACACGATAGAAATGATTACATTACTGTTTTATCTTTCTATATTACTTTAGTCTCTTTTTATAAGCATATTTAAGAATATCTGATGATTAACAATGAAATAATTCCTAGGAAAAACACAATTATTGAGTATCTTAGATTTATAAACAGGGCCAATGAATCTATAATAATGTAATACAGAATGAGTTTTATTCTACTTTTTAAAAAGAGTATATTTTCTCTTTGTTCCTTGAAAAAAAATCTCTAAATAGCAATAAAAATTGTTACCGATCCTTACAAATTGTTAGAACTATTCAAAAATACATTGAAAAACTGAAACTGGGCCCAAAGCTACCTAATGTTTAAAAGAAGTTAAGAGCTGTCCAATGTTTATGAAGTATAATCAGAACTTACTTGATAGGAAAATCAACTAAGGTATCCAACTTGTCTCTCATGTATCGACTATAAGAAAATCGCTTGAGATGTACCACGAGTACTGGAGGCAGAGACCATAAATCCAATTTCTTTGTTGCTTGCTGATGTTCTTTACAATTTGGACAATACCTAAAAATAAAGAGAAACATTTAAAGCTTGACAGAGGTAATTAAAAATATATATATATGAAAACTTTGAAAAGTTCTACATTTATTCAGTGAGCAGTTATTGTATCCTAATATGTACCACATTGACAGGAACTCTTATTTAATCTTCAATACATTTTCTAAATAGAGTTAACTACTATAAACTAATACGTAAATAAATATTCAAAGAAATGAAGAGGGCTAGATTATTTACATTTCTGCATGCTAAAAAGACATGGATGCATCACAAAACTGTGCTAAGATATAGGTATTAGAAAATCTCAAAAATTTCTGGGCTCTAATGGAATTAATAACACCACAAAACATATCATTATCATTTTCCTAAAACAGTTTTTCTCAAAATGGCTGCACAGCTAAAAATTCTTAAGAAAATGCAACTAAAATTAATTATTCATAGTAAAATGGCTATTATGGAAAATATAGTAATGAGATTAAATCTTAACATGATTATACTTTTAAGACATTTTCATCCCTCCTAATAGACTATTATCATATAAATACTTATTATTTAAAATATCGAAGGGAATTTAGTTATCACTTTTTTAACCTTATGCAGCACATACCTCAGTAAAACTCCTTAAGAAAAAATTAGAAACAATCATTTAACTTTGTTTCTTACCAGGGATCTTCAGCACCTAGCTTTTCTTTTGTTGTAAAAAGCTCAATGCAATCTTTTAATTTCACAAAGGGTTTTTTAGGAGGTTTATATTCCACACTTTCATGTTTTTCAAAATCCTAAAGAGAAGTATTTCTTGAGTTAAGAGAACAAATGAAACAAAACTCATTTTAGTGATACCATCTTACTATGAATAGTAATGAAAAACTCCTAAACTTTCTCTAAAGAATCGTAAGGCTTATTTCCATTGAGATTTATACCACACTTCTAAATAACTCCTGTATACACACCTATAAACAACTAAAAAACGGAAACAGAAAGCATGTTCAAAACCAACAAACCTTTTCTTTTCTAGTACATAACCAATTGTCTGACAGAATAAACATTTGGTAGCAGCAAAATTGTGTAACAAACAGTGTGATCAAAAGATAAAGCAGCAATGAGTAATGACTTACCTCAGCGGCATTTTCATCAAAATATCTTTTTTTCAAGTCAGGATCCCAATCCAAGGCAAGAAAAGATCTTTCTAAGGTGGGAAACATATTTTTTCTTTAAAATTTAATATGCTTTAGTGTTAAAATTAATGTATTTTAATATTAAGATTTATGCCAGAATAATTAGCAATCTCTATTTTTACTAGGTGCTCAAAGCAAACTGCTGTTTCCAAGCCATTAAAATATTTTTAGGAGTTAAAAAACAAAAACAGAAACAAAACTTAAGCATAAGTTGAACCTCCATTTAATAAACATTGACATGTGTTTTATTATACTTTAAGATTTTAGATAGATTAAGTAAATGTTATTTTTCATGTGTTGAATTTTGTGGTTTTCACCAAAAAAACTCCAAAAACATGTTTTGCTCAAGTTTAGTGTTCAAGCCGTTTTCACAAATACTTACCATCTAGCCTAAGCTGCCTATCATCA
>NW_011889326.1:514097-516882 GCF_000151845.1 Pteropus vampyrus | reverse complement strand
AGACATGAAGGGAAGTTTAATTTGTTCAACAATGTAGCTCTTAAGTAGCAGAATTAGGATTCAAACTCAGGTCTGTCTCTGACTCCAAAGCTTGAAACTCAACCATAATTTAAATTTTCTATGTCAAATATTTTTCCAACAATACTATCTCACTAATTTGTAGTCGTATTTGTACCAGAAGTACATTAAGTCTAACAAAAATACAGAGCAAGACAAAGGCAAAAAGCGATGAATCTGCATAATTAAAAAAAAAAGCCCCCTTTCCTATCCCATGCTTTGTACAAACTATCCAATAACTGAAGAACAGTTTCAAAATGTCCTCAAAACAATTACCTGCTGTCATAGCTTCTAAAAAGTGGCACTTTATAGGCCATGTCTTCTAAATAATTCTACACTTTGCAAAACGAATTTATTGTTCTCCTGGGGATCCCATTGTGGGCCATAAATTTGTCAATCTGAATTTATGACCACTGCATTCACAAATTAAAAGAAATACATTGTTAGACTGAATAAAAAGAGAAAACTCTAACAATAATATGGTTTGTAAGAGGCAGAACCAACAAAAAGGCACACAGTTTGCAAACTAAATGATATCAAAAGGAAGCTAGACTAACACTTCTAATTCTGAGAAAAATAAAAGGAAATAAAAGAATGTCAAATAGTGGTAAAAGGAACAAAAGAGAAAGAAGAGCTACCCACTGTAAACATAAATGCAACTAATAATGCAAAATAACTAATAAAACTGTTAGAACAAACAGATAAATCAATACTTCAGCTGGAGTTCTGACAAATTCCTCTCAGAAATAGAACATCAAAAATGACCAAAGATGGTAATAATATGAATACAACTGATAAGCTTAAACTATTAGATTTAGAATTCTATGTTTGAATAGAAAATATGTTTTTCAAGCACACAAACATTGAACAAACAGATTTATTAAGCCACATGGAAGCTTTAATAAACTCCCATGGGTAAATATAATATAGACAGTGCCCTGTTACAAAATAAAATTAAAATGAAGAGCTTTACAAATGCCATCTTTAGAAAAGTACGTAACTGAAAATATTACATTTCAAGTTTTATGGGATAAAGATAAAGCAGTATTTAGAGGGAAATTTAGAGCTTTTATTTTAGCCTTCAATGGGGGGTGGTGGTGGGGTGGGAAATAGAAAACAAAAAGCATTCAATCCAAAAAGTTGGGAAAAGAAAAAAATATGATTTTTAAAGAGCAAACCCAAGGCAACACAAAGAAAAATATAACAAAGAGAAGAAATCAGTGAGATACAATACATACATGTAATAACAGAAAGAAAAATTTAATAAAATAGAAAGCTAATTCTTTGGACAGATTAAAAAGACAGACCTCTAGTCTCACTCCAAAGTAATAACAATATAAAAAAAAATAAAGGCCTTTTCACTTACAAATTAAATTGTAACATCCTAAATAAAATTAGTTATCCAAATCCAATGGGGTACATTAAAAAACACTAAGTAGAATTTTCCAGGAATGCAAAGATGATTCAATAGAGTGTACACTGGTATAACTATCCTGGAGAGCCATCTGGCAGTACTTAAAATACTCATGACCCAGCAATCTCACTTCTGGGTATGCAGCTCAAAGAAATTCTCACAAAGGGGAACATAAACAATGATATTTATCAGTCTTACAGTGGTAGAAAGTTAAAGGGAATTTGAATGTCTACCATGAAGTGAGCAGAGAGATAAAATACAGTGGACAATGAGTAGTATTTAGAAGCAATGGACTAAATGGACATGTCTTAAGATATGTGGTAAGAGACAAAGGTAAGATTTCTACCATAATACCAATTATGTAACTTAATAATGATGCATGATTTATAAGAGCACATATGTTAAACACATTAGAAAGGGAAGAGAAAAGAGAATGGGGAGGACAGGAGCCCTGAATGGACAAGTAATTTTCTTGGGCTTTGAACTGAGGAGTATGAATAACTTAATCCTCTACTCCTGATGTCAAAAAAAAAAAAAAAAAAAAGTTCAAAAGCGGATTTACTTATTAATCAATATTTTTTGAACAACTGCTACATGTAAGACATAGCTCACATTTTCCCTTTAACTAGTAATAAATATCTTTAGGAAATAAGTCTGGAGTTATCAAATATCATGATTTTAGTAAAAAAGTAAACTGTCAACTTACAGTGTCCTCCTCCCATCCCTCCATAATGGTTGGAAACAGCAATCAAATTATAGCGGCAAGGACCTGCATTTGGATTAATCAGGAACTCTGACATATCCAAGTCACTGTTTGAAAAAAAGATCAAGTGAGTTTTATGTTTTCCCTAAATGCAATGAATTCTATTTCCTTCTGTTAGCGTTGTTTGACTCTTATATATACATAGATATATTTATACATCTATCCATCTATCTCACTAAAGAAATTACTAATGGCCAAACAACTTTACAAATCATGTATATAGCCGAGATGTGAACGTTTTCGCAAAAATTTTCTTATGGGTTCAGAATTTAAAAACTCTCTGCTGATTGTTGCTATTCAGATGTTTTTATGCTAAGTACTAAATAGTCGTCACTATCTACTATCTGGGTCCTTTTTATTTTTTATATTTTTAAAGCCATTTTTAGGAATGATTTATTTAGGAAAGATTAAAAGGATAGTGAAAAACAACTTTCTTAAAAATTTTATAATAATTTAAATATATATTAAACCCCAACATTTATTCTACACTTTCTTGGTTTTGATAATCTATATATCCCAAAGGGGCAACATTCTTTGAAATGTAACCAGTT
>NW_011889326.1:447921-513162 GCF_000151845.1 Pteropus vampyrus | reverse complement strand
TGAAAAACTGAAACTGGGCCCAAAGCTACCTAATGTTTAAAAGAAGTTAAGAGCTGTCCAATGTTTATGAAGTATAATCAGAACTTACTTGATAGGAAAATCAACTAAGGTATCCAACTTGTCTCTCATGTATCGACTATAAGAAAATCGCTTGAGATGTACCACGAGTACTGGAGGCAGAGACCATAAATCCAATTTCTTTGTTGCTTGCTGATGTTCTTTACAATTTGGACAATACCTAAAAATAAAGAGAAACATTTAAAGCTTGACAGAGGTAATTAAAAATATATATATATGAAAACTTTGAAAAGTTCTACATTTATTCAGTGAGCAGTTATTGTATCCTAATATGTACCACATTGACAGGAACTCTTATTTAATCTTCAATACATTTTCTAAATAGAGTTAACTACTATAAACTAATACGTAAATAAATATTCAAAGAAATGAAGAGGGCTAGATTATTTACATTTCTGCATGCTAAAAAGACATGGATGCATCACAAAACTGTGCTAAGATATAGGTATTAGAAAATCTCAAAAATTTCTGGGCTCTAATGGAATTAATAACACCACAAAACATATCATTATCATTTTCCTAAAACAGTTTTTCTCAAAATGGCTGCACAGCTAAAAATTCTTAAGAAAATGCAACTAAAATTAATTATTCATAGTAAAATGGCTATTATGGAAAATATAGTAATGAGATTAAATCTTAACATGATTATACTTTTAAGACATTTTCATCCCTCCTAATAGACTATTATCATATAAATACTTATTATTTAAAATATCGAAGGGAATTTAGTTATCACTTTTTTAACCTTATGCAGCACATACCTCAGTAAAACTCCTTAAGAAAAAATTAGAAACAATCATTTAACTTTGTTTCTTACCAGGGATCTTCAGCACCTAGCTTTTCTTTTGTTGTAAAAAGCTCAATGCAATCTTTTAATTTCACAAAGGGTTTTTTAGGAGGTTTATATTCCACACTTTCATGTTTTTCAAAATCCTAAAGAGAAGTATTTCTTGAGTTAAGAGAACAAATGAAACAAAACTCATTTTAGTGATACCATCTTACTATGAATAGTAATGAAAAACTCCTAAACTTTCTCTAAAGAATCGTAAGGCTTATTTCCATTGAGATTTATACCACACTTCTAAATAACTCCTGTATACACACCTATAAACAACTAAAAAACGGAAACAGAAAGCATGTTCAAAACCAACAAACCTTTTCTTTTCTAGTACATAACCAATTGTCTGACAGAATAAACATTTGGTAGCAGCAAAATTGTGTAACAAACAGTGTGATCAAAAGATAAAGCAGCAATGAGTAATGACTTACCTCAGCGGCATTTTCATCAAAATATCTTTTTTTCAAGTCAGGATCCCAATCCAAGGCAAGAAAAGATCTTTCTAAGGTGGGAAACATATTTTTTCTTTAAAATTTAATATGCTTTAGTGTTAAAATTAATGTATTTTAATATTAAGATTTATGCCAGAATAATTAGCAATCTCTATTTTTACTAGGTGCTCAAAGCAAACTGCTGTTTCCAAGCCATTAAAATATTTTTAGGAGTTAAAAAACAAAAACAGAAACAAAACTTAAGCATAAGTTGAACCTCCATTTAATAAACATTGACATGTGTTTTATTATACTTTAAGATTTTAGATAGATTAAGTAAATGTTATTTTTCATGTGTTGAATTTTGTGGTTTTCACCAAAAAAACTCCAAAAACATGTTTTGCTCAAGTTTAGTGTTCAAGCCGTTTTCACAAATACTTACCATCTAGCCTAAGCTGCCTATCATCAAATCTTATATGCCTGGTATCATCTTTGATGTAGTTGATATCAGTATTGCCTAGGTTGTTGAACTGGAATGTAAACAATCGTTTTTTGTGTCCCATGAGTTGACCTTTGCATGTTTCCTCAGTACATAATCCATTTTCAGAATCATTATCTCCTCCAACTGAATCTTCAGACTGACTGTTTTCATTCTCGGAGGGAAGTTCTTGATCCTGGCTGGATTCATCATCCGGCTCATCTGTTTCCATTTCACCTAATTTTAGATATTAGAAGTCTTTAACTCAGTGCTACATTTAAAAAGTATTAATACTAACATCATTTTCCCATGCTTGAGGGTATTTTTTAGTTCCTTGATCCCTATCCTCTCAACTTTTCTCTGAGGCGATAATCTAAGAAAAGTGTTTTTACAATAGGGAAGTCTTACTTGGTGAGCCTTCTTCATGTATGCCATTTGGGCCATTCCCATTAATATTTTGGTCCTTACAGCAGTGTAGGGATCCTTCAGTGTCTTCCGTTTCAGTAGATATTTTGACGTATCGGCTTAAATAAAATCAGAAATCAAACAAGTTCAGTTCTATAAAGGTAAGAACTTAAAAAGTTTTCCATGCTTTCAATGAAACAAACCTTTTTAATGCAATAAGAGTGGTCATTTAGTAGATTCAAGAATAAATTCAGACTCAAGATACAACTCCATAAGTGCAACTGACTAATCATTTATGTTTTGGTTGTCTTTATAAAAAGGAGTTAATTTGTTGTTCTTGGGTTTTAACATCTTTCTTTTATATGTTTCAAGTTTGTGACAAATTATTTCTTGACTTGAAAAAATTATAATCATTTAGATGATAGTTATATTATTGCTAAGATCATTTATAGTTGTATAATGTGATCTTTATGTATGAGTTATGGGTCTACAATAAAATAGATATGTAAAAAAACTAAACACATCAGCTGTAAAGTATAAAAGAAAGGGATCAAATCCAATTCTTGATTACCCTATAATTCAAAGTTTTAGGAATATAAAGATGGGTTGCCTTACAACACTATCAACCATTAAAGTTTATCCTTTTAAATAAAACTAATTAGTATGAAATCTTGAACTAGTAGTTTATGTAAAGAAATAAAACATCTGACATTTGTTATTTCAGTCTGCAAACATGCTAAATTTTAATTCTTTCAACTGTTAACTTTTAATTTTTTTCACTGTAAAACAGTTAAAAGAATTCATGCTTCCTGAGTTGAAATTACCTCAGTAATGTTTTACATGATCAAGAAACTGGATTAGACTATTTCATTTTTTAAAACTGCTACCTGTCTAAATGAAGTTGAGATAAAACTACTTATCTAATCATATTCTGATAGTATCTTGCACGTTTACTTTCATTAGCAAGTTTATATTTTATTTTGTTAATGTAGACTAATTTGGCACTTACCACATTCTTAAAAGCAGAAGATTATAGAGTTTATCTTCAGTATTGTTTCGTGGTACAGCCATAAGAAAAGGCTGACCAAAAAGTGACGAACCAGTATGATGGGTGTAACTTGAGTGTCTAAATTTTTCTCTTAGGCAAACAGGAATAATCACATGCTCTGTATCTTCTGTCCTATTGATGTTAATTTCAAACCTACAAAGACAAAACTGACCATAAATTCTGAAAAACTTTTGTATTATTTCCTTTGAATTTTTTCTCAAGTAATATTTTGGACAATGAATTTTATACTTACACGTAAATATCATCCCGCTCCATAATACTGCTAAGGTTTTCATCCATTGCGAATATTCTATGAAATCTATGATTGTATATATCGGTAACTATCATCTAAAAGAAAATATATTTCTATTAAGCTGGTTTTACAACACTGCAAAACTAAACTCGAACTTATATACTTCAAACCCAGAAACATCTTACCTTATCTGCGGGTACTCCTGATAAAGCAGACAATGCTGTACAAAGATCAAGTATGTTTCCAATTTTTGGGACAACTACTTTGTACTAAAAAACAAAAATATTTGCAATAAATTTATTACTTTGCAAAAAATATTCAGTAGATAAAAACGACCTCATGGTTGTTTCCTCACATTCACTTGGCATTTGGCTCACAGTATCTCCAATCTTATCATCATCCTGGGTGACAGTGTCCACAAGTATGATTTACCTGCGCCTGATTGTTCCTCAGCTCCTCAATTCAAAGACCTATACTTGCATTTAACTGTGGTTAACTTTTTGGACCTCGTTATAATCTGCTACATCTCTGATATCTTAAACTCTTAACAGGTTACTCTCTAACCACTACCTCTACTCACTTTTCCTGGAAACTCATGATTTCCTAATCTTGGCTTGTACTGAAATCTCTAGTCCTTTTAATTCTGAATGTTTCCCCAGTTTACTAGCTCCCTGTCTTCATGTCTTTCTATCCAGACCCAGATGTCACTTCAACTATTCCACTGCAAAATCTTTAGTTATTTGTTATTCAGTTTTATTCTTGCTACATGTTCTTAGAGCTGTTCAGAATTGCTGGAGAAAACTGCCCAACTTTAAAGATTGGTGCACTATAAATTCACAGTTCTTAAACTCAACTGATCCTTCAACTCTAGCCCAAAATTTTCTCATGTATTCCTTATCTGCTTATTCTCTATTTCTCTCAACAACTATTTAAAACCTTCACCATTCCTTAGGCTTCCTATTTCACCACTTCTCCCTTCGCTATCAGAGGAATGCCTATTTCACTGAAAAATTAAAAGCTACGGGAGAGGAAAATCTCCAACATCCTGTCCCCCTACAAACTTGACTCTGAAAGGTCCTTTTCTGTCTCTCTGAACACAGGGAAAGAGGTGTCCTTCTTCCTATTGAAGGCTAACCCTAGCATCTATGCTCTGAATCCCATGCTCTTCTGCTTCCTCTTGAACCTAATCCCAGCGACCTATCTTTTATTTCATTTTGGCTAGTACATAAACACTAGAATTTACATAAGTCTCTCAAAAAACAAAACAAGTCTCTCATTGTTTTCCCTCTAATAATTCTCCTCTAATAATATCCCTTCCTTTTCTGCTTTATAAAGAACCTTGTTAAAAGTAATGTCTACACTGACTATCCTAACTTCTTTACCTCCCATTCATTTATTAATCCACTCCTGGCTTTTGTCTTCACCTCTTTAACTTTTACCAAGGTTGTCAATATTATCATACAACCAAGTCTTTATCAGTCCTTATTTTATTGACCTCTCTGTAGCATGACTTCTGACCACTCCCTTCTTTAAAATTTTCCTTTCTCTACAACACCATCACTTATTCTTTTCTACTGCCCTGGTCACACCTTCTTCTGAGGATCTTCCCTCATGTCCTTTGGAGTTTTAACCTTAGCTATCTTCCCGATTTCTATAGGCTCTCCTTGAACTAAGTGACAATATATCCTGGTTTGCTTTGGCCAGTCCTGGATTAGCTTGTTGTCTTGGTATAATTATTAATAACAGCCACCTTTATTTTTTAAAAGAATTCAAGTTTAGATGATAAATTACAGGGTCACCCTAATCTTAGGTAATCTCATCCTTCTAAGACATTCACTACCATCTTCACAGAGCTCACCACCTAATTTATATCTCAAGCACAGACCTCTCTCCTCTAAATATGTAAACTCTAAGCCTATTGATATATCTACCTAAATTTTCCTCATGTACCTCAACATGTCCAATACTAAATACAGATTTAGGTCATGTTAGGTCAACATATCCAATCCTAAAACAAGTTTCTTCTTATAACTTTCTTCTTCTATATTCTATTAAAACAAATAGCACCACTGTCTACTCAGTTTTCCAATCCAATAAATTTGGCATCATTTTTGAATACTTAAACATTTTCACCTTCTATATTCAACTGATTCTTCTATCTAAATGCCATCCTGACACTATTCTTAATCTTAGGAGTTCAAGCCCTTGTAATTTGTCATCTGATCATTGCCAAAAAACTTCTTAGTACATTTGATCAAAGCCTTTCTGATTCAATCTTTGCACTAGCCAGTCTTCTTTCTCAAATATAAATATGGCCACATAATCTCTCCACTTAATAATCCTAAATGGCTTCCTTAGTCTTTAGGGTAAAGTCCAAACTTCCTACATGGCATTAAGGTACTTTGTGATCTAGCTTCTGCATTTATCATATTATCTAACTGCAGTTTCCAAAAGTGAGCCATGTCTTCTTTTTCCTTCAGTCCTTTGCACATGCCTATCTGTCTATAATGCTTGCATTTCTAGCTTTCTAGTGTTTAAAACTTAATCATCCTTCAGGATTCAACATAGGAATCATTACCAGCAGTCTGGGCAGGTTGCTCATTTTGTAAACTTATACAGCACCCTCTCATAGCACTTTTAACACTGTATGATAAGCTTTTTGAGAACCAAGGCTAGGAGTACCTCTGTATTTCCAGCGCCTTGCACAGTATGAGAGTTTAATACTAATATGTGCTCGATACAATTACTAATAAACTTCTAAGATGTAAATCAACTTCGGTGATGGACAAACTCAAGTAAGTTAACTCAGCTAATTTCCCTTTCCTCTCCAGCTGGTTAAGGCATAGTGTTAATGAGGCTATCATTTTATATTTCTATTGATACTGCCTCCAAGTGGAAAATAAAATCCCAACTCCCTTCTGCTGATCATGGCTTGAACCTCCACAAATTTATATTTTTGGTCACCAAGTGAGAAAAGAGGTAAGTTAATAAATTCAAATTGCTGGAAATATAATTCAAAACTCATATTATGGAAGAACATTTAACACATATACCTTATAGCTAATGTATAACCTGAATGCAATCTATATAATCTAGATTATATTACTGGCATGGGAGAGTACTGTTTTTAACAAAGGCGCTGCAGAGAAAGAGTATCTACATGTATTTTTTTTTTATTGTTGCAATACATTTTTACTCATTGTTTTATACTCTCTTATTCTATTACACTCATTGGCATATATTTGTAAAGTTACAAACTAGAGAGGTAAGGGTGTAGTTTGGCATTGCTAATTTCCTTCCACTGGGAAAAAAGTTAACAATCTAATAAACAAGTGCATAAGTGAGTTATCTAAAGGATGTGATTTTAGAAATGTGAACATATATTCTCTTGGACAAATAAAAGCAGTCTTTACTGGCCCTGCTCATGGATAAGGGCGAGTACCAAGCTTCTCTGGCTCTCTATAATATTCTCAGCACTACTGAATGAAATACTGACACAAGAGCACTAAGTTCAATGGGTTCATGAAGGAAACATAAAAAAGCAGCAGAAAGGTGAAATTTGCATAATGTTACTTAACTAGTCTCTACTAAACTAACTTTTAATGAAAGGACTATATTTTATGAACACTTCATACTGTGCCCTTGTTGATAGTAAATCCAATCACTTCCACTAGATGAATGATAAAACCATAGTTTTGTTCAAAGCATACCCTTCATTCACATAGATTTCGTGAATATTGCTATGGGCTAAATTGTGTCTCTTCGAAATTCATATGTTGAGGTCTTAACCACTAATGTGATGGTATTTTGATATGAGGCCTTTGGAAAGTTTAGATGAGATCATGATGGTGGGACTCTCATGATGGGATCAGTGCGCTTATAAGAAGAGATATCAGAGAGCTTATGTGTATGCTTCCTCTCGCGCTCTGCCACACAAGGACACAGAAAGGAAGAGGCTGTCTGTAGGCCAGGAAGAGAGTATGCACTAGAAACCAACTATGTACATTTTTCTTAGACTTCCAGCTTTCAGAACTGTGAGAAAATAAAATTTCTGTTGTTTAAACAACTTAGTCTACCGTATTTTGTTGTAGACTAACAAAATTATGCTCTAACATTAAATTGTACTATCTGGCTGGAATCCTAAGCTAAGAATCTTTAGTAAACAATCTTCAAAGTAGGAATCATGTCTGCTTTACAGAGATTTACGCTCAGTAGGTGCCCAATACATATTTGAATAAATAAAATTTTTGAACACTACTTCTGCAGTAGTACCTACAAACATGAGGGTTAGAAATACAAAGATTTAAAGTCTGTATCGTCAAAGAACTCACGGCCCAGAGGAGAAAAGAACAAACTAAACCAAAGGTCATAATGATATTTGATAAGTATTGTAACAGAATTTAAGGGAACAGAAGGTAGAAGAGGAAGGAATTACTTTTATTAGGGTGGATCAAGTGTCAGAAGTGGATTAACTAATTATTAAAAGATGAAAATATAGTGCTTTGTGCCACAAAATGTAATGTAATCAGGCAGACAACTGATATCAAAGCCTAGCAAAGGGCTCCTGAATAGAACAAGCAGTATTTGATACTCTAAACTATTAAAAGATTAGAAAATTATTGAAGAAAGTATTTTTTGTCTAACTATATTTCCATTTCTCCTCCAAATTCTTCTGGTGCCTAAAAAGTATACATATTTAAAATTACCATTATCTTTATATCATGAATCAAAATGTATGGTAGGTATTAGTTTTACTTCCAACAGTTACTAAGAAAAAATCATAATTAACATTCAGTTCAAGTTGGAAAATAATGCTGCTACTAATCTTTGTAAGCTAATGTTAACCCCAACATTGTGCAATCAACCTCCCCTTTTTTTGATAAGAAAAAGCCTTTGAGGATTTTGTTTTTATACGACAAATAATGATACTTTGCACATCCCTCATCCTAACCTTTCAAGTTTCTAAAAAGCTATACTAATTTCCCATGTATTTAGCTTATAAAATTGTACAGAAATAAATTTATTATTGGATTGTGTTGAGGCATAAAGACTCAATACTAATTTTTTATAAAAATAGCAAATGCAAAGAAAATTATTACTTACCTGCATAGGTTTGGTAAGTGGGTCCATTCTAACTAAATAAACTTCCAAGGTACGTTCTTTTTTCATGGGCAATGGAAGTGTCAAGTAACAAAAAGGATCGAATGTTACTGAAATCTTAGCACATTCAGGACAGACTAAAGTTGATTTGAAAAGGCCATGAAATATATCTACTATGATAGAATCATTTCTCTTTAAATGGTTTTCCCAGGCTTCTTCAGCAACTACCTATAAAGAAAACAGACACTTTTATATAGAGATATTACATTACTAAAATGATGGTGATAATAATATCATTAAATTTACCTTATCTGGCCTTCCATCAGCATCTTTTAATTGTATATATGGTTTTTTCCTAATTCTATTCAAATCCTCATGTAGTCCATCTAATAGGAAAGCTAATAGTTCTTGACAGTCCTGCTGCTGGTATCCAGAGAACTGAGGTGCAAAACGTCCTACCTGTGTCTGTAGGAAAAGCAAAACTATAAAATCAGTTCTAGAGACAAAATTGATTAAAAAAAAAAAATACATCGTTGATTCCCATCATTCATGGATTCCTTATTTGTGAATTCACTTACTTGCTAAAATTTGAGCCCCATATCAACTTTTGGCACTTTTATAGTTATCTGCAGCTATGATAATTTCATATATAAAAATATATATGCTACATATCTAAAAATATTTTAAAATGATAACTAATCTGTAAAATAGAAATAATGACCTGAGGAAAGAACAAGGAGGAAATATGGAAGTTTTCTACAAAGGATTGGGAAACACTAAAGACTATTAAAATTCAATAATATTTCTGGGCCACTAGAAAGGATTACAAAGCTCTCATTTTGTTTCTGTATATAAAAAGAGGATGAATCGCATAGAGATGACAGTAATATTCATGTTCATATATAATTTTCCCAGTCTTTGTAGTACTATTTTTTAGATGAGACTAAGAAGAAATGTGAAAGAAAAAAGTCAGATATTAAGAGGCTATTTATACAATTTTAAAAGAGAATATCTAGCAAAATGAAACTTATCATGGGTAAGAGTTGAGAAATGGTTTGTCTGAACTAGTCTGTCTATAGTTCAGAAAGTTGAAGAAGATAATGCAGGAGTTTTTGATTTGCTGTTTTTTATTTTTTAAGAACTAGTATTTAGCTAATAAAATGTTGCCTAGTAGATGTTCTATATGAATGTCACTTAAAATGTTTGAATAAAAAATGGTTAAAAACTGATTATTCTCTAAAATTTTAATGACCAACTAAACTACTTGAGATTTTATTGATTCTAAGTAATCACTTCACAAATTAAGATAAACTTAAAAGTTTAAGAATTATATTAGAATACATTTAATTAATATTTAGTTTGTTTTGTAGACCAGTTTCATTTTAATAATTTTTCATACAATGACTCTTGAAATAAACTGAGTTCTTCAGAGTTTAATGACATGCCCAAATTTAGTCTTTACATTTGTATAAAATATTTTTATAAGTTTCTCAGAGATGAACTGTATTCTAAAACCTGTAAATGCTCGCTGCTGTCTCTTTATTGTCACTTTGTACCGTACAATTGTTTCTCAACTTTTATTTATTTCCTTCCCCATCTCCCAGAGCCTTTTTAAAACATTTTAAAATTAATCATCTGTCCCATCCCCCAGCCAGAAAATTTAATACCACAGATATACTGTCTATCTATTTATGTGCTATATCCTTTTGCAGGGCCACGAACCATCGTAGTAGCTATGCCTTTTCACCTGTTGCTCAAAAAATGAATTTTTGTCCTCTTGGGGTGATACAGTCCTCACTGAAAATGTATTTACTATACTAACCTTAAAGGCTCTTGGTGTGACGTAGCTAAATTTTCCAGACCACATTTGCTTGATCAGTTCAGCATAAGATTTAGCTATTTCACCTCTCATTCCTAAAGGATTGTCAAAATTCAGTTCTTCTTGATATTTATCATTGAGGAAATATTCAGTAAGTGGAGGTGTGTTGCTCAAACACTGCAAAGAAGAAAATAAATTTTCAAGTCAAAGTAACCACAAGTTAAACATGTTAAAATGAAGAAACAAACAAATTGATCTGCCATAACACATAGAGAAAAATTTACATGATGGCTTCTTGCACTAATAAATAACTGGTCAAATAAACACTCAAATGATGCACTCAACTATTCATTTCCCAAATTTCAAATCAAATACTTATAATAAATAAATGAAAATGCTAATATTTGTTGCTGTAAAATCTGCATTAATTTTAATCACAGCAAACTACCTGTTAACTAGGAGAGAAGCTCAGAGTTTTCCTTCCTTCTTTTATTTGATTGGTAGAAATTATGGACTGTCTACTCATCCCAGGCAACTGCAAAGTAGGCTGAGTAGGTAAAAACTGAGATAGAGCGCAAGCACGATATTAATTTAAAAGAGGATTTATTGCTTTCAATGTCAATTCTTTAATATGAAAGAGCAGCCTTTAAATTTTCCATTTGGTCAACCATTTTAAAGAAGGAAGAGTATAGTTTAGCTGAGCCTGAGAAAACAAATTTTTGTTATGTGAACTCTGGCTAAGTGTGTTCTTACTTCTTCAAGCTCTTCTTTAATAGCATAATCCAATTCTCCTTTATGGCAAGATTAAAGCTATTAATAAGTTAGTTCTCCAACTCTTTTCCATTTTGAATTAAATAATCTAGGATTTAAAATAAAATAGAAGTACAGTTTTTCCACAATAGTTATCTCAAGATGGAATAATTTTAAGTTGATAACACCATATAATATGAATATAATATTACTTTAACAATTAGATGTCTAGTGTCATTAAGTAGAATAAATATATAATGAAAGACAGATATACAGTTATATAGGTTACTTTCTTTTTGCTGCAGGAAGATATTTGTCTTAGAGTCAAGTGGCAAAATGCTTTAAGTGCAGTTAGTTGCATGTAAAGTAGAAACCTACTCTTATTAGAGCTTGGATTTATAGTAATGGAAATCAAAGTTTTTTGAAGCTTGCACACCACTCAATTTGGATTAAGTTAAATAGTCTTGATAGCTATGAAAGGTTCAGTGTGCTGGGTTCATGTTGATAACTTGGATGCTATAAGCTATGACCATGTACCATGGACTGTTCGGCTAAAACTTCAAAATTAAGCAAATTCAATTTTTTGAAATAAACTATGGTGCTCTATTTCGTGGTTTCAATCATAAATCAATTTATGTTTACTTAAGTAGCCATTATATCTATTTTGGAATTTTTTTTATATAATAAAATATAATAATGTCCAAATTGGTAGTCTAACCCCTACATCGAAGTAAAAGGGAGGGCTGTTTATAACATCATGGAATTTATTATATAATTTATAGGCAATATAAACAGTTGAAACTGTTTGGATGGGGCTATATAGGCTTTAGAATCATTTACATGCCATTCTCAGCACAAAAAAATTTTATGTGAGCAAGAAGATAGAAGTATGTTATAATGTAAAAGGCAATTAGGAAAAGGATACTTTTCTTTCTTCTTAACTCCTTTTATATCTCGAGCTTTCATAATGTTACATGCCTTCTGAGTTTCATTTTCTCTTTTTCTTTTGATTATCCTTTTCATTATAAACCCAGCACTGGAGGTGGGGTCAGGCAATCAAGAATACATCATGGCTACCCAGGGCATAAATGCCACCTCTTACTATCATCTGATTTAGTACAAGATCAACACTAAATAGTCAATGAGGCAAAGCGGAGATCAGACAGCATTTCCAACAATTATTAATTAGTTTTCAAATCCTTATAGTCGATCAGCTCAGGGTATACTAAGAATATTCCACTACTGGCTGTAACACAGTTATACAAAGAACCTAATTTATGGTTTTATCAAACACCTCAAAAAATCAAGTTGTGCAAGCATAATTTTTGAATTTTGTTTTTCACTTGATTATTCACATATATCCTTATCTTGCAAGAAGCTTCCAAATATAATTAAAATTTTTTTAGCTTTCCAATAGCATCCAGAGTGACCTAAAATTTACATTTAATTATGTTCTTTGTAACAAATCCTTTAACAGCAATTTCATATTAAAATCTCAGATCTATAGAAGGGTCTATCTTTTGCCCACCTATGTAGCCTCATCCCTTGCTAAAACCTTTTTTTTAAACTCGAACTCAGCCTTACTTGACTTGTGGTTCCCTGATTGCCATACATTCTCTTTCTGTAAATCTGCAACATTACTCTATGTAAAATGTACCTTCTTTAGCTTACTTCTAATTAAACCATTAAGATTCAGGTACCCTGTCTGGAAAGCCTTCCTAGATTCCCTTACACTATTTCTCTTGTAGGTGTCCATATTGCTTAGTGTTCACTTTTATTATATCACTTATTTTATAATATAACTTTAATTTTTAGTTTGTCTGTCTTGATAAATGGATTGAGACCTTCACGAAAGCAAAATTTGTGGTATCCTTTATATTTATATTTTCAGCACTAACCACCTATGTCACTTGGCATTTAGCATGTGAACAATAAACGTATGAGTAATAAAAATGTTTTTGCCTATATTTAATAATGTATTTACCTTCTTGGTTTTTTTACTCTTTTCTTTCAATGTTTGGCACAGAGTACTTAAATTTTATTATTTTTGAAAAAAGCTTCCCAATTACAGTTGATATTCAATATTATTTTATATTAGTTTCAGGTGTACAGCATAGTGATTAGACATTTACATAATTTATGAAGTGATTCCTCCAATAAGTCTAGTACCCACCTGACACACCTTGCATAGTTATTACATTATTATTGACTATACTCTCTATGCTGCACTTCACATCTCTGTGACTACTTAAATTTTTGTTGAATAAAATATTACTAAGGCAAAAATATATTTGCTTGTAAGAACAGCACCTATTAAACAACCCGGACCCCTATCCTTTTTGTATGACTTTCATTCAATCCACTATCTGCTTTGTACTGGGTCTCTGCTTAGATTTTTTTAAAAAGTCCCTGACACAGAGACCACTGACATATGCCAGTTTGTGAATGATTATAATTCAACATTAATAAACTAAACAACAACAAAACACAAATAGTTTTAATGATATGTAACTGCCTGTCAAGATATCATAACCAATATATTTTCAGATAAACCTTATATTTAAATTTAAACCATTAAGTCCTAAATGATCCAAAAAAAGCATACTAGTTGTTGAACATAATGTTTTGAGAAGCTCACAAACTACATTTTCTATAATTTTGTACAAACACATATATGGAAATTCAATAGCCATCTTAATTGTTCTACTAATCATAATCATAATAGTTGAAAAACTAAACTGATGGGACTTTTTTTCCTCATCTTGAAAATATCATACTTTTCTCCCTCACCTTGAAAATAATATTATTCCAAGAGTCATTATATTCTTGAAATAGTAAAAAGACAAGTTAAAATAGTAAAAGTTCTCATAACTTCTGATATAAATTTTGAGGCATAACTGGAATGGAGATAAAACAACTAAAATATTTCCATGCCCCAGGTGTTATCAGTATTCAATGCCATCATTCTGGTAGAAGAAAGAAGGCAGTTTCTTAAAGTTGGTCATGCAGTTTGATTTGTAATTTATGCAAGTAATTATTCAATATTTTAAAATGAGAGTATCTTAGAAACATGAACATCTTCGACAATTATGAGAAAAGTGTTTATGTGGACTGGTGCCATTAAATACAAAGTTTAAAAAAAATGAAGATAATTTTCATTAGTTTAATAACAAAAATCATAACCAGAGTTCTGAAGCACCTCTTTCAAAGACTGTTCTACTTTAAAAAAACAAAACAAAACTTTCTTATCTGATTGGGACTGTCTCAAAGCGATTCCTTTTTTAAGACATATATATACATAGTCATACATGTGTAGACATAGGAAATTTCCTTTTTAATCTGTAAGATACTTTACTTAGTGATATAATTTGGATTAGAAATCACATACAGGTGTTGTGCCTATGTAGATATATCTCTTACTCTCAGTGCTTCTTAAATTGTAAAACAACAAAATTCATCCTTTATTTACATGGTTTTTCTTAGCAAAAACTGAGAATATGTAAGAATATAATCTAAAAACAACAAAAAAATATATAAACAGTATTAGTACATTATTTTTGTGGCTACTTATGAATTCTGTGACACTCTACCAGTCATGAGCCATTCTGAGCTTCACCTCTATTAATTCATTTGATATCAACTGCCTGACATTGACAAATGCTAACACCTCAGTATTTCAAGGAGAATTAGCTCTTACAATTCATCACCCCCAAAATTAGATCCATATGAAGTAATATGATTGACCATAATACACAAATCTTAAGCCATTTTGTTTACATCATAATTGTGCATGGAGCTGGTCCTAAAATCAAGTGGAATTTTGTAAAATACCATGTTAAAAATAAAGCAATACTCAGACTGAAGGAAAAGATTCTGTACCAGTAGTTTCAATTCTTAATGCAAAAAAGTAAAAAACTTACATCAATGAAAAGTCAAATGTACTCATTAACCATGCTAAATATTTCTATATTTAAGTATTTTTTATGATCCCTAGGTGACTTAATCGTGTACAAAATTGACAAGAGCATTTGAAAATCTAAGAATTTAAATAACTAAATTTCATATTTATTATATGGTACACTTCTGGCATTCATTAGCTTAACCTTCGTGATATAATGATATAATGGAAGGTTCAGGAAATAAGCCGGTCGGTAATGACAAGTTGTTGATCCATAAGGAATGATGAGAATAACTGGTGTATGTATAAGGCAATCATTTTGTGAGTAGACATGACGGCTAAATATCTGTTCCTCAAAGTAGCTCTGTGGTTCTCTACTGTGCTTGCATATGTATTTAAAATTGGAAACTGCAAGTAATAAGAGTATTCTTAAATGTAAATTTGAATTAGGAGTCTTACGACATATTCCTTAGTTTAATGTATTAAGATTGAGCGTTAGCATGTACTCTTCCTCTGCTTAGGATATTCTTCCCCTGTAAGAAATTTCTACTTTTTAACACTCATCTCAACATCTCTTCTAAATGTTACATCTTCCTTAGCAACTAAAGGAAGAACTACTATTCCATCCTCTGGGCTAACTATACCTTGAACTCACTTAAACTGAACTTGAGAGCAGAGTCCGGGTCTTATTCACCTTTGCACCTCAGGATCTAGCACAATTCCTGACACATACCCTCAATAAATGTGTATTGAATGAGTGAAAACTTGTATGTTAGAAAGACTGGAAGCAGTCCTTAGAGAGACAGAGTAAAGGGAAAACACTTATCTAAGGAAATCTGAATTGCACCCAGTCATGTAACTACAACCTACCTAAAAGTTCTACAAGTCAAGAATTAAAGTTCAAATAATGCCTAAAGAGGCTTTCCTGATGAAGAAAAATAACTGTTGTGAATGCTCCAACAATGATCAAGATAAATCCAAATAAGTGAAAGATATGTGACGAAAAAATAGTTGGAAATACACGTTTAGGACATCTCTTTTCCCCAAAACTCCCACTTGGAATCAGACAAAAGAATTCTAAAGAGAATTCTCCTAAATAATCAATGTCTTATCCAGTGGACATTCTGCTGTGTAGTTCAATGTATACAGACTTTTAACCACTGCTATCACGAAAAACTGTTTTTAAAAAGAATGCATATACTATTCCACTATTTCATAAGGATTAATTCTATGTGAAAACTCTCTAGTTATAAAGTTCCATCCTTAACCCAACATCTTAAAATTGGAATACTATATAAAATGATTTTCTTTCATTATTTACTTGGAAAGACTATGATGCTTTGCACATAACTTTTCCTTATATACACATGCACAAATCCTATTGCTCTTAATTACTTTCAAAAAATTTTCCTATTAAATATGTTCTCATCAGTTTCTAGAGCTCTCTGAAAAAACATAAGTGACTCGTGTAAGAGTCTCAATTTTGTATTTCACTATAAACTTCCAGTTTTTTTTAATTGATGAAGTAAAATAAGGTTCTACTATATTACCAAATCTCAAGTCTGTAATCAATGTATTTCAGGAAATGAATAATTAATAGCCATCCCAATAATTTGTAATGAATCTGGAATTTCCCCAGTACCTGGAAAATAGCCAAAGTAATCCCCTTCAAAAAGAGAAAGTTGTCTTTTGTAATGCTGAATATGAACCACTCCCTTTCTGTTCAGGTGCTCCAGAAGCCCAATTTTCAAGTGATCATGTATGCTCACTATTTTAGTAAACCGGTAACTAGAACAGGAAAGAAAACAAACTTAATTTTTGATTACCTAAAGCCTTTGAGTTGTGTAACTCATTCTGTAACTGATCAAAATGTAACACCACTCACAACCCTTTAAAAACTTAACTAACCAATACTAAAAATAAAAACCCAATCTAAAATGAGAAAATCATTTTATAATGATAAAAACAAAAACAAAAACACCCTGAAGTAATCCACGGTAACCTTAGAATATCCCCCAATTATTTTTTCTGAATTTTAAGATATGGATAAGGAATTTTCAGATTTTCCATGTTACTGTTTTTCAATTTGTCATGACAACAGTATAAACATTCTAAAAAGGTACTGTATAATTTTGAAGCATTCTATTAATACTGGGTTACTGGCTATAGTTCTGTAATTAAATAGAGAGACAGGAAACTGTAGTATAGACTTTTACGATGAAGAACTACAAATATAAGCCTTCATCAACTAAATTTACAAAATGAGATTTTTAATACAGTGGTGTTTTTTGTTACTTTTTTCCTAGGAAAGGCAAATTTCACTATATTTGAAAGATCAATACTAAAGCTTTGCCACATATTTTGGGAAAGCAAACAGAACTATAGCTCTATTTTGCTTTGTCATTCTCTCTTCAAGCTTTCTTTAAAGAACAAATTTAGGTAAGTAAAATATGTCAATACAACTTTCCTTTAATTTACTTAGTTTTAAAAAACTTATTTGAACTCTGTTTTTTTCTCCCTCCCAAGTAGTCAGTGAAGAGAGAAATGGCATACACTCTACTTAAAATATCAGAATTTTACATAGTTCTAAAGGTAGCATTTTTTAATTGGATGAGGATGTTGTTCTAATATTATAATGTATATCATTAATCTAGTCACTATGCTTAAGGCATGAATAAAATTAAAACTTCATTTAAAATCCATGCTGTCACCCTTTCCTTCAAATTCCATGGAATTTCTTCTTTATACACTACTTGAATTCAGTGAAGAATTATTTTGAAAGCTCTGGGAAGTAGGAGAACTAACAGGAAACATTTTTTTGGGTTAGCAAGGTAATGTCTTTTCATCCTTCACTTATAGGAATGAGGAAGGAGAATTATAAATTTGTCAAAAACACAACCCTGCTACTTTGCAGTGAGTAAATATTTTAACTAGAGATATTGGTACTAAAAAGGCCATGATTATGTAAAGAGCACTGATTTTCATCTTAAAAGCTAAAAGTAGAAAGTAGATAGAAGATCCACTTGCAATACAGATAAATCTGAAAGCTTCTGTGATAATGATTATACTAGCAACAATGCTAAAAAGTTTCTGGCAGGTATATTTAAATGAGGTTTTAAAATTACTAGACTATAGCAGCATTATTATTTTTTTTTTTAGTTAAAGGTATTTAATGAGTAATTTTACGTTTAGATATTCATTTTACGGGAAGCATGCTACAACCAAATGGTTCCAAAAACATTAATAAACACTAGTGTAAGTTATATTTATTTTAAAGAACTAAAGCTTATGAATTCAATTTTAATATTAAGTATCTTATTGTCTACCCCACTAAAAATTCAAAACGGGCTCAATGAAATGAATGCTAATAATTTAGGCAAGCAAGACAGTCAAAGAATTTAAGAAAAGACAATGGTTCTTTATAATTTTGTGTGTTCAGTGCTTTATAATTAATATTTATTTAAAAATGTTTCTTTGAATATTAATTATCGAAATAATCACACAACAAATATTTGTTAAGAACAGACGGTCATTATTTTAAGAGTCTCTAGAAGAACAGAAATAATGTTCTGAAATATATATTTTTTCATATCATTTACTGAAATCATTCAGGGAACTATATGCATGGAAGGAGTATGCTCTGCCAAGCTGTGATTAACAAGGCAGCAAGTGTACAGATTTGTTACAATGGTGGAACAAAAACTGTAGTATGTCTTGGACTTTATATATATTGGTAGGTCTTTGACCCTTCAGTTGCCAAGAAATGTGTGTATTTATGTACTACAATTTTTTTTTACAATGCTTCTTAAAATAGATTTTTTTTATTTCCTTCATTGTGAAAGTTTTTAATTTGTTGTGAAACCGTTAAATATAACCACTTAGCTTTGTTTTTACTGCCTCTACTAGTATGGACGAATAAATTTGTAGACAGTACTTTAAATGTACAGTGTCTACTTCAATTAGCATAATTTTATTTAAGGAGTTAGACTGTCTGTGTTGGTATTTTCAGGCATAGTTCATGGGACAAGCTTCTGACCCTGAAGTATTATTTTGAGCCCTGCTCGCAATCTCACTAGCAGTTGTGTAGCCAACCTATCATAACCCAAGATTCTACACGTCCCTAAAACGAAGAAATTACAACCTGTCCTAGCTACATCATAGGGTTCTTGAACAAATCAATCAGGTCAACCAACATACGTAAAATTTTTTTCGACAACTATGAAGTACTATAAAATGATAATTACAGATAAATCAGTGAAATTAACCACCAAAATAATTATTCAACTTCATGCCTATAATCAAAAGCTTTTAAACAAAATAGCTTAAATAAAGTAGTCATTAAGCAAATGAAGACATAGCCTACTCTATTGAGTCTAATTTTTGGAAAAACTTATTTCAGGGGGAAAAAATCTAAGTTATTTATTAGTGTTTATACCAACAAGGTATAAAAACAGGAGGGCTTTTTCCTCAATAAAAATACATTCTTTAATAGGACTGTATTTGAATAAGAATTCTACACAAGTAGAATATGGAATATATACCTTAACACAAGAAAAGAAGAAATATTTTACATTACAAAAACCAGATATTCAGTTGGTTCAATCACTGAGTTACCCTTCCAAACAAATACTTATTTTTTAATATTTATTACAAATGTTGCAGTCAGTTTAGTATATGCCAACAATCACATAGAGTTCTACAATTAGTAGTGTGAAGCACACCTAACTGTTTCCAAAAGGATATGTGATGTGGTTTTCATTTCAGAGGAGTGACTGAATTACTGTCTGCTCTTTAATGATTCAACTAACCATTCCATTGCCTCAAGGCCAGTGCCTTTGGTTGCTGAAGTTTTGAGTATTTGCCATTTTTGGTCCTTCAAAGCAGGTAATCCAAGTGAATGTGCCATCTCTGAGGAAGTCATGGCATGTTCCATGTCCTGCTTATTTGCAAACAACACCAAAATGGCTTTTCTCAGTTCTTCTTCTTCCAATATGGCAACTAACTCTAATTTAGAAATGCCAATTTGGTCTTGGTCACAACTGTCTACTACATAAATTACTGCATCTGTGTCTGAATAATAACATCTCCAGTCTGGCCTGATGTCTGTCCTCCTTAATCCCAGACTTGGAATCTAAGGTTCTTGTATGTTACCATCTCAACGTTAAATCCAATGGTAGGAATAGTAACAACTTCTCCAACCTGTAGTCTGTACAAAATTGTCATTTTTCCTGCTCTATCTAATCCTACAATTAAAATCCTCATTTACTGAGTTCCAAACAGACTAGAAAATATACTTGATAAAAAGCCACCCATGATTAACCACCTGTCTGCCCTCGTCAACTGTCAGAGACAGGCCCTGGCCTCGGCAGCAACTCTTATTTGAGCCCCAGTGGCGCCGTCTCTGCTTGCCTTGGCCTCCAACTCCAGGTCGGAGGCAGTTTCCTTGGAAGCCTCTATGCTATAATTCTTTTTAAAACTATTGTGCTCTTCAGGAGTTCAGAAATATCATTAATCTGGTACAGGTTCAGTATAAAAATTTCTGGTAAATTTTTCTAATGCAGTGTTTCTCAAACCATCTGTGTAGAAAGGCTAATTTTTAAAAAATTTCCAAATCATCACAGACTGAGGTACTTTTGTAAACTATAAAAATGAACCATTAGAAAAATGAAGTAAAAAACATTACCCTCTCAAACTGCTATAAATGTATTGGATCACTTACTCTTCATTTCTATACTTATTTTATTGTCGACCAGCACTGTTTCACACATAGACACATGGTGAGAAACAATGTTCTAATATATTTAGTATTATCTGACATTATATCAAACATTGAGGATATAAAAGAAAACCAAATACAGTCTCTATTTTCATGATTCTCACTGTGTAACAGGTATTCCAGAAGAAAGAAAGCGGGAAAAGGGTAGAGTGGGAGAGAGGTGTGGGAAAGGCAACTAACAAAGAGGTAACAGTATATACAAAGAGGTTTGGAACTTAATGAATTCCAAAAACTTTTAGTTTTGGCTAAAGAGGCAGGCAAAGTCCAGTTTGGATTTTATCCTTTAGGTGAGGGTAAAAGGGTTTTGAGTAAGGAGGTAACATAATCATATTTGCATTTTAAAACAATGACTCTGGAAGCAGTGTACTAAATGGGTTGGAAGAGGATAAATAGAACAGAGAGATAAGTTCAAGATGTATTTCACTAGTTTACACAAAAGATGCTCAAGTATTGAAATAGTCTACTGATAGGAGTGAAGAAAATAGATGTAAGTGATATTTAAGAGGCAGTAGAATGAACAGGACTTGGGCTAAGTCTCAGGTTTTTGACTTTGGTTACTAGGTAGATGGTTGTACCTATAAGGGAATATAAGAAACAAAAAGATCAAGTCTCTAGGGAAATGTGCTTAGTATCAGTAGGCATAGTGAATTTGAGTTATCTGTAATATTAGCTAGATATAAGAATGTCTATCTAATTAGTAATATATTGAAGAGAGAATTATAGTTGGGACAGAGATGTGTCAGTTATAAGTGGATGTGAACTTCTTAAAGGTAAAGGGGCTACAAAGAACCTAGCAAACAGGTCAAGAGTGATCTTATCAACAGCAATTTCTATGGGGTAGTATGACAGTCACAGTGATACTAGCAGTTGATACCTTATGTACTGCTTACTATGTGCCAAGCACTTTATCTTCGTTTAACTAAGAAGCTTCTTCTCTAAGGTCACAACTTATAAGTGGCAGAACTAAGATTTGAATCTAAGCATTCAGGTTCCAAAATCCATATTTTTAACTACTATGCTATGCTGCAGAGATGAGGTAACTACTGAATAGGAGAGGAGATGAGAAAGTAGAGAAAGCAGACCATCCTTTACAAGGTCAAGGCTCCTCTTGATTTCACTCCCCTAACCCAGTTTTAAAAAAAGACTTGACCATGTATATATGCTGAAAGGAAGACAGTGAAGAGGTGATGTTAAAGATACAGAACAAAGAGGAGATGATCAATGAAACAAGTCTCAGGGAAGGTAATACTGGTCCCAGGAAGGTGGTGGCATAATCATGAGGACAGAGATACTTGTGGTATGGTATTCAATGAGTATAAGAGGAATCTTAAAGTATATCCATCTTACTATTAAAAATTTCCATATAAATAATTAGTAACTTTTCCCTAAAAAATTTGTTTTTAACTTCTTTTTAAAAAGTTATTGAAAGCTTTCTCCTAAAAAAAGTAAATAATGCATAGAAAAGCCCTGGGCAATTACTTCAGGATACTTCAATTATATACCAAATCCATAAAAAAAATACACACACACATGCATACATATACTCATGCGCATTTACATAACGAATATATATGTGTGTGTATATATATTAGTGAGTGTTAATAATTCAGTTTCTATTCAAAGGACTATATCTTTAAATGAAGGCCAGAAACAGATTTTTAATTATACACGAGACATGATTATAAAGCAGAAAGTGATTTTCCACTAAACTCTTCAAATTCAAATGAACATCATCTTTGATGTGATTACTTTAGGAGACTATATGTTCCATTGATATTGTCATGGTTCAAAATATTTTAGGTACTTCTCTTTTTAGAGCTGGCATATATAAGAAAAAGCATCAATAACTAGCACATAGGAGGTGCAAATATGTGTTTACTCAGTGTATAAATACGTGTTTTGCTATGGTAAAAAAAAGATTTCTGATATAGGAATTTCTGTGGTAGAAAAATGTGGGGAAAAGCATGAGCTATAATGTTATAGTTATATCTCTGCTAATTCATTACTATTTTTATGACTACATGAACAAAACATAAATCATAATGAATGTCCTCTAGCAAAAGAAATTGAGACCCAACTCAAATGTCATCTCCTTGATGAAGCGTCACTTATTTCCCAATGGCTTTCTTTTCTACTTCTAAAGGATAAAACTGACTTTTTCGACTCTATATCAACAATGTCTAGAACAGTGCTTGGCACATAGTAGAGACTCAATGAATGTTTGTTGTATTAGCTAAATAAATTAGCCCCCAAAACAATAAAACTAGTTTAACTGTTCTTAATTCCTTTGTCCCTTTCTCTCTCCAACACAAGATAAACCCAATTATTTAATTTACTGTATGAACCCAGTCATCTATTTCATGTACTATGTAGCTGAACCCTGCTAGAGAAAATAATACCATTCTAAAATGATCTTCAACCTCAAATCAGATTTCAAATACTACCAAGAAATCTTTTTCATTCTTGCCTAATGATCTGGTCTTAATTTTAAATTAATACAAGTCATCACAAAATCTAGAGATTACCTGCATCCATAATTCCTTTTATCCTGTTGCAACAGTAGTGTCTTTCATCCATTAAAATATTGTATTGTAAGGCTTAGTCCTGGGGCTTCTTTTTCATAGATGCCCTCATTTAGATCAAATCATTTCCCTGATTTTAAATATGATCTGCAACAGCCATATTTCTATTTCCAACCTAGGCCTCTGATCTGTATATCCATCTGCCTATGATGTATCTTATTTAGATGTTTCATGGGCATCACATACTGTATATGTCTAAAATTAACTCCATCATCTACCCTTCCCAAATCTACTCCTCCTGTATCCCTTCTACCACTCCAATTTCACAGTTATCATTATGATGTACAGCCAGAAACTACAGACACACTTGTAATTTCTTCCTTCACTTTTCATTAATTTAAGTGCCGTTTACATGCCAGACACTGATCTAGATAATGGGGCTATAGCAGTGACTAAAACAAAGCCCCTGAGGTCACAGAGCATGTGATTGAGGGAGGGACAGAGGGAGGGACAGCTGGAAGTGGAGGGGGGGGCAGTTACTCCTGTATATAGACTGAGTGAGGGAAGGATGTGACTGAATAGAGATCTAAAGGAAGCTAGAGAGCATAAATATAAATATTTGGAGGAAGAACATTCTAGGTATAGTAAATTGAAAGTTCAGAGACCCTGAGTCAAGAACATTCTTTGATAGGGGTCAGTGAGGATGGAGCAAAGTAAACATGGAGAAAAGTGGCAGAAAATAAGATAGCATGGGGTTGAATCATATTGGGCCTTATATTCTTTTTTAAGGACTTTAGCTTTTGTTGAGTGAAATGAGAAGGCATTTAGTGTTATAAAAAGAGTAACAGGGAATATTTTAGGTTTGAAAAGAATCACTCTTTTGAGGACCATAGAGTTTAGGTGTATTAGCAGAGGAATCAGCTAGATGATAACTGCAATTAACTAGATGAGATGATGGTAGCCTGGAACCTTCAATGCCTTTTTAATATATTAAATATTGCCCATCTTAGGGGCTTTGCATATGTTGTTGCTGTAACTTCAACTCTCACCTGCCTAACTCATTAACTGTTCTCCGGTCATAGTTCAAATGTTATTTATGAAGAACATGACACCCAGTATAAATTAGGTACTTTCCAAGCTCCTATTATTTACTCACAGCACTTTATTTTTTCTCTTCATGATACTTATAAATCATGATTTAGTTAATGTTTATCTCTACTAGACTACCCTCCATGGACGCAAAGACTGTTTTGTTCATTATGGTATAATTAATGCCTATCACAGTGAAACGCACTAAGTGGGCCTACAATAAACATCTGCTGAGTAAATGAATGGATAACTTCATAAGTATACCTTATTTGAAAAAAAAAAAATTACCCAGCTTGTTCACCTACAGCATTCTGAAGATAATGCTCTGAACAACTTCAGGTTCTTGAAAATTAATTTCATCATCAAAGAAAGAAATATCCATCAGTGATATTCAGAAGAATGAAAGTAATTCCAAAAGGAGTTCTTGAGTTGTTTTGAGCATTTTTATCGACAAATGAGTAAGTGTGTATATAAACTCCCAGGGAAACTATTTTGAACTGTACAACAGTAATACTACTTTAATAGGAGCATCTTGTATTATGCAGGCCATATATTTGGCATTAACATAAAAACATTTTTAATGTTTACACAATGTTAATATACTTAATCCCACTGAACTATACTCTTAAAAATGGTTAAAATGGTAAATTTTGTTCCATATATTTGACTACAATAAAACATTTTAAACCATTTCTTGTCAGTTGATTAGTATAATTTTGAAAGATATATTATCTCAAAATGTTCTGAATAACAACCCAGTTTTAACTCACTTATTAACTTGTCTTAGTGAGTCACAAGTCACTTAAAGTTTCCTTGTCTCGATTTCATTATCAGTGAAATAAGGACACCTCAGGCCCTAAGTTATACACCTCTGTGAAGAGGAAATTAGGAAAGTGACAATGACATGAAAACAACTTGCACTATGCACAAAGAAAGGCACTGTTATTGTCAGAAGCTTTAGTTAGGTTCGTTACTGGGTTGTTAATATTTTAATGTGTTTATAAGAATTAATAATTTATTTTAAATATTATTATTAAGCAATGGTTTTCAATAACCAACTCGCTGACCCTCTCTCTGCTCAGTATAGTATCATTTACAAGTCACTGCAAAGAGGTGATTGATAACACTGAGCAATTGGTTTTCATATAGATAGTACTAAAAGAATATTGAATTAAGCATTCATTATTGGCAAAGTGACAACACTAATGAAGTTGATCATGGGCAATGAGCAACATCACAAACTATTTCTGCTCACAAACTAAAATAGAAAAATGATCTTAAGATAAGTGACATTAAAAGGAAAAAAAATCAACAAATGAAGGCCTTTTAGTAATAAACACTGCATAGCTTCAATTGACTAGAATTTAAATGTATACATTAACATGAAAACAAACAGGCAAATGACAACAGAACAAGTCCTTAATAGGGATTTAGTATGGTTTTCTTCATTTTAAGGCTCTATCAGTCTATTAGCCTATTTTTTCTAGTGACACTTGAATAACACCAATTTGTAATTTAGAATGTAAGCCTGAAACACTTTAGAAACTTCCAATCATAAAGTGTTAATGATGTTAGTATACATTTAATAAAGAAGGAAAATATATTTTAGAAAATATGTCAACATCAAGAAAATGAACTGGACTAGTTATCAGAGGGGAGGGGGAGGCGGAGGTAGACGGGGTAAGGGGGGAGGTGAACACACAGTGTAAATATATATATATATATATATATATATATATATATATATATATATATATATATGCCTTATTGTTAAAGTATACAGCTGAAACTTATTGGATTTCGTTAACCAATGTCACCATAAAAAAAATTAATTAATTAAAAAAAAAAAAAAGAAAATGAACTGTTTGTTTTTCGGTAATAAAAATAAATTTGGAACCACTTTTTCTCTCCCTTTGTTTTTTTGGAGGGGGGAAATTTGTAGTTACCATTATAAATTACAGACTGACATTTCTTATGTTTTCTTTTCAATTACAAATAAAAATCCTTGAAACAATTATTAAAATCAACATGACATTTTAGTCTCATTATATTAATAACTGCTGTTATACAATGTGATCTATAAATAATTATACCTAATTGAGTATATCATTAAATTGGTGTTCATCTTTTATATTCTATAGCCAGAGAAATGAAAAACAATTCTGTATTAGAGTCAGATATAATTATTTAAACTCCCTGAAAGAACTCCTGTATTTCTCTGTAACCTATACTCATGTCATTTCTTCTTATAGAATTAGGGACACACAAAACATTTAAAAGTCATTATTATCATAAATAGAAGTATTAATCCTAGAGAAACTTGTATATTAATTTGGAAGAATATGAAAAGCCGACAACTAAGATTGTCTACCCCTGTATCTGAGGTTAACAAATATTTTCATGACAAAAAAAGAAATCACTACTAACCAAGTTACACAGGTGCAAGGCATTCTTTTGAAGATACCATTTCTCTTTCAGTTATAAAAATTAAATTCTAACAAAACTATGTTATATATACTCTTTCCCCAAATAATCTGCCTGAGATTCTGGTTCTTTCCCCCTCCCTTTCTTTTGTAAAAGGGATACTTCTCCCTTACCCTCGTTCAAACAACAGGAAAAGTAAAAACGTTGGTATTTGTGTTGAAAAAGTGAATGGTTCTAATACAAGTAAAGCAGTTTCTATCTCTTTAACCAAAATGGAAAGAAGGTCTGATTGAGTTGTCATTTGATAGATGATTAAATGTATTTTTGATGATAGCATACCATGCAATTTTTGGCACATCATATGGATGGAATTCAAACAACTGAGTTTAATTTCCCAGATTAGATAAAAATCTGCCCTAGGAAGAATTTTTAATCAGTCACATTCTCAGTTTATCAGAAGAAGTAATTTTCTTCAAGATCTAAGTTTTTTTAAAAAATTTTTATGTCTCAGGGTTTCTTTGTTTAATGGAAATTCTATTCACTAATTCTACTATAAGTTTGGTTAACTTTAATAAAATTAGAAAGCTTCATGTTAAACTGGACTTTCAAGAATCTATGTTCCAATAAATGCAAAAAGAATGTCTCAAGGTGAGAGTAGAACATTATATTTAATCATATTCAAAGCTATGAAGTACTGAAGCAGAAATAATAGCTTCAGTAATGATTTTTTCACTGTTTTTATAATGAGAATTTAGTTTCTTAAAAGTTATTTCTGTGTAGTATTACTCATTTTCTTTAAGTCTTTAAAAAAAAAACAACTTTAAACTTTCTTCTAAATTTACTGAATAAATTTTTCCTAACCCAACAGAGCAAAGAAAAAAAGTTGACTTAAAAAATGCCTGGAATCCCAATTGAGTTTACACTGTATGATAGGAATAACAAACAGGTCCTTGATTACTATTTTATTTTTTTCAATGACTTCCTAAAGTCCATTTAAGGAGCCCTACTACTTCCAAGTAAAGAGTGTGAAAACAACCATCTTACGCCATGCTGCTTTCCAGTGGAAAAGACCATATCACTTCCCTGCTTCAAATCCATCTGAAGAGTTGCTTCTTCCAGGAAGCCAATCATGAGCCTCCTAGGCCTTGACAATGAAAAAGACAAGGTTGGAGTGCTCCTTAATCTACTAAACTAATGCTAATTAAAATTACCTCCAATTAAAAAATTAAACATTCTCTCAATGGAGTAATACATTTAGGGCACTAGAAAACTATTTTGTTAACTTCTTTTAATGACTGGGACATGGTGGTATATGCCTGTAATCATGACTACTCAGGAGGTTGAGAACAGTGATAACCTGAACCTGAGAATTTTGAGTTCTCTGCAGATTGACTGTCCATAAACATTTCCATGTAATTACATCTACTACCTATTAGTTTGCCTAGGGAAAAAAGTATATTAACACTTTTCAGAAATGGAGATGATAAACACCGTTACTGCAATAATACTAAGTGCAAAAAATTAAAAGAAAAATAAAAGTACATTCAATTCTTTCTTCATTTACTAGGTCTTGCCAAAGTAGAAAAAGACTTGTAGGAAAGAATTAATACAGGAGCTATGGAATTTAGAATTTTGCCTGAGTCACTCTGCTTAACTCCATGAATTTAAAAACAGACAAAAAAAATCAAATATGTATCTATTTATGATGTGCCAGCCACTGTCTTATAAGCTTTATATTCATGAACTCACTTAATCCTCACAAAACTCCTAAGATATAGGAGTTTTGTGAGGATTATTTTCCTTATCCAGAGAGAAAAATTAGTTCTGGAAATAACCTGTATAGGGTAACACAGCTAATAAATAGGAGGAACATGTTTTCAATCCAAGCAGTATAACTCCACAGTCTGTGTTTCTAACCCATACTATTAATTTTTATTGTTTTTATTTTCTAGCCAGAATATGGTTTTTAAACTATTTCTTAGTCTTGGGATCCCATGAGAATGCTTCTAAGGCCATTAAGTAAAATACAAGAATGCAGAAGAAACTCTGGGCACTTCACCCAACCAAAGAAATTTTACTACAACTGTTTAAATATTGATGATACAATTAAATTTTTCACAGTAATAATTTTTTTCATATTAAAAAGGAAACATTTGAAAATCACAATATCTAGACTACGATCTTCAAAAGATCAGGATCTATATCTGAAAGTATCTCACATTTTTGACATTAAGCATTAACTTAATAAAATTCAAACTATATAACAGTTCTATACTCATCTGAAAAATTTAATACTTATACATACCATTACATCAGAGGAAATCTTGAATAGCAATATAATAAAACTGAATAATAACAATAAAATTAAATCACACTTGGATTGCTGTTGTTTAGTTTCTAATCACGAGCAATCAAAAGATTATATAATTTCAAAGATACTGATGGGTTAAGCATACTCCATTCTCACATTAAAAAGAAAAGGTATGCTTTTCACACTCACCTTTTTTAGATACATCAATAATTATAATGTCTGATGTACTAAAATGCCCACTTACATTTTTAGGATTACTGAATTAAAATAAGAAATTACATAAATTTAAATTATCACTAGAAATGTTTTATTTTATGAACTTCATAAATTGTCTTGAATTTCACAGAAATTACAAGGAAACGAAAAAAGCATACTTGAAGAAAAAGTATTTAAAAATTATTGAAAATAACTACCCTATTAGTGATCTTTTATCATTTTCATCTACGCACCTAAGAACTTATAGGTGTATTTATGAAACAAAGGAAAAAGGCTACTGTCACCATTTTGTATTCCCTCTTATAGTAACTTTTCAGCTTGAGAGCTTACATTTAAATCAATTCAAAATCACAGAACTTTAAGAAAATAAAATGAAGTATTAGGTTTTCTAATTCTGGATCTAGATTAAAAGTCAAAAGTAGCAAAAATAAAATCTCATTATTTTCTCTTCAACTTTCTTGAAGAGTTTTATTTTAAAGAAAACACAGTTTCCAACCAAGATACAGATAGGAAATAATACCCACTGCTTAAAATACTTGCCTGAAATTTTCATCAAAAAGTTTTTGTACTTTATGATTATTACTAGAAAATAACAAACTATTACTCTAACAAACCTCACCCTCATGGCTCTGTCTCAATTGAAATGGAATATGTGAAGGTGAAATATATTGGGAGAGAGGGTCAGCATTACGTCTGCCAATTTATTATAATAAAATTGCTTTTAATAGAAGCAAAAACTAATAAAGTAAATTTTGTTTCCTTAAAAACATATATAAAAGAAAGTTAAACAAATGCCAAAACTAGCTCAGCATAGCTGATTATAAGATTTAACTTTAATACTCATTTTTGAGAAACGGCAGTTAACAACAGGAAGAAAACAACAGACTACATCAAAGGCATAGGAAAGTAGAATGTAATAATGCCTTAGAAGGAATTTAGTCTGAATGCAAGCCAGATCCTCCCATGATTAGCATGAATATTCTCATTTTCTTCTGACTCAAATTTTTAATGCCTGTGCTATTAAAATATTTTAATCCTTATGAAAAAACACCAACACTGGTTTTCTAGACTAGAATATTAAAAAGAAAGAAAGAAAGAAAAAAACCCCTCAAGCTTAGACTCTAGAACCAAAGTAGTTATGACAGTGTAAAAATAAGGAGTTATATAAAAATTAGTATGGTAATACTAGAACAAGATTTTCTGGTATCCACCATTTACATAAAACATTTCTAGAGATGGTACTAAAGATGACTTTCAATGATCAGGCAGGGTAGTCCCACAGCTATCCAAACAAAATTACAATTTGTCCACCCTGTCCCTACCTCTGAAAGCTAAGCACCCGTGTACTTTTTACGTTGTTATCTAAATAACATCAGCATACTATGCTTTGGATTGCTTTTTTTCAGATAAGTTCCCTTTCTCTTCTTCTAGAAAAATAAAGATAAAAATTTTAATGTTTATTTAACTAATGCTAGGATTCTAGAAAAACAATTTTGAATAAAGTAATTCACATTAGAGTATAAACAATATTACTCATCAAAGAAAATTTAAAGGAAGAGTTTATTAATCTACACAGTATCTGCTTGAGCAGATAAGCTATTTCCTATGTGGCTCAACTCTAAACCAAGAAATCAGAAAGCAACCAGTTATAATCCCTTGTGCATTTCTAAAAGACTGCCAACTCCTGGGCTACAGATACTTTAATTCTAATTCTCCAAGAATGCTATAAAGATAATGGTTAATTTGGGAGACATCTGGATTAAAGACGATGTGCAAAAGGATTTATTTAGAATTTTGGATAGTGAAAAGTCCTATTCTTTTCTCAGATAGTCAACAAGATTTGTGATAATGTCCTCATCAATTCATACTCTATTTAATCTGTATCTTTGGAGGTTGCCTCCTGTGCATAGGAGATTCAGCATTAAATATTAATAGAGAACAGTTACAGATTTAAAAAAATTTTGCCAAAAAAATTGCGCCCCCCCCCCAAAAGACCAAAAACCCATTAAAATTTAAATAACAAAAATAGTATATCATTATTTGGAGTTTTTGAAACAGAATTTCATTTGTAAAAGGGGAATTAAATACCTAGCTCTAATTTTATACACAGTGATATACATTTTAATACAGTGATATTAAAATATATATAGATCCTGTTATTTCAAAATCCATTAAAGACAGAAATATTTAACAAGTTAAATTGATAGAGGGTATAGACAGAGTAGTAAGAAAAGGAAAGGTCCATGGAGACAAATGGAAAAGGCAGTGATCTCTTATATCCCCAAATTAAAGATCCTTAAGGCAAAGTAATGTGTTAAAATATGTATATAAAAGGAGGTTCATAAAATTTTCCATTTTTTAAAATCTTAATTTCACATTATGGTAAAAAAAAGACTTAAAAATAATTTTATTTAGCGTTAAAGGATTGGTGACCGTAAAATATTCACTAACATTCTTACCACTGTCCAAAAAAAGCAAAAAACTGCTACTGAATATGTAGAGATCTCACTAGCTTTCTTTTCTTCTCAGAAAGCCTGGGTTTTCTGTTTGGAATTATATTTTTACATAAAATGTTATTTAATCCTCTATTATGTGGTAATCAGTCACATGCCACCTAATTGAGGAACATGATAGTGATAGTCTACTACCAGCACTAGAATGAACGAGTCAAATGTGTATGCTTATATCTTCCATGAAAATAGAAACTCAAAACACATATAATACTCATGTTCTGACATGTAAAACCCAACTCTACTCTTCTTCTATTACTGATTTCCATGAAACACATGAGTTTCACTTTGTTTGGAAATACCTACCTGAATAGCTGAGTTCATGAAACACGTATTTCCCAAGTTACTTAGGCCACAGAGGCCTGGTTGTTCATTGTTTCTTCCAGGTTCTGAATAATCATAGTTCTTATAAGCAGTATATGATGGGAGACAATAATTTGAGTTTTTCACACTGGAAGAAAACAAAAAATATTTTTCATAATGCAGCCAACAGAGTATTTTAAACCTATTTGAGGATGTCATTAAACTTTTTTTTAAAGACATGAACCGAAATCAAAATACTCCCTTAAGATACTCCTCATCTAATCGATAAAATCACTCCATCATATATCACACCAACCAAAACAAACCACTATTATATCTTTCTACCCTTGATTAACTGGAGCAGCTTCAGAGTTTGCTCCATTCTTCATTGCTCCATCAAATTTAAAACATTCAGATTTTAAACACCACCCACAGCAATAAATCATTTCATTTATGTCCCTTTCACATCCTGCTACTGTAACAGAGTAAGAACAGTAGAAACAGAAAGAGTTGTGCTTTAGTTACAGGTGAGAGCACAGATTTACAAGGCCTCTGTGACATCACTGTTCTGATGCACGGAAGATTCTATTTATAGTTTCTATGCTAGATCAACAAAATTTAGTATTCGAATGTGGAAAAAAGCCTGAGTGATCAGGAATGCAAAAATGAAATGACTCTAAGCAAGTACATTCCAGCATTATTTGGCTTTCTTTCATCTAGTTTGTTAGACTAGTGCAGTTTATTTAACTAGATGAAAATAACCTCAGGATAATTTATATTATTAGTATAATAAATACTAATCTTAAAAAAACTACATGATGATGATGATGTGACTAAAAAACAGTGTTACAAGTAAACATGATGAATCAGTTACTGACAATCTCAATTGGTTATAATTTGTTCCTGATAATTTAAAAGTTTTTACTTATAATTTCAAATAGTTTTTTTGTAGCTTCTATACCCTCACTTTATTATTATAACAGATTAAGTGAACTGTACTACTATCTATCCTAAGCCTTTAGTAAACATACACACACGCACACAACAAGCTAAATAGGTAAAACACACAAAACCACATCAACCAAAAATTACAAACATACACTTGCCATTTTAAGAAAATACCACCCTCCACCACAAACAAAAAGACCGACTCCCAGACTTAAAAAACTATCCACCCTGAGAATGAACAAAAATAGCAGGGCCCAAAGAAATGCAACCTTGATCAATTCAAATATTTGCTTGTTTTAAATTTTAAAAAGAAAGTATGAAACAAATACAATTTAAGCATAGTTTGGTGTTTGCAGATCATTAGCTTTATAATTCACATTTTATTTTATATTCTCGGTAACTAATAAAGTACAAGGTACCTGCCAGCAATTCAATATATGTTAATTCAAATAACTGATGATTGGATTCTTGAATCTAACTTTGAAGACATGCAATGAAAAAAGTGAATCCTGTTTTCCTTTTATTACTTTAATAAGTACTAAAAACCAAGGTCTGCTATATACTACAAAAAAGGCAAGGCCTATATTTTCTATATAATCTACATATTCAAGAAAAAAGATATTTTGATTATAAAAATATAATAAAATTTAAGCAGTCTACAAGTACACAGGGAAGGAAGGGTATGCTCAATTGCATACTCATGCCTACACACACACCCTCCACACACGCGCGCACACACGCAAGTGAAAAGACTGAAAGTACATTTACATGTTTATTCCACAAGTATATATTCAGATATCTGTCTCTCCCATACATAACACAAATGGATAGCGAAAGTTCTATTCTTCTGTGGGGCAACAGGATGGAATTTGCTGGGATCGTGATTCCTATTTACTGAGAAATGAACAAAAATCTTATTTGCAAACTACATTTTAGTTTAAGTGATAGGTTAAGTATAAGCTTTTCCCAGGGACTTGAGATAGTTTAGATGCTCAATGATAAAGAAAACTGATGAATTTAAAATATTTTAATAGTATCTTGGTCACTTAGAATTCACATTTTATGTGCTTTCTAAAGCACATTTTATGTGCTTTCTAAAGCACATATTAAAGTCTGTCATGGAAAACACCAAAAGCAGCAAGCATTTCTTTAAATACTTCAACAAAGTACGTAGAAATCTAGGCTCTAAGGACAGCTTCTATTCTTTCATGACTATTTCTGCTCTTTTTTTTCTAAAGATTATAAGCTAGTCCTCATTCTACAAAGCTATGCTACTTTGCAAAAATAAACAAATTTGCCAGTAATCTGAATGGGAATTTTAATACTATACTAGATTAATTCTGTATTATAAATCTATCACCTTAAATGTAACATTTGTTTTTGGAAAACTGAGCCCTTACTTTTCTACAAAAATTTTAAATTGACTTTTCAACTAGCACTTATATTTGACATTATAAACATTATAAATCTATAATTTAATCTTCATAACTATAATTATGCTCATTTTGCAGTTAATGAAATGATACTTTCAGCAAGTAACTCGTCAAGAGCTAGATGGCTAGCTGGCTTTGGAAGTCTCCAAAATCCAGTTCCTTTTCCCAGCTTAATCTCTTACAAGGAATCATTTCCACTTCACATAAAAAATTTTAAATTAACAGAAAAATAGAAAAGTGCTTTGATATGGAATGCCAAGACTTGAGACAATAAATGTATT
This sequence comes from Pteropus vampyrus, assembly GCF_000151845.1. Lineage (NCBI taxonomy): Eukaryota > Metazoa > Chordata > Mammalia > Chiroptera > Pteropodidae > Pteropus > Pteropus vampyrus. The sequence continues at coordinate 478,251 of NW_011889326.1, read as the reverse complement.
AAAAAGATTTTTTAAAGGCAATATTACATTGAGGCAAATGTAGCGAGAGAAAAATGTAGGGAATAGAAAAAAGGAATTTGATATATATTAAAAATGTACTTAAAGTAAAATTAAGGCAAAAACAAGTACTGTATGGAGTAACAGGTAAAATAACCACATAGGGTAAACAAATAATATTCTGGCAACTGGTTCTTCATAATATTAGTCCTCAATAAAAACTTAAACTTAAATAACTTGTAGTACACTTTGTTATTACTGTTATAACTAATAATCTTAGTTCTGGAAATGAAAATTTTCTATCTCAGTAACATATCAGTTTAACTTGTAAATAAATTTCACAAACTTGTGTGTTATAACTACTGATTTTAAGATATATCTTATACTTATAGAATATCTCCACATACATGCAGTTTCAAAAATGTACATAATATAAAAAGGTCATTACTCATTTTACATATTTTTAAAGAAACTATGTTGTTTCCATCTGAAGTCTTAAGCTGCTACTTATTTCCACAAGTTGAATGGAAAGTTAAAAAATAAATTTTATGTGAAATAATTGTTCATATAATTACAATATATCAAAGTTTTGTGTTTTTTTTTAATTTAAATTTCCTTATTATAGATGTTTAAATTTTGTTCCTTACTCAGAAAGGTAAGGTTTACTTTCAAGTACGGTGATACCTTAGTAGCTATTCGCTTAAAGTTTCCTAATATGAAAGGACTATTTTAGTGCCTAAAATAGACAAATATAGTTAAGAGTAGAGCTATCAATCATGTTTTAAACTTAAGAAAGCTCTCCAATTTCTCTCAATGTTTTCTGCAGTCAGAGATTTTGATATCAGATTTTACTGTCATATTTTCACTATGAGAAGGAAATAAGACAAAAACAGAAACACACCGGACCACATATACTAATATAGCAACTCTGGTCAAAATACAGTCCATATTCAACACAGTGTGGAAAATTTCTCCAAAGAATAACTTTAAATACATATACCTGAAACTGAATTCTTTTATAGTAAACATGGGAACCATCTGCAATTGGTAGAAACAGTAATATTTTATCTCCTGTGAAAAAATTACTTTTAATGAATTTAATTATAAGATATTATATAAACAAGATTAAAGGCAAATATTTCCTTTCACTCTTTACCTGCAGATACATATTTCTAAAAAGAGAAAACATAACTACACTGCAATTTTGGATACTTACACTATAATGTAATGTTATTAAACTGTTACACATATCTTTTTATGGATTACTAAAATAAGAGAATGTTTTAAATCTTGATACACAACAAACTCTTTTCTAGAAAAGTTGGACTAATTCTCCAACCGCTCACACAGAATCCTTTAAGAACAGATATTCTTCACTGAGTTTTTCCCAATGATACTGAGGAGGGGGTAAAATGAACGGAGTTTTTTATGCTTTTAATTTACATATCCCTAGTTAATAGTGAATTTGAACATTTAAAATGTTTATATATTTTAATTCTTTTACTTTTTACTGTCCAGCGACATCATTTGCCCATTTTTCTAATTGTCTTAGAAAATTTCACAATGATTTTTCTGAACTTGATATATTAAGAATATTCAGCCTTAATCTGTCATTTGTAACAGTATTTTTTCCCATTTATTTGCCTTTTAAGTTATCTATCTGACAATAAAAAGTAATTTAATTTAAAGTTTTAAGAAGAAATTCTCAATTGCAATTCAATTTTTCCACCAACATTTCCTGGATAACCTGCCCCATTCTTTACCAATCTACATTGCTTCTGATCACATTAAACTCTTTTATATATAAAGATCTGTTTCTGGGCTGTGTTTTCCAGTCCACTAATCTGCAGGATATTCCTGGCTCAGTAATATGCTATTTTAATTCTTGTATCTTTATAAGGTTGCGATGTTTAGTAGGATTAACGCACTCTCGTTTTTCCTTTCCAGATTATTTTGACTAGTTTTATATATTTAAAATCCAGATGTATGTTAAAATAATTTTGTCAATTCCTCCTTCACCCACCAAAAATATAAATTTTAAGGAAAAACCCATATACTCAATTAATGGTGTTATTTTAAAGATTATTTCACAAATAGCTTTAGTCTTTTTAAATTTATTCTTTGGTATAAGTGGATGTCATTTATGAACTGGACAAGTAGTATAAATATTTAACTATATAAGTGTTGTTTGTTAACCTAATATATAAACCACAACGTATATATCTAAGAAATAAATAACATAATCACTTCTAGATTAAAGTTCTTCCCATAAATTGAATGGACTAATTAAAAATAATAAAAGTGTTCTTTTTATTCTTTTCTATAAGATAAAAAGCATGCCAATTTTCAAGGTAAAATACCAATGTCAGAAGTTCTGGTGAAGCCCAAGTGATTTTCAACTTTTTTTCTTTCAGCAATAAAGCATACAAATTCTTTCACTAACTTTTATAAATTCCAAGACTCTTCATATTATTCATGATGGGACAAAGGAACTGTTTCTCTGAACTTTTTTTTATAAAGTGATTGCCATTTTAATAAATGTAAAACTCTATGTATGCTTTCCAGACAAGAATCACTGATATATGCTTTAAAAAATACTATATATATATGTAGGTTATTATATATCTGGTTCTAAAATGACATCTGAAATTTATACTCTTTCTAAAAAACTGAAATCTAACAGATTGCTATATATATTTCAATAATTAGTATTTAGAATGTAAGATTCTGAAAGTGCTTGATTTCTCTTTTAGTAAATTATTGTACTATATGTATTAAAGCAAGGAGAAGTTTATAACTGCGCTTTCTTTCTTGTGAAGTTACTCCCCAAAGAACTGACCAGTAATTTAAAAGAAAATAAATTTGAATGCATTAAGACTTTTATCCTAAATTTTAGATAACAAGAGATTTTTTTGCAACCACAGTAGGGTGATCAATTAAACAAAGAGTTTTTAAGATTCAGTGCTTACTTTCTGTTGTTGATGTTGTTATAATTATTTGATAGAGATGAAGGAGAGATCTTTGGTAAAGTTGAAAAATTGGATGCACCTGGGGACCTTTAAAAATATGAAAATGTTAAATTAGATAAAAAATGCTGAATTTTGAAATTAATTATGAAATAAAGAAAAGAACCAACAGATGACAATGTATGTAGTAAATGAATGCTGGAAAACAGATTTATGAGCAAAATCACTATATATCTTTTGGTTTTCAATTTCCAAAGTATTCTTTTATATAAAAAATAATGTTACAAAGGGAATTATTTTCAAGAAATTTATGAAATTAAATATACAACTTGATATTATTCCTATTAATCTACTAACCCCAAAACACCCATTTCTGAATTCAGGTAACCATTATGAATATTTTACCATTAATAATTTCCTTAAATCAATGGAATTAAAACACTAATTTTTAAGGGTGCATGTAAAAAAAATCCACTTTGTGTCTCAGTAGGTACCATGGCATTCTAATTATATACAACATCGACACAGATCAGAGGATTTACCAATTCTTTAAAATGTATGGCAATAGGGATGGACTAGCATAAGAGAATTCCAAAAACAAGCCCAAGAAGTAATTTTCGGCCAAAGTTATCTCTGCAAAAACAGAAAAGACATAACTGACTATATGTTACATACTTCACTAATTCAGAATCTTTTTGGAGAAATCTCAACTATGAGCTTTTACTCAATTATTAACTTTTAATCAACTAATATACTTTAAAGGCAAAATTGATAATCAACAAATCCATTATAAAGTACTTAAAGACCTCTGAGATCCAATTTCTGTTTTAACTTCGTAAACAATTTTAATTTACTAGGCGACATCTAGCCATGGTCTGTAAAAAGATAATTTTCAGTTTAGTATCTCTGTCATCATAAATTCTAAATTAGTGAAGCCCAAAGTGATTAGTTTTTAAAAATTATATTATTTCCTCTACTCAGGTGCTAATGAACAATAAAATGGTCAACGGGCAGGAAAGTATAATCTATAAAATCAGCCTTTAATAATCTGGATTTCACTAAATCTACAAACTTGTAATGCAGACTAGATGGAGGGTAATAAAATTTCTTACATAAGAAAATTTTTATTTAATTTTTGAGGTTTTTTTAGAAAACCTTCGTAAATTTTTTTCTTTATTTTTGTTGATGCAGGCTGCATATAGGTAGATTACATTAAGAGAGGCTACTATTAAGGTGCCTTTCTGACAGAAGACCCTTACAAGATTTTATTTTACTATACTAAGCTCAAAACACAAAATACAGCCAACCAAGTTTTAATATGAAACAAGGTAGAGAACCTATTTAAAAGGAAATTTTATAAACCTAATATTTTAAGTTACTAGTTTTAAAGTATTAATAGAAATATAGAAGTATCCTGGCATTTTTTACTTCACATTAAGAATGCTAAGTTAGAAAAAACTAAATCTATTAGATACTGAGATATAAAGAATTAAGGAAGGTTACTTTTTCAAAACATGATCCACTTGTCTGTAATTTAATTCAATTCATTACAATTTTCAGGAACACAGATATAAACCAAATGTTCCCTTGAATTTTATAATAAAATTTATGGAAATAAAGATACATTACTTCATCCAGCAAAGTAGCTGAGGTGTGCGCGCGCGCGCACGCACACACACACACACACACACACACACACACACACACACTTTTTTCCTGCACGCACACACACACAAACACACACACACACACACACACACTTTTTTCCTGCCCATCTGTGGCCTTTTTACTATTCATTAGCAACTCTACCCCAAGGACAGTATTAGAAGTTTCTATAAAATTCATTAAAACACTCAAACATTAAATGATTCCTATATGCCTCGCCTTTGGGTAAGTACTAGGAATACAAAGAGATACAGTCTCTGACTTCAAATAGCTCACAAACTAATGTAAGGAAATGACACAAAAGCAAAATAATGATTAAAGTGTAAGTCCTATAATAAATTTTAAAATTATAACAAAACAGAATTTTGTGGGTAGTAACATGTGATGATTTTTAAAATAATGTGCAAGTTGGAAGGGTAATTTGGAACTGAGAGTATTCCAGGTGGAAAGAAAAACACATGCAAATGTATGGCAATACAGATACTATGATGTATTTAGGGAATTACCAATAAATTCAGCTTGGCTGAAAGAGAAGGAAGTATGTAGAGATAGGAACAGAAGTTAGTAAGGTAGGTGTAATAATAAAGGATCTTTTATGTTCTATGAAGGAATTTAAATTTCATCCAATTGTGCTAGGGCATGTTGAAATATTTTAATAGTGTATCAACATAATTAGATTTTTAATCTAGAAAGGTAACTCTTGAGGAAGAGAAAGAGACTGAAGATTGGAAGGTCATTTAGGAGACTATAAAATAATGAAGGTGAGAATAAAGATGTGGCTAAGAAAGTGGAGTAGGCAAGGGCAACATGTCTTGAATGTTTAGGAAGCAGTTCTCAAAAGCACAGTTCATACACCCTTAGGGGGCTCCAAGACCCTTTTAGGGTAGCCATCTATGAGGTCAACACTGCTTTCATAATAACACCAATGTGTGATTTAAGTGTTCTTCGACCTCCTTCTGGGTAGATATTTGCACTGACAGTGCAAAAGCAAAGGTGAGTAAAACCGCTGACATTCTACCATGAGTTAAAGTAGTAACACCAAACTATATACTAGAGTATATATACAGTATTCTTCACTGCATGCCCTCATGCCCCTGCCCCCCACCCTGGCAGTAAAAAATAGTTTCACTTAAAAATATCCATATCGAAAAAAAACAAAAATTACTGATTTTATTAAATCACTACCCTTAATTAAACTTTTTAATACTGCATAACGAATTAGGAAGTTTGCATAATGCATATCTGCTACATACTGAAGTAACATGATTGTCCTGAGGAAAAAAGACTTGTGTTATTATTTGAATTTCAAGCAAACTAGTGACTCTTTTCATGACACTGCTCTTTTCACTCTTTTATATAAAAGGGTATCTGGCAGACATTTTCTCAAAAATATATGAAAGGCGTCTGTTACTTCAAGGAAAGCAACTTAAAGTATTTCTTGCCAATGAAAAAATTCAACTGTTCAAGCAAAAAGTAGAACTTTGGAAAACTTGACTTTGCCACTGTGAGCTTGGTAGGGTCTCACTACTTACTTTTCTCATACGACTGGTGATATTTAAACAAATGATTTTAAAAAATATTGTATGATGAAATATGTCAACATTAAGAATATCTGCATAACTCAGTGAATCAGTATTTTCCACTGCATGAAGTAACAGATGATAGATTTTAATGTAACATATAAAAAGTTCATTGACATGATTTCAGATTACATATTGCAATTAACCTTTTATCATTAAACCACCACTGGTTAAGTTTTGATGTGGTACCAATTATCTAAAAAATCTTCTCCCTGTTCCAACTACACATTTTTGTGAGGCTGAATGTACTTAAACCCAAACAATATATCACAATAAACTGAATGCTGAAGCACATAAGAGAATTTAGCTGTCTTCTATTCACTCAGAGTAAAGAAATTTGCAAAACTGTAAAACAATTCTATTCTCAGTAAATTTTGTTTTAGAAAAGTTATTTTTCACAAAAATATTATTTATGTCAAAATATAATGGTTTAGTTTTTTATTGTTATTTATCGATATATAAAAATTTTTAATTTCTAAAATATAGGTACCAATAGATATAACCCACATGACAGTTCTTTGGGTCCTTAAGAATTCTTAAGAATGTAAGGGGGTACTGAGATCAAAATATTTAAAATCAGGTGTAGGAGGTAGAATTTCTAAGAACTTGCTAACTAATCAAATGAAAGAAATAAGGTTAAGTAAGAACTGAAGATAACTCTCAGATGGTTCCTGAAATAAAGAATACAAGATATGAAAACAGTTTAGGTTAAGGGAATAGGAGAGGTTGGGTAAAAATATTTTTAATTCAATCTGACATGATGAGTCCTACGACATTCAGGAAAAATCTGGAGTTCAGAAGAGAGCTCCAAGCTAGAAATACAGAAAGTCATATCTGTGTCACTTTGAGCTAAGGAACAAGATTAGCACTGAGTCCATCTGCTGATTTTGAGAGGCTATTGTGATACGAAAGGTCTTCAGACAGAAAATTGTGGACTATCAATGCATTTAAAGTATGAGCAGAGCTGCTGCATATAGTCAGTGAAGTGGTATACTGCAATGCCAGGGAGGGTCTTTAACACAGATTACAATGTGAAAAATAACCCCAAGAGTTGTGAAGTATACAACATGCACAACCAAACATAGCAGCCCTGGAGAGGAAGAGAGCCAGCCAGGAAGAGGATTGGTTAGTGAGGTGAAAATAGCCCTTAAAAGACTATGGTATATGGAATTCAAATTAAGAGAAATTCTTTAGGAGATAGTTAACAAAAAGAAGTATGAAAGAGAGGTCAAAGAAACTAGCTTAAAAAAAAGGTCAAATAAGGACTTTGTTAAATTCTGAATGCGTGCTTAAGAATAACAGATATTGCCTTTTTAAAGAAACCATCAAAAGAAGAAAAATTAAAGAATGGTATTTAGTGGAAGTTTATGGATTTTTATTTTTAAAGATAGGAGAGATTTGTTTATATTTATTGGCTGGCGAGAAGATGATACTAGGAAAAAAACAAAAGAATAAATTTGTGTCATTTGAGTGTCCACTAGATTATGGTGGTATCCCAGGCATTTGTATATAGAGGAGAGGAGATAACGGGGGGTGGCAGGGGGAAGCAAGGTCTAGAAAGCACTGAGATAAATAACACCGGTGGAGAGTTTGTCTTTAAATAGCAATGAGATCAGAAAGAGAAGGATGATATGGTTTGCAGGTAAATTTAAGGTATGATAACACTTTTTAAATGCTGTTACAGACATTATTGATAAATGTTAACAGGTTCGATCACTTATTTATTCCGATTCCAACTTCTGACCTAGATGTCACATAGCTAAAGCTAGTGGACATTTGTGAAGTTAATTTAGGGGCTGACTAGTCAGTCTGTGGATTATAACCTGATTCCTTTAGCTTTCTTCCTTTGATGTAACTTGAAAATTAAACTGTTTATTAGCAACTCTGCTCTAGTGGCTTTCTAAAGAGAGGAAAGAAAAATGCTTAAAATATATACAAAGACTAGATATAAAGACATAGATTAGATATTAAACTTCTGGTGTTCAACTAATTTTTGCTAGTTTAGGCTAGGTGTAATATAAACAGTGATTTATCTCTTAAACAAGACAGAAAAAGGTAAAAGATCAATTTAGCAGAAGTAATTTCATGGAGAGAAAATCAAACTTCATCCCTGACAAATAAATGTAGTATTTGAATTTCACTATTCCCAATATTTGAACTAAAAGCATGTAGTTCAAGACTAAGTTGAACTTCTTACTTTGAAAGAAAAACCGAGCTTATTCTTGGTAAATTAACAGAATATTTAACATACAAGAAAATCTAATACCATACTGAGCAACCAAAATATAGAAGTCTGAAAGTTTATATAGCAAAATAATTAAAGATTTTGTTATTTTCAAATCTGACATAAAACCCAACTTTGTAAAATCTAACATTATAAAATAAAAAATTATCTTTAGAAAAATAAGACCAACCTTAAACTTTCCCTATTTCTAACAATCATCCTAAGATAAATTCTTTAAAAAAAGAGAGAAAAATTTAAATCTCTTGAAAAATCAAACACTTTTATTGTTCTGCAATATAGATTATTTAAGTTCAACAAGCATTTGCTGTGTGCCTCTTCTGTGTCAGGCAAAGTGTTAGGTACTTAAAAACAAAAGCTGAAGGGAATTTATATATAAACTGCTACTCATAACTTTATTTTTTGTTTCTTATTTTGATTGCTATGTATGGTATTTATAACATAAAGCATTCCGCTTAAAAAATGAAATTAATTTTCTACAGCCATTATGAATCTCAGCACCAAAATTACAACCCGTTTTTATTTTCAACTTTTTTTATGGAAATTTCTAAGCATACATAAGACTTCATATACCCAATATCAGTAGCTCAGCTTAAAAAATTAACATTCTGCCACTCTTGTTTTACCTATAATCTCCTCAGCCTCTCTTCCCCCATATTTTTGCTATTTTAATAACTTCCTAGTTATTCATAATTCTACCTGTAAGTACTACAGTATGCACCCCTAATAAGAGGTCCTTTTTTGATATGTTATTCCCAATCTAATGCTCAGTTCATATTCAATTTTATCCTACTGTCTCAACAGTATCTTTCTCTCCCAGTTGGTTAGTTTGAATCAGGATCCAAAAAAAGTCCACATATTTGCAGATTAATTTTAATAACTTCAAAGGCCCTGACTGCTACTGTCGACTAATTTCTCCTCTGGCTTCATCTTACCCTATGTTTATTTTCCATTTGTCTTGATTTCTATACCTATTCATACAGGTAACCTTGACTTATATGCGTTATTTTAAATTGTTCATTCGGAAGAAAAGAAGAAATAAAATACCCAAAATCATTTGTGAGTATCTGTGAATATCGAGCATCTATATGAGAACTGTACACTTAAATTACATTCATTTATACATGAAACAGACTCGAAATGTTCTAACTTCAATTAAGTTTGGAAATGGCTCTTAAATACTGTATTTAACACCATTTATGAACTTGACCTTGACCATGCTCTGTTTGGTAAAACTTGGAGACATGGTACTAGATTATATATTATCTTTCCACATAAGAAAGTATAATGTTTAGATAATGGAAAGATTTATTTAATTCATGTGCCTTTTTGCTTTTCAAAGGAAAATCTGCATATATGAAAATGGATGAATGACAAGGAATGAAAAGCTGGCTCTTCCTCTCAACTTCCAGAAACCAAAATCACTCAATTCCCTACCCAGTACTTGAACAAGGTTAAAATTGGTAACAAATATTTATACGTTCATAGAAACTTTAAGAGAGCACTTTCTGTGAATTAGGATACCTTTTTTAGTACCAAAACAAACTGTCCTAACTAAATCTACTGATGTTTCAAATAAGCAGAGACTGCTGTGCTCATAAATTCGTAAAAAGTCTCAGTATAATCTTCATTAAAATGAAAACATATGGTTTCCTAAGATATATTTTAATAATTTCTCTCAAAAGGTCTACATTTCTAAACCATTTATAGTTACTCTTGCAATTATATATGCAAATTAGACTGAATTATTCTCTAAAAATTCTAAAGAAGTATTTGCTAAGTTTTTCTACCTGCATTTAAACAAGTACGATGTTGAAATAGTGTAAAAACAAACAAACAAAAGAATATTGCCGAGTCACCTAGATGTTTATTATTTAAGCTAACCAAAAGTAGCATGCAATGGTTTTATTTATAAAGTGCTCCCTCTCTCCAAGGAGCACCTTCGGGAACAGAATGCTGTAAAAATACTAATACTGCACTAGATTGTTTATTCTTAGTGTTTTAGTCATCAATCTGGAATTCTGTTAATCAGAACAACATAAATGACAGAGAGAGAACATATGAGTAAGAACTACTGGCTTCGTTTTCCTTTTTCTTTTTCAGCCTCTCATGCCTTATCTGGTTGATTTTCGCTTCTTTTCTTGTTATTTTCTAGCCCATGAAAATGTCTCTTCACAATCATCAATGAATGACCCTTAACTTTTTTCTCACCAGATACTTAATCACGTTTTTTGTCAATATTTTTGAGCAATTAATGAAAATGTCTGAATTAAATCAACTTCTCATGTTACTCTCACAAGAGGAATTTTTACTTATTTCAGAAAAACTGCAAATTTGAAACTTTTTATTTCTACAATGTTAATAATCTCAAAGGCATTCTTTGAAATAACTACATCTAAGTGAAACCATACAGAAAAAAATTAATAGACTATTTTCACCTCATGCCAACATCTCTGGAAAATGAATGGTCACGTTTAATGAAACAGAAAAAACTTGAAGGGGTTAAAACTTTTCTAAAGTATCATTAGAAAAGAGTATTTTTGAGAACTTGTAAGAAATCAGATACTTAAAAAACAGATTACAAAGTCCTGAATAAAACTTAACCATTTGAGTATTTTTAAAATACAGTATAAACATAAAGATTAAAATTTCAAATTATATGTTGATACCATGCAGAAAATTCCAGATAGAAAACTTTTCGAAATATTTTTTTTAGGTAGGTGTTTAGATTTCTAAAATAGATTGGAGGTTATTTTAGGGTATATACATTTTTATAACTACAGGACTACATGTTGTAAAAATTATATTTTACCCTTAACATTTTTTAATACTTACCATTTCTTCTCAATTGAGTAGGTCCAAAAATTTATGCTTCAGCTGAGGACATATAGTCTCAATTATGATTAAAATGGGCCTAGTACAGTTTTAGGACCTTCAGAGCACTTAGTTCCTCTGATTCCAGTGGTATAAAAAGGTCAGACAATTAAGATACTGACATGCCTCCTCTTATTGAACATATGCCCATTGTAGTGTATTCTTACATTTTCTTTTTCATAAGCAGCACCTAAAACGCAGATTTCTGGACCCATCATGAAGATTTATATTATGCTGGTCTTGGGTGAGGACCCTGGAAGCTGCTGCCGATGGTGGTTCACATGGTATGTATTAAGAAATATTGCCTACAGAATTTTTCAAAGTGTGAACCTTAGACTAGACCAACAGCATTTGAATCATCTGTGAGCTTATTAGAAATGCAAATTAATAAGCTCTACCTAGATCTACTGAATCAGAAATTGTTGGGATGGGTCTAGGAAACCATATTTTAACAAAATAGGTGATTCATCCACCACCATATTACAGCTTTTAACAATTTTTCCTTGACTTTTGATGCTCTGTGTACAAACTGGTTATGTGCTAAGCAGTATGAGTACCCAAGAGATCGCAGGTTAGGGATGTTCATTTGTATTCAAGATTTCTTAATTAAATATGTTTACTACAGATTTTGAGCATATAACTTTTATCAAGTTAGAAGAATTCCCTTTTGTTCCTAGTTTTCTGATAGTTCATACATAGATGCTAATTTAAATTTTTTTTTTTATTCTAATGAACTATCATTTGGCAATGTATGACATGTTCCCATGAAGTTTAAATGAAAAACTATACAAGATAAAAAGAACAGAGTCATTCATTAAAAGCATATTTTAGTTTTGAAGAAAACTGAGTACTGGGTCATTCTCTTTATTTGCTAGGTTAGCAATTATGAAATTACTATTAATTCATTTAAGAATCATTATCCTAAACATTTCAAAATACAGGTCTAACACCCCTTATTAGAAAATCTGGAATTCCAAAAGCTCTAAAAACTTAAATTTTTTTTCACAATTCATTTGAGAGCAATCTAACATGAATATGAGGCTATTTGTAGCCCTTATTTATCCTGTTTAGTGCAAATACTTGAATTCATGTGTTTGATTATAACAGTTCCCCTGGACTCTACCGAAATATAAAATAGGTGGCATATGTACTATATGACTTCTCAAAGATCTGAAAAGTTTGAATATTGAAATACAACTACCCCTAAATATTTTTGATAATGGAATGTGGATGTGATAATTCTAAAATCATTAAAACTATTCTCTTCCATTGCATGTGTTGCCTTTTTCCTATGCTGATTCTTTTACTGTGCAAAACCTTTTTAGTTCGACTCAGTCCCATGTGTCTATTATTGCTTTTGCTGCTTGTGCTTTTGGTGTCATATTCAAGAAATCACTGCCTATGTCATGAAGCTTTTCCTCTAAGAATTCTTCTAGAAGTTTTATAGATTCAGGTCTGATTTTCAAATCTTTAAACCACATATCTGATGAAGAGTTAATATCCATAATATATAAGGAACTCCTACAATTCAAGAGCAAAAAAAACCCAAATAACCAGATTAAAAAATATGGACCTATGACTTGAATAGACATTTCTCCAAAGAAAGCATACAAATGATCAAAAGGTATATGAAAAGATGTTCAATCAACATCAGCAATCACTGTGGAAATACAAATCAAAACCATGAAATATTACCTCACACCTTTTAGGATGGCTATTATCAAAAGAACAAAAGATAACAAGTGTTAGCAAGAATGTGGAGAAACTGGAACCCTTGTACACTGTTGGTGAGAATGTAAAATGATACAGCCACTATGAAAAACAGTATGAAGATTCCTCAAAAAATTAAAAATAGAACAATATAATCCAGAAATCTCACATCTGGGTATATATCCAAAGGAACCAAAATCAGTATCTTGAAGGGATATCTGCATTCCCATGTTCACTGCAGTACAATTCACAAAGACAAGATATAGAAACAACTTAAATGTCCATCAATGAATGAATGAATAAATGAAGAAAATGTGCTGTGTGTATACATAGAATGGAATATTATTCAATCTTAAAAAAAAAAGAAAGAAATCCTGCCATGTGTGATAACATGAATAAACCTGGGGGATATTATGCTAAGTAAAATAAGTCAGTTATGGAAAGATGAACACTATACAATTCTATTTATATGAAATATCTAAACTAGTCACACTCATAGAAACAGAGTAGAATGGAGGTTGCTGAAGAAAGGAAGAAATGAGGAGTTACTGTTCAACAGGAATAAAGTTTGTTATACAAAATGAATAAACTCTAGAGATATGCTGTACAATAATGCATCTATATTTAATGATACTGTATTGCGAAGTTAAAAATTTGTTAAGAGGGTAGATCTCAAGCTAAGTGTTCTTATCATAATTTGAAAAAGTTAAAAAGATTTCTAATTCTTTCATCGCTCATTTACTATCAAAAGCAATTCTTATACTCCTTTATCTCTATTTGTGCTTTTATATTCTAAACACTTATTTTAATACATAAAAATATTACTTTCACATTAGAATCATTCTGATAAAGAACATCTTTTAACAAATACTTGAAAAACATCACAAACAAGCTTGAAAAAATATTAAACAAAATGTTAAAAGTGATTTAACTGTATTAGACAATGTAATATAACATTTATAACATTCATACTGTACCTCATTCTTTAAGAGATTTCAATTGGAAGCCTTTTAGTAATAGCATATTAATTTAAATACAAATTTAGATAACTTCCATACTGAGAATATTAAAATATACAGGTATATATATGTGCCATATACAATTACATTCTTCTGTCATTCTAGATGTCTTTATCTCGAAGGCTTCAAAATAAAGCAATAAACCATAAAAAGTGGGAGCACTTACTTAGGAGTAGAAGGACCCCTTGGCCATGTTCCGTCTTCATTTTTCTGTTCTATCACTAACACCTGTAAATATGACACAATAAAAGAGTGTTTTTCTTAACCTTGACATTAAAATAGTTTTAGAAGATTAGCTGAATTCACTAAGAAAATAAAGTAACTTTGTGATTACTTAAAAGACACAGTAGACAAGGTGAAGAAGTATTTGCATTTTGATTCCAAAGCTGAGAAAGAGAAAAATATAAGCAGTCAAATATAAGAAGTAAGCAATTAAGTCAGAAGGAAAGAAGGTAAACTATGAAGAACATAGTTAGTTATATGACTTTAAGTATAAGGAGGTTTAAACCAAGTAGGTAGAATACAAATTCCTTAATTTAAGAAGTATGCTTTCTATTTCTTTTCTATTTGTCACTTGTACCTTAGTTCTGAGCAAAAAAACAGATGCTCATTAAATGGCTATAGTTGTGATTAAACATACTGATGTTTGATCTTAGCTAACTATTATTACGTAAGCAGTAAGGAATAGTGACACAGATAATTCCAAATTATAGATTATATATAATTTATTTGGGGCCTTGAAATTTATGTTTATTTTATTAACATGTAAATAGAATCTTTTAATACATAAATGATAGTATCATATTTGTGAGAATCAGACTGAAGGTCTCTATGGCAGCATGGTTAGGGTAGACAAAAATCACCTCTAATAAATGAAAAGTACTGGCTAATGCAGAGCTATACTTTATTCTAAAACATCCCAGAATCCTTCCTTATATATTCCAGTATAGCAAAGTCTTTCTTCTAGTTTTTGCTATGGGTGAGTCTGTGCAAAGAAG
Organism: Pteropus vampyrus; assembly: GCF_000151845.1. Lineage (NCBI taxonomy): Eukaryota > Metazoa > Chordata > Mammalia > Chiroptera > Pteropodidae > Pteropus > Pteropus vampyrus. The sequence goes on along the minus strand of NW_011889326.1, from coordinate 463,200 downwards.
AAAAACTAACCAAAAACAATTAAATTAGCAAAAAAAATGATATTCTCAATAAGAAGTTACATAATATCTAAATTTCCATGGGCGGGGGGGGGAGGGGGCCGGGTGGGGGGGAGTATAAAACAGAAAATAGGCCATGAAGTAAAATTCAAGGTATTGAAAATTTAATACATTCTACCTATTCAGTTTCATTAACTTTTTCTTAAAGTTGCAAATTTGTAACCTATTCTACATACTGTTGGTAATATATTTTTGTGGACTGCATGTTTCAGGCCATTTATAAACTGGCATTTGGATCCTAACCACGTAAAATGTAAGCTTGTTTCATATTGTTATAACAAACAATAAAACATTGGTTAAAAAAAAATCATGGAACCATGTTGCTAAAAAAGTATGTTAATTAAAATACTAAGTATTAAAAATTAGTATTTCTTACATTTAAAAAACACATGAACATATGAAGTATACATATCATATAAAGAATAAGTACACTGTGTACCTAGCATGCTGATCCCTCCCTGATTATATTCCTCTCCCTGTCTGCCACAATCATTATCCTCGATTTTTTGATAGCATTCTGATAGTCATATATTTATATATTTTTACAGATTTATAAAATTAAATTTAGTGAGTAATTTTGAATTACTGAAGCAAGTAACTATACAGATATCAAATATAAAATATACATAAGTACATATAAACTTTATAGTCATTTAGAGCAGCGGTCCCCAACCTTTTTGGTACCAGGGACCTGTTGCCTGATGATGTGAGGTGGAGCTGAGGCAGTGATGCTAGCACTGGGGAGCGGCTGCAAATACAGATGAAGCTTCGCTAGCTTGCCCACTGCTCACCTCCTGCTGTGTGGCCCAGTTCCTAACAGGCCACTGACTGGTACTTGTCTGCAGGCCCAGGGGTTGGGGATTCCTGATTTAGAGGACTTAAATCGGTTAAAAAACAAAATAATTTAGCTACAGAAAATTTCAAAGTTATGCATTTAATATCATTGTTTATGGTTTGTTTTTTAAAGGAAGGTCCCAAAACTGAAGTAAGAATCAAGTAAATATTAAAAGCTTAACCATAATATCTAAATTCCTAAAGTATTTGTACATAAAATTCCATGTTTTCACAATACAGGTATTAATGTGGAAGGACATCAGAATGTTAAAATTTAATCCTTTATTCAAAGGTGTAATTTTTTAAATAAAATTTTGCTCATGGTTAAAACTTTAACTCAGGATGAAAATATTCTTAGAAAAGTTTCAGCATTTAATTGAAAACACACACACGTACACGAAAGGGAGAGAGATAAAGACCATTCATTTTGGGAGGCAAACTCTTCAATTTGTATATTTGTTTCACTTCCTAATAAGGATACTTTAAATTTTAGTACAAAAAAAGAAAAATTAAGTCGAGAATAGTGTTTAGTTTGTCATTAGTCAGAAAATAACTGTTACAAATATTTTAATACATATTTTTGGAAACACTGCTATTTCAAACGATCAAATATCCTCAAGTATATTTAATCTTATTCTACGTAAAATAATTTATTCTGTTATCTGTAATACGGTAAAAGCTTTCCTATCATCAAATTATTTAAATTCTCTAAGCCTCAGTTTTCTAATGTACATGTTGTAGAGGATAATAGCCATTACATAGGCTCAACCACTGAAAAGAGTTAAATAATACAATATATTTCAAGCTGTACTCCTGGAGTTATCTCAAGGTCTGCTGAAAGAGAGGTGTTTGTCTATTGAAAGAGGGAGTTGGCTGGCTAGGGAGGGGAGTATTAAGATGAGGCAGTAGAGTTCCAAGTTTCTCACTCTAGCTTCAATCCTGTAACTCTCTTTTTAATACATATTAGATTTTGTAAGATTTCATCTAAGAATATAGTGGCTAAATAACTCTGAAAAATCACTGTTTTTACGGCCTCTACAACACTTGACATCAAGTAGGCACTTACTAAAAATTAATTTCCCACTGTTCCTCTGAATTTTTTTAAAAACTTGTATCATATTATTGATGTCAATAGTGATTTTAAATAAAATAGAACAAAACCAAAACTTCCATATATCTGAGCACCACGCTCTGTGTTAGGTACCAAAAGTAAAAACAAAAATAAATAAGACGGGAAGCCCAACAAAACAAAGGCCTCACAGCTTTGCTGGGGAGGTTAACATATAAATAACTAAAGAATATAATAAATGATACGAAAAACATATATAAATCATTATGGAAGGTAAGGGAGTAACTTTTTCTCCACAGTAGAAAAATCCTATAACTCGAATAGATATTGAGAAAAATAGATCAGAAAAGACTGAAGAGATGATGTGATATCTAAATTGGAATCTGAAGAATGAATAATCTGATCTGATTAGATTACATGAAAGGATGAAATGGTTAATTTGAATGTTTTGATGTTTAAAAGGACTTTTCGCTGGATGGATGCAGGGACTGGGAAGAAGGGTACAAAAGACTGAAGAAACAGTATACAGGAAAGCACAGGAGTATGGATAGGAGAATATGTTTAGTGCACTATAAGCAGTTCAGTTTGGTTTTGTTAAGAGTGCAAATCACAAGGCAAGGATAATCTAAAGATGATGGAAGACTGGCAAAAGGTCAAACCATGACTTGTGTGCTGATAAGGTGCTGGACTTTATTAATTATTAAGAAACCAGGAAATGTTCATAAAAGGAAATCATAAGATTTGCAATTTAGAAAGAGTATTTTGGCAGAAATATGGAAGATTAAGAATGGACAAATAAAAAACTGGACAGAGGGATTTGGAGCCCACTGTAAAAGATAAGAGCTGGGAATGGCATAAAGATAGTAATTCAAGAAATATTTAGAAGGTAGAATTAGTAGGACTCGTTGACTGTGTCTAAACATTTCCATTTCTCAATACATTCATTTTTTTGGATTATACCATAAGAAAGACTAAACTGGGGGTTGATACCTTTCAGTAGGAGCTAGAAAACTACAGTTCACTTAGCTCAATGACTGCTTTAGTAAATAAAGTTTGTTGGAACATAGCCATTTCCATTTGTTTACATATTCTTTATGGCTACTTTCGTGCTACCACAATGGCAGAGTTGTAGTTGTAACAGAGACCAAATGACTGGCTAAGCAAAAAACATTTACTATTTGATCCTTTACAGAAAATTTGCTGACCCATCTTAGTAGCTATTTTTTTGATAGAAAATAATTTCTTTTTAAGAAGTAGGTTATTCTCAAGCTCAAGGAAGTTAAAGCTAATGACCAGTAGGAATAGGGAAGAGATGACTTAGAAAGAGGAAGCCAGAGCCAGTAAAACCCATTATAGATTGTCGGGGTATTCAAAAAGTTTGTGACTCCAGAAAGGTCTGTGTATGGCACACTTAAAATAAACAGTAGTACTAAACAATACCTGTCCTTGGTATAAACCAGCATCCTGAATGGTGCTGTCTGGTTTATTCAGGGGTTCAAATGTATTACTCATGTATTTGTTCCACAATCTGGTCTCCTTTTCATCTGGAATATTGAAGATTTTTCTTATTTCTTTTTCAATTGTATCTAGATTTAAGGAGAAAAGATACATAAAATAATAAATATTTAAAAATATGACACATAGAGCTAAATGCTCACGAGCATAAAAATCCTAAATTTAAAATACTGATACATATTATAAAATCAACATATTTTCTGATGATATGTAGGAGTCAGAAATTAAAGTATGATTCAGAGATGCTACAAATGAATGCCACAAATGAAATATATTATGTTAAAACATAACCCATTTAAGGACAATTTATATTAAGTTGAATATAATTTACAGTTTAAATAGCTAACTAAAAATTAAAGAGAACATATGAACACAAATAAAAGTGCCTTCTTTGAAGGGATGTCTGCATTGGTCAAAATTTCTTGTGTTCAAGGTAACACCATATATTTTCCTTATTTGTAAATCAATTATCTGAGTAGAAGATATCTTTTTTTTTTTTTTAAACTGGAGCAGCTTAATCTGCTATAAAATAAGACACAGGAGTATCTACATATTTGAGAGTACAAACGTAATTAAGCTTCAGTATCATAGTGAAATGATTCTTTAAACTTTGTAAACATTAGAAAGAAATATTAGAAAATACTATTAAATCCATTAAATTTTGAATTCTGGTCAATAACTTGCTTAACTTAGACTCAAAAAAACTGTAAAATATTATGACATATAAAGAAATATAAAATACTTCTAAATTTTTCAATACTTGGTTTAAGAAAAAACATTATTTACAAAATACTAAACTAATAACATATGTTCTCTGAAGAAATATAAACTATGCATATCTTACATAATCAAATTTTGTCCAATAATATTGTTTAGGTTCTACTTAGTAGCTTATGTTCCTTAATATTTAATAGTCTTTTAGTCAATGATATTTTAAGGCATTAAAACATTAGTAAATCTTAAACCGTATCTCAAAACTTAAAGTAAATTAGCCAGAATATTTCGTAATTACGTAAAATAAATAATCTGATAGTACTGTTTTCTATTTCGGAGGGGTTAATTTCTTTTTGTTCTTTTAATTGAATGTAAATGTATATAAAAATGCGTAAGTCATCAGTATATTATGACAAATTTCCAAAGTGAACACTCCATGTAACCAACACCCAGATAAAGAAACAGAACACTACGTAGGAAAGAGTGAGTGAAGAGGAAGAAGCTGAGGAAGGGATGCCATTTTAACTTTCTTTAAAAAAATGAATACTTTTTTGATTGCAGAAATAATTCTTGTTCATTGTAAAAATGCAGAAAATACAAATTTAATGTTTATAACCACTCTTAACATTTTGATATTTCTTCTTCCAGACATTTTCTATTAATACAGAGATATTTATATACATAATATAAATATACAAACACATATGCAAATTTCCTCTTTACTGAGTTTTGTAAAAATACTCATATATAGGGAAAGAACATTATAGGCAGAAGAAAGAGTAATGCAAAGGCCCTACGGCTGGAATGCGTTAGGTATGTCTTAGAACAGCATGGTGCACCAATGTGGTTAAAGTGGAAGAAGCAAGGTAAAAATGAGATCATAAAAGTACTCATCTAGGGTCATACAGAATTTTGTGACGTATGAAAGTATTCTATTTTATCTGAATAAGAAGGGAAGCCACTGAAGAGTTCTCAGCAGAGAAGTGGCATGATCTAAGTGAGATTTTGAATGTTCACTTTTGCTGCTAGTGAAGAAAAACTGCAGGATGTCAAAGGTGGGAGACTAGGCTACTGCAGTATTCGAACCAAGGTGGTAGTGGTGGTAGTAGTGGAAGCAATGTTAAGTGGTAAGACTGAGAACAGATTCTGAAGAAACCACGAAGATGATAAGCTGCTTGATTACAACAGAGTGAGAAATAAAAAGATAATCAGAATGATATAAAGGTTTTTGGCTTGAGCAATGGAAGAATTTAAATGGTGATTACTCAGATGGAGAATGACCGTAGCAGGTTTTGTGGGAAGGGAGAATTTAGTTTCTTACATGTTATATAGCTCAAGATTCTTATCAGACACAAGTGAAGATACGGAATGGTTGAAATTGGAATTAAGGGAGAGTTCTGGATAGGTAATATAAATTTAAAAGACATCAATATGCAGAAAGAATTTAAAGCCAGGGGACTAGAGGAAAATCACCAAGGAAAAGAGAGAAGATCCAAGGACTAAGCATGGATATTTTAAGATCAGGAATACAGAGAAGCTCTTACATGGAACTCAGAAAAGATGCAGCTAGTGAGAACTTGTGCCCTGGAAGCCACGTTAAGAGAAAAGTGTTTCTAGACAGAAAAGTGAATAAGTTAATTTTCCTGGCAGATTAAGAAAATGGAAGACTGAAATTACCACTGGATTTATGCATGTAGAAGTAGCTACACACCATGACAAAAGCAGTGCCAAGAGAGTGGTAGGTTTGAATGTCTGATGCAGTAGGCACAAGAGAGAATGGCAGCAGAGGAAGCTAGACAGCAGAATGCTCAAATTTAATTTGGCAAGTGCAGTTATAGATAATGATAGTGTATGAGAATTGGAGGTTGGGCGTAGATCAAGATCACCGGAGTTAAGAATATCAAGATATTGAGAGCATGTGTATATATTTTTCCATATATAAATGTGACTCTTATAGGCAGTTAATAAGAAGCAATAAAGCCAAATTTTATCTTCTTATTGGAACATGTTCAATACCCAAATATATCAATTTGGGAAGAAAAATATTCACGGGTAGTATTTTGGCTCTGGATGTGGTAAATTATTTAGATCCTGCCATATGGTACTCTTATTTTCATTATAAATCAATGCAGGTAGTACTAGCTGAAAAAGAAATATTTTATTAATTTGGTAAAAACAAAACAAGTACTTCTATTTCTTAATTTTATTTATAAAATTTAGCTATATTTCATGTACATAGCTATTTTGATCATTTTTAATCAAGACTTTTTAAAAGATCACAAGGGAAAAATATACATCCCATTATTTCTTTTATTTTAATCCAAATTCTTTCTTGTTTTCAAAATTCACTTCCTTTAGAAAAACAAAATCAGCCCAATTGACACTGCAGATTATGTAAGGCAGCAATTAAGATATTAGACTCTGCACAATAGAATATATAGATGTCAAATTATAATGTATATCTGAAAATTATGTAATTGTATTAACTAATGGTACTCCAATAAACTTAATTAAAAAAAAGATATTAGACTCTGGTATAAGATGGAGTTAAAATACTGGTTCTATCACTTGGTAGCAGGGTAAACCTAGGTTAAGTTATATAACCTTTGTAAATCTCAGCTTTCTCACCTATAAGATGAAGATACAGTGTTGTTGATGTTTAAATAAACCATTTCTGTAAAGTGCTTAAAATATAGTAAGTATTCAATAACTGCTAACTACTGTAACTATAACTAGGAAGTATCTAAAATTCCTGACATTTTAATTTTTGCAAATCTTTTTGCTTAGAAAGCTCTAATATAAACTTTCAAACCTTTCAAACTAAGACTAAGGGAGAAACTGTGACCTACTATGCACATATACATACTGGTCTTTTCTATTATAGTATTTTCTATTCCATTTTCTTTACTCTCAAAACTGTTCAATAACAAAGTATTGATCAACACACTTTGAAACACATTGCTTTAATAAAATAAAAATTTTTAGCTATACAAAAATTCAGTTCATACACATTTTTAAGGCATATATCCAATGCATGTAGCATTTTAAAGTATTAGTAAATTTAAACTATCTTGATTAAAATCTATGTGAATCACAAAGTTTCTGAAGCAGAGATTCTTTATAAATTACCTATCTCCTTGATAAATTTTTACTTAGTACTTAATGTGAGAACTCCATAATGCTTCTTTTGAATTCAGAAATTAAACCAATTGCTGATCTTCATCTAAGTCTTAAACTATTATTTGGTGAACTAATGTTCTAAAATAAGATTACTGATTGTCTCATATTTATATATGATTTTCCTACAGATATGAAGTAAAGAGAGAAAATACTAAACTTTAAAAATAACTAGGAAATATCTGTATCAACTATTTTAAGAGGTAGCTTCTCGTTTATATTTCAATTGGCTTAACATATTAAAATTAAATAAAAAAATTAAAATTAAATACATTTAATTTTAATAGATGGATAGACTTATAGATTCTTATTGTGCACATTTTACTATCTTGATTAATGTAATTTTCTATACAGAAGTCTCCCCTTATCTGTGGCTTTCCTTTCTAAAGTTTTAGTTACCCACAGTCAAATGTGGTCTGAAATATGAAATGGAAAATTCCAGAAATATAAAATTTATATATTTTAAATTGCAAGTGTTCTGAGTAATGTGTCGAAGTCTTGTGTTGTACACTCTGTACTGCCTGGGATATAGTCTTGCACACCCATGCTGTATATGCTCCCTGCCCAAGAGTCACTTAGTAGCCATCTTGGTTATCAGAACAACTATTGCTGTATTGCAGTGCTTGTGATCAGGTAATCTTTATTTTATTTAATAACAGCCCCAAAAGAGAAGAGCAGTGATGCTGGCAATTTGGATATGCAAAAGAGAAGTATTTAAGTGAATATAGTATAATAAAATATTTTGAGAGAAAGACCACATTCACATAACTTTTATTACAGCATATTGTTACAACTGTTCTATTTTATTATTAGTTATTATTAATCTCATACTAATTTATAAATTAAATTTTATAAATTTTTCATAGGTATGCATATCTAGGAAAAAACAGTATAGTAAATATAGGGTTCGGTACTATCCACTGTTTCATGGAATCTACTGGGGGTCTTGGAACATATGACTCCCTGATAAGGGGGACACTACTGTATTATACTGAAAACTTTCAGATTTTAATATGTAGAAATGTTTTATTTCATGAATATGTTCTATAAATCTAGAAGTTCAAAAGTAACTTATTCATAATAATATAACGATATTTATATTTGGAATTTCTAATATTTTAAGCATTCATTTTAGAAAGATTATAGGTTTAGGTTTACTAAAATTGCATTTCAAACTTATAAATGCTCTAGTTAAATGAAGAGGGTGAAAATAAAAAAATTTACATATTTTATTTGGCAAAAAAATTAGGATTAATCAAGCACTGGGTACTCAAGAATGGTACTATTTCAAGAAAAATATAGGTTAATAGTACTTCCTGCTGTGAAATGAGTAAGCGGTGAAAGTCAAATGACGTATGAAATCCAGAAATATTTTTATTTTTAACCAAAGCGTACTTAATGATTGGTTCCAACAAGGAAAGCTATAAGGTGTTATAATTCACAAATGTGCTAACCTCTCTTCCTTGCTGAGTTCTATGTTAAGTGTCATGTCCTTCTCCACTGTCCATTTTTCCAACAAGATCGAATTATTACTATTACTCTTGTTTTCCAATAACTTTTACAAAGTTCCAATTACTTAAAAAATAACTTTTATAATTTTTATTTCAAGCTGTGTTTACCAAAAACTACTGTAATTCTGTTATTAAATTCCTTATGTAAAAAACATTTTATTCAATACATTCTGGATCTTAAATTAAAACGTGGCTTTTAAGTAGAATGAAAAAATTTACATATATTTTAATGCACATTTATATGTGCAGATATATGAATATATAGAGATATGTAGATGTATAAATATATAGAGGGAATTAGGTACACTTACATATGAGACTACAATCCCTAATTTACTCATTATAAAAAAAATCATTGTGTCATAATAATGCTAAACCTGCTGGCTTATTTACATAGCTAATTAAACTGTATTTAGAATCCAAAGAATGAGCTGAGAGGAAAAAATAAATAAACAATTGTCACTTTCCATGCTAAGAAAGGAAAACATTATCATTATGACTATATTACATTGCCTGACAAAGTTTTATTTAAGCAAGGTTTTATTTAAAGTTCTACTTTAATTTGTTATAAACAAAATATACATTTTTAAATGCTAAAAACAATAACTATTTGATTTTTTTTAAAACAGGTAAAATGGTACAAATGTTAAATTCATCTAATAATGTAAAGTAGAAATGATAAATAATTCAACTCTAAGATATACTGTATCAAGCTTGGAAATCTACAATGTTTAAGTATAAATCCTTAAAATGGTTATCATCCTAGGAGCATATAACAAATAAATTATAATTAAATTTCTAATAGCAATGGTTTAACAAAGAGAAGATCTTCCATTACCTATTGTGTCGGCTTTGCTAAATCTTCGAGTTACAACATTGTTCATGTTTCCATTTTCACAGAGCTTCAATTCTGTGAGATATACTTCTACTTTGCAGTGCTTTACAAACATACCCTGTTCAACCACCTAAAAAACAAAATAAAACAAATCAGTGTCAGCAGTAGCTCAATATATTTCACTGTTTCTAACAGAATAAATTTATCTATAGAGGCTTTAGAAAAAATGCAGATCTCCAATGAAAAACAACTACTATTAAATTCATCATCATAGAATAAAGGTATTGGATACTTGAAAAAATCAAGAAACATTTTTGGAAAATTTATTATTTAACTGAATATGAATAACAATATTAAACACTAACAGACAGTTTAGAAAGGTATTCTACTGATTTACAAAGACACCTAGGTACATAATGAATAACTTCAATATTTATGATGAGAAAGTTTACTCAAAATATAAATACAACTCTGATCAAAGATACAGACATACTTAAAGATTTTAGTACTTGTTCTCAAGCAAAAAGCCTTTAAAAATTGGTATAATTTCAGTTAGCAATAGCTATCACATCACTACGTATGTTAAAATAAATATTTTAAAATAATTCCAAATTACTGCTGCCAAAGTATTCAGCTATGCCCTGTAACTGATATGTTAGTTTTCTACCCTAAGATGACTTTGTTTGACCTTTAAATGAACTTAGTAATTCTATGCAATAAATGAAAAAAAAAAAAATCCTGCTACACATGCAAGCAATAAAGCAGAAAAAGAGAAAATATGTATATATTAGAGTCACCTTTTTAATAAGTGTTATTCCCTTTTGATCTTCTAAAGGGTAACTCTAGGATTTCAGTCATGAATACTGTTGCTGAAAATAGTAATCAGCCTGATATGTGATACATTAGACAAATATGGCAAAAGGGAGGCTCCAAATGGCTGTTGTATTCACAAGCTTCGCATTAATTTAGTAAGAGACTTAAATATTTCTTTCACTTGCAAGGAAATTGTTTTAGCTCAAAAAATTCAAATGTTTATCTAGCATTTAATGTCGAACGTAATACTAATTTTTATGAAACTCTGTCATATATATTTTCCTATTGCTGTTTCAGGTAACAAATAGCCTGCAGCTCTCCTTCCATTAATCAATTCATTTTCCAACTAATATATAAACTGTCTCTTAACAAATGAAGTTCATTTTATCTTACATTTATTTACTTTGAGATTAAGAATGTAGCAAAAGATACCATAACACTGAATTTCATCACACTGCTTGTAGCTGTATTTAAGTAGAAAAACTAGGAATCAAATATTCCTGTTAATCATAAATATCAGCTCTTGGATTCAATATCTGAGTAAGAATCCTAAAATAATATATTAAGACAGCTACTAATCACTGATAAGTTGCTAAAACTGAAGGTACCTACAGGCCTCATTTTTATGGGAAAAAAATGAAATAATCAACAATAGATCAGGTAATGGGATAAAGAAACAGCATAAAATAACAAAAAATATGAAAATCCCTCATTATGATTATATTGAGGTATATATTTTCTATATTAGCATAGCTTTTTTTTAAAATGCAATTTTCATAACACTAATAGATATTTTCCTAGAAAGAACCTGGTGATTTAACTGTCAGGAAGTCATTGTAAACAATAAAAATAAAACATCAAGATTATATCGAAGTCCACATTTTACTGGGATTCAGAATTTTTCTTATTTTTTCTTCTCCCCAATAGTATCTTACATTGCTAAAACCTTCTCATCATTACTTACTAATATATTTGTATTTTATTACTAATATTACTAATATATTTGTATTTTACTACTTCCAAAAGTAGTGTATTAAACTGTTCTTTTAAAGAAAATGTTTGCCTACCAATTACTTTTATTTGAAAAGAACTATATTATATAAATGATTAAAGCTTGAATATAATAGCACCATAGCAGAGAAAAATAATTATCACATTTATATGTTAGTGTTATGGTTATGTAAATTATGTTTATATGACATCTTTTAGATTTGTTTATATAAACTCCTACATTCACTAAAAATGTTTGTATTGAAAATAATCATTTAAAATGATAGGTATGAAGACTGTAACAAGAAACGGGCTTATTAAAAACAGGTTACAAAGTATATTTACCTAATTATTATAACCATTAAAATATACATTTGAAATAAGATGATGAATATTCAGAAATAACAGTTAAGTTTCAGAATTAGAGATGAATGTTTTTTGTAAGTGAATTACATGTTATGTTATTATAAATAAGGAGCAAACCCAAGATGAAATCTGGCTCCCTGTTAAAAATTTAAGACTTATGACTATACAAAAATAATTCCATTAATTCAAGGCTACATTAAAGGTAAAGTTTCTTTACTAAGTTAGTGATGGAAACTCAAGTTTATGCTGAATTAAAATAAATATAATTTCTACTTATTCATTTTGCTATAAATATTAGAAAGCATTTTGTACTAAACCATGTAATATATTTAATAAACCTAATGTAGTCTATCTACTCTTTACATCAGCAGATGAAAGTTTCACAGAAACTTTACTTCATTCCAAGTGCCTACTTCTCACCCTTTGGAAACAGAAAATAATTTTTAAAGAAATTTGGTACTCCACAACAATTTGATAATACCAGGCCTAATGGACACTTAATATTTTTGAGGAGTTAGCTACATTCATTTTTACAGCACTTACTGAGCACCTGTGTGCTAGGAACAATAGGTAAATTAGACCTAGTCCCTGGACTCAAGGTGATAACACCTAGCAGTAAAGACAGACAAGTAGAGAAGTATAACACAACTATGAAATCATAGGTGTTAATGCATAACAAACAAATCTGACATGTGATATTCCATCCATAAATACTGCAGAATATATTTATTCAAAAATAAGGACTCAAACATAACCATGATATCATTATCATACCTAAAATAATTAAAATGAACCCCTTCATATCAAATATCTGGTCAATGTTCAAACTGTCTCTGCTGTCTCATTTTTAATACAGTGTTTGAATCAGGACTTTCAAATAAAACCTGTACATTACAATTGACTGATAAAGTCTCTCAAGTGTATTTTAATTGAAAAGTTAACCATCTACCTTTTTTATTCTTGCAAGTTTTAAGACTAGTTTATAGATGGTGAGATACAAGATGTAAATAATATCTAGATGTATCTCTTTTTGTGATGTTGGCAGGCATATATTACCCAGTGCCTAGATGAGGGGTGGGCAAACTATGACCCACAGTCTAAATCTCACTTGCCATCTATTTTTGTAAATGACATTTTACTGGGACACCGTCATACCCATTCATTTATAGATTGTCTATGGCTACTTTTGCACTCAAAATGGCACAGATGAGTAGTTTCCACAGAGACCATTTTGGCTCACAAAGCTGAAAATACTATCTGGCCCTTTACACAGAAGTTTGGTGACCTCCATGGCCATATATACATTAGATCTTCTTTAATTTTGCTACATAATGTTTTGTCATTTTCAGTGTAGAAAAGCAATTTTTATTCGTTCATTCCTAAGTACTTTGATATGCTGTAAACATTATTTTAACATTCAACTTTATTTGCTGCTGATATATAATTGGTTTTCATATACTGACTTTATATTTGGCTACCTTCCTAAACTTAATTATTAGTTCTAATTATTCATTAGTACAATTTTTGGATTTATCAGCATATACAATTATGTCTCCTAGAACATTATAATTTTATTTCTTCTTTTTCAACTCTTATTTTTTAGTTCTTTTCCTTGCATTATCATACTGGCTAAAACCTTTAATACAGTTACCCTTACCTTGTCCCTGATCTGAGAAAGGAGAAGAGCTTTCAATATTTTACCAATAAGTGTATTTGCAGTAGGTTTCTATTCCTAGTTTTCTAAGAGTTTTTTTAAAAAAAAATCATACATAGATATTGAGTTTTAATCAAATGCTTTTTCTGCATTGATTACTTTTCTCTTTTATTAAGCTGAGACCAAAATTATAATGTGATTTCCAAAGTTAAATCAAAACTGCATTTGAAAAAAAATCCAGCTTGGCTATTTTTTTAAATTGTCCTTTTTACATATTGCTGGATTTAGCTTATTAATATTGTGCTTAGAAATTAAGCATCTGTGTTTATGAGTGAGACCAGCCTGTAATTTTTCTTTTTTTCGGGGTTTTGTGCTATGTTTATGCTAGCCTCACAAAATAAGTTGAGAAGTATTCCTTCTATTTTCTGGAAGAGTTTATATAGAATTAGTATACTCGCTCCTTAAATATTTGGTAGAATATACTGGTGAAGCTTTCTGGACCTGCAGTTTTCTTTGTGAGAGGGTTTCCATTTAATGATTTTATTTCTTTAATAACATAGTGCAACTCGGATTTTCTATTTCTCGTTGTTTCTACATTGTTGTATTTTTCTAGAAATTTGTCCACTTCAGCTAAAATTTTAAATTATTACACAAGGCTGATCAAAAACAATCTTTAAGAGTCTTTAGGCTCTATGATGCCCCCTTTTAATTTCTAATATAGGTTATTTGTACTCTCATTCTTGATCAGTTTGCCAGGACTCGCCTTTATTTTACTAATCTAATTTCATTGTTTCTATGAGTAAACTTTGTTTAGTGTATGTTTTTGTCTATTTTATGAATGTCTACTGTACAATATTCTTTCTTGATTAGGCTTATTTTCCTTTTCTTCTCTTAACTTCTTGGGACAATAGATTTTTAGACTTTTTTCTTTTCCGATATATACATTTAAGCTATGAAGTTCCTTCTAAGAATGGCTTTAGTCACCCTTTTATGTTGTATTGTTATTCAGTTAAAAATATCAGACAATTTTAGAATACAAAAGAAATTTGTCTTCTGCACTACTAAGCATGTCAATTAGGTCAGGTGGTTAATCACATTGTTCAAATCTGCTCCCAAGCTCATTCATGTGGTTGTTAGCAGACCTCAGTTCCTCTCCAGCTGTTGGCAGCGACTTTGGTTCTTCATCAAGTCAGTCTCTCCATAGGCTGCCTGCATGGCATATTTCTTCACTCAGAGTGAATGATCCAGGAGAGATCAAGAGAGCACTCTCAAATTAGAAGTACCCATAAATTTATAAACTACGCAGAATTGACATACTATCACTTCTGTCATATTTTACTGGTTACACAGTCCAAACGTGGTCCAATTTGGAAGATTACATTAGAGTGTGGGTGGCAATCGCTGGGGATCATTTTTGAGGCTGCCTACCACAGTCCGCCCTCTGGTCCCCAGTAAGACACATTCCCTCCCCCACAAGATGCAAAATATACTCACGACCCCTGCAAAGGCTTCCACTAGTCTCATCTCATAACATTAACTCAAAGTTCAGAAACTTTTCATCTCTATTTGATCCAGGTATAGTGAGGATTCCCGGATATAGTTCCTTAAGCATCTTGTGTATAGTTCCTTTTGATCTACAGACCTGTGAACTAAGTTTTCTGTCCCACATATGCCAAAATTGTTAATTTAGCAACTTTGTAGCATCAATTCCAAATAAACCCAAACATGGTTTGGTCTACTAGAG
>NW_011889326.1:425338-447871 GCF_000151845.1 Pteropus vampyrus | reverse complement strand
TGGGTGGCAATCGCTGGGGATCATTTTTGAGGCTGCCTACCACAGTCCGCCCTCTGGTCCCCAGTAAGACACATTCCCTCCCCCACAAGATGCAAAATATACTCACGACCCCTGCAAAGGCTCCCACTAGTCTCATCTCATAACATTAACTCAAAGTTCAGAAACTTTTCATCTCTATTTGATCCAGGTGTAGTGAGGATTCCCGGATATAGTTCCTTAAGCATCTTGTGTATAGTTCCTTTTGATCTACAGACCTGTGAACTAAGTTTTCTGTCCCACATATGCCAAAATTGTTAATTTAGCAACTTTGTAGCATCAATTCCAAATAAACCCAAACATGGTTTGGTCTACTAGAGGTTTATGCTCTTAAACAAGGGTATGTAATACCCTTTTTAATCATTTTCAAATGGAAAAAATCCCAGATAAATAATTATGTGAGTCAGAGATTCTGGTTCTCTCCCCAATCTTTCTCTCCACTCCCCTCCCCACATGAATACACTATCAAACACTTGTATAAGGTTGGCAGATCTACTTTAAGCAATTGGTATTATTCTACTATGGTAATACCCTCACTTTTATAAATGACTTTGTAGTTCCAAAAGTAAAAAAATTGGTAATTTTTAATGCTTCCAGACTATAATTGTAAAACTTTAAAATAGAAAAGAAAAATATCTGCATTTTCAAGTTTTTAAAAAAATTTGTTGCAAAATATTTCAACTTTTAGTTTCATTATTTTCTAATTGTTTTATCAAAAAGCAGTGCTCCACAGTGGTTAAGAAAGCAGAGTCAGGCTGACATAGTTTGTAAACTGATGTGACTTTCTAAAAAAGGCCCTCAATCTCTACTCCTGTTCTCATTTCTACATCTATAAAATGGAGATAATAATACTTAATTCATAAGGATTTTTTGAGAATTAATTAGTTAATTATGTATACAGTAGGAACCTCTTATCCATGGAGGGTATTTCCAGGACCCTCAGTTTATGCCTGAAACCATGAATGGTACCGAATCTGTGTATACTATGTCCCCCTCCCCCGCCACACACAAAGTTTATTTATAAATTAGGCCTAGTAAGAGATTAACAACAATAACCAATATAAAATAGAACAATTATAACAATATACTGGAATAACCATTGTATGAAAGTAGTCTCTGTCTCTCTGATAACCAATCTGATGACTGAAACAGCTACTAAATGACTAATGTGGGCAGGTAGCATATATAGCATGGATACGCCAGACAAAGGTATAATTCATGTCTCAAACAGGATGGAGCAGGAGAGTGTATGATTTCATCACACTACTTAGAATGACATGCAATTTAAAACTTAAGAATTGTTTATTTCTGGAATTTTTCCATTTAATATTTTTGGATCACGGTTGACCGCAACTAACTGGAACTACATAAAGCAAAACCACAGACAAGGAAGGATTGCTGTTAAGTGTTTATAATAGCAGGTGGCCTATAAGAAAACCCTCTATATGTGTTAACCGTTGTTATTATTATACAGTGTACAGTAACATTTTTACGGTCTTTTTCTCAATGATAATTGATGAGGCTTCGCAATTATTAGATTAACAATAAAATGTGAATTTTTTAAGAAAAAAATTTTTATTGTTATTTTTAATATGTACCTTTCGTGCTATTGGTTCCTGACCTTCCATCAATGTGTACCAGCTGACAAGTTTATTCCAGCCCTCAGTTGGCAATAGTATGTAATCCAATTCATCAATAAGATGCTCCTTAAGTGACTGGGCATCACCATCTGCAAAGGAAAAACAAGCTCAATAAAAAAAAAAAAAGACTGTATATCTCTCAATACTTTCGTTGTGTAAATTCCAAATTACTTAAATTGACGAAGACTTATTTAAATGTTTCAATGAGTTGTGAAGAAAGTTCTGAAGAGGTTCACACCTAAATCTACATATTCCAACATAAACTTGCTTGAAGTTCCAATGCTTAGCATTCGTTAACAGGATTTAAAAACTTAAATTTTCTTTTATTAGGCTCTTAAAAATAAAATAAGCTGTAATTATTAGCCAAGGGACCTGAAAGAAGAGTTTCCCAAATATGCTCAGCATTGGAGATCCCTAACATGGTTATAGTGGTCATTCTAGCATTAGGTGATGAAGGAAGCTCAGAAACAAATCAATAACCTTTACAATGACTCAAAAGCACGTGGGACTCCTTCTAAACCATGTGACTCCCTGGAAACCATGACAGAAATCACAAAAGGGCATCCTGTGAACCAACTCATTACTCCAGAAGGCCCATGATCTAGACTCCTTCTCAGATCTAAAGTAGTAGTTTTTCCGATGCGATTCTATGATTCATTTTCAAAATTCTAGTTAAATTAAAAATTTAGTACAAGGCAAGCCAGAGGTATAGAAGCAATACTTACATCACAGTCCTAAATGGAGATTCATTTATTATTATCTGGTCCTTTACTTTAATTTCCAAAGTACAGAAATAGTTTATTGGGTTATATACAACATAAAGGAGATTTTCTCATTCTGAGCTAGTCTTAACAAACATGAGAAATCAAAATGTTGTTGGTAGCATTTCAATAATGAGAACATATTATTCTTAATAGATATAACAATATAAATCAAGAAGCAGGAAAAATGCTGAAGGGATTAAAGAAAATTATTCTATCTAGGATCAATCTACAGTCATAGAATCATATTAAACTTTGAGAAAACTATGGTTCATATACAGCACAAAATGGGAAATTTCCGAATCATTTATAGTACAGACTTCAATAGCAGATGCCAACTGTTAATTTTTAAGCTCAGTTTTTTTAAACCTTAGTTGTAATTTTTAAATTCTTGATGATAATTTGCAAGAGATTATTTTCAGAACCTTCTGAAGGTGAAAGAAACTTAAATATTCTAAATCCCTGTATGAACAATGTACTATTGAGACATAATACAGTAGATAACGGGTTCTTCCAGTGGGGGCCCTCTCCATAGGTCCCAGCATCTCAGGTGGCAGGAGGAGCAGCAAGATGCCAAGCAGCTCAGCTCTGTGAAGGCTCTTGCCAGGCTATGGCCTGCTGGCACCCAGCACATAGCCGCTCCACCGCCATGATGTCCAAGAGGAAGGTCAGCTCTGCCAAGGGGTTGGTGAACAAGGAGCCCAAAAGAAGGCTGGAGAGGATATCAGCTAAACCTGCTCCTGCAAAAATGGAAACAAAGCCAAAAAAGGTGGCAGAAAAGGATAAATCTGCAGACAAAAAAAAGTGCAAAAAAAGGGAAAAGGGGAGCAAAGGGATAACAGGCCAAAGTGGCCAACCAAGAAACAAAAGATCTACCTGCAGAAAACACAGACTAAAAACCAGGAGAGCCCAGCCTCTCTGATGAAGGAGAGAAAGAAGCCAAGTCTGATTAATATCATATACCATGCCTTATCAGTGGTCTGTCTCCTTTCTTGAACAATCCAGGGGAATATTTTTATCAACTATTTACGAAGTTCAAGTTTTTTAGTAGCTCTAGAAACATTTTTAAGGAGGGAATTCTACCTCACCCCATTTTTTAAAATGTAAATGCTTTTTTAAAAGAGTTGAAATTATTTGCTGGTTGTTTATTGTTTAGTACAACCAAAAAAATAGTGGGATATTGAATACGGGAGGCTTTGATTGCTTGGGTGTCAGTTTAACGTTCCATAAATGGGGGCAGTTTTTACATCCTATAATACAAGAACACTAAATGGCAATTTGGAGTTAGTCGTGCATTTAACATGTCTTGAACATTTATAAATTATTTCTACTCCATGTTTTTGGTAGAACTGTTTCCTCTAAAGGAAACCACTCCTTGATCTTGGCTCTCCCTGTCAGAATTTTGCGCCCTCTGTAACATTTTTGGTCATGGTAGTCGTTTTCCTAGTAACTTTGTTAATGGGCTCTGAAAAATTGCAAATTTGATATGTACTATATATATTAAATTGTGACTTAGTAACAGCGTACCAACATTTGGAGGTATTGGTACTTGACACTCTATTACAGAAAATTAGCCTCCAAATTTTAAGCTGGAAAGTCGCTGGAATAACTGTTTAGAAAAGAATCACAACTATATGACTTTTTAGACTTTTTGCACGTACGTTAAGAATTGTGTATAAACTAAAATGTCCATGTACTTATCTTAAAAACCACCAATAAAAATCTTGATTAAGGAAAAAAAGAATACAGCGGATAACCATGATATCTCAGACAATCCTCAAAACAATATTATAAGATAGGCATCTCCATTTTAGATTAGAAAATATTAGGGAAATTGAGTAACTCGTCCAAGATCATACATACAGAAAATTGCAGGTACAGTGAAAGGTATTATTAAAAACCCTGTAATCTCAATTGATTTCCGAAATACTATTATGAAGTAGATATCTCCATTTTTATTAGTAAATGGATTCAGGTATTGATATACCTGCCCAAGGTCACAAAGACAGAAAATTATACAGATTGGATTACAACACAAACACATTTACCCTATCATCCATTTTTTTTCACTCTAACAAACTGCCTCTAAGAACGCTGAGAAAATTAAAAAGTTTAAAATTAAGACTTCTATGCTCTTTTCCACAATAATTTAAGAGTTTGGGTAAATGATTTTATTCTGTAACAGAACCTAAGTAATAATTTGTATCTAGTGTACAAAATAAAATTATCATTTTTATGGGGGGAGAATACCTCTAAACAAAAAATAGCTGATATTTGATATATAATTGATATACAATAAACTGCACGTATTTAAAATGTACAAATTTGATATGTTTTGACATATCAATACAAGTGTGAGATCACCACCACTGCCAAAATGATGAAGACATTCATCACCCCCAAAGTTTTCCTTGTAGCTCTCTGTAATCTCTCCTTCTCGTCCATCCAAGGTCCACCATCCTGTCCCTAGAAAACCACTTATCTGTGTTTTGCAACTATAGACTATTTTGCATGTTTTAGAATTTTATATAAAAACTGTGTCTGCTTTCCATTACTAAAAGCAAATTTGCATTTTCTAGATTCTTATAAAAATAGAACATACTGTTTTCTTTGGCTTCATTTATGCTGCATAATTATCTTGAGATTCATTCATATTTTTATATATCAATAGTTCATTCGTTTTAATTGCTGAGTAGAATATGAATATACTATAATTTGTTTATCCATTCAGCTGTTGGATGGGCATTTTAGGTTGTTTCCAATTTTCTTATAATAACACTGGTATGAATATTCGTGTTCAAGTTTTCATATGGATACATGCATTCATTTTGGGAGGGTAAATACC
Source organism: Pteropus vampyrus (assembly GCF_000151845.1). NCBI lineage: Eukaryota > Metazoa > Chordata > Mammalia > Chiroptera > Pteropodidae > Pteropus > Pteropus vampyrus. Next base: position 442,589 of record NW_011889326.1, on the reverse strand, counting down.
TAGGAATGGAACAGCTAATTCCTACAGTAAATGAAGGTTTAGCTTTTAAGGAAATTCCCAGACTATTTCATTCCCAGAAACAGTGTTAAGAAAGTTCTACTTGCATCCTTGTCAACACTTGGTATGGGTCAGTCTTTTAAATATTAATCATGTTAATACATGTATAGTGGTACCTCACTGTGGTTTTAATTTCCATTTATCTAATGACTAATGATGTTATCTTTGCATGTGCTTTTTGAAAACTCTATCTTCTCTGGTGACATCTGTTCAAATCTTTTGCCCATTTTTTCCACAAAGCTTTATGCTTTCTTAATACTGTTTCAAGAATTCTTTATTCTATATACAAGTCTTTTATCAGCTAGGTGGTTTGCAAATATTTTCTTCCACACTGTGGTTTTACCTTTTCATTCCCTTAACAGTGTCATTTGAAGTAGGTTTTATTACTGATACAACATAATTCATCAATATTTTTCATTTATCAAAGAAACTTTATTAAATTTTCTTTATATCATATTTAAGAAATCTTTGCTTAACACAATGTCATAAATTTTTTTCCTTTTTCTATAAGTTTTATAAGTTTTGGGTTTTACATTTAGGTATGTGATTTGTTTTCAGATAATTTTGTATATGGTACCAGATATGGATCAAAATTCAAGGTTTTTTTTGCAAACGGATACTTAATACTCGAGCAGCATTAGTTTAAAAGACTATCCTCCCTTCATTGAATTTCTCCTTACATCTTTGTCTAAATTCAATTGACTATGAAGTTCCACTCAAGACGGTGGAGTAGGTAAACGCTATGCTTGCTTCCTCTCACAATCACATCAGAATCACAACTAAACTACAGAACAATCATCATTGAGAATTACCTGATTTCTAGTTGAAGATAAGTCTTATAACTAAGGATACATGGATGAGGCCACACAGAGACTGGTAGGAGGGGCAGAGACTCAGAAGGAGTGATTAAATATCGGAAGAGCTGTCTGGGCTACGGAGGTCCACCCTGAGAAGCAATGGGTCCCAGCCCCACACTAGGCTCCCCAGCCTACGGTTCCAGTGCCAAGAGAGAATTTCCCACAACTTCTGGCTGTGAAAACCAGCAGAGACTGTGGCTGAGACTAACCAAGGGCAGCTAGAGTCACAGCCATACCTCTTACAGGTCCTGCACATGGACCTGCTGATTGACTCACTTGCTCTGAGTTCCAGCACTGGGGCAGCAGTGTGAAAGGCGCCAGGGACATACAGGGAGAAACTAAATTGTCTGGCTTTGGGGAGAGAGCCGGAGGGGTAGACAAAAGTACTAGTAGAATCAGTGCTCCTTTACTGAGGCATCCCCACCACCCAGCATGCAAATATAGACAAGTACCATGTCTGAGTCTCCATCAACCTGGCTAACACTGTTCATCCTGCCTTGTTGATTCCTACAATCCCATCATACCCAAGTTGTAGGCTCACTCTAGATACTTCCAGTGGCTTTTCCATACAAACAGCCTGTCTGGGCTCATGCTACAGACTTTTCCAAAATCTCTCAAAAAGACACAAACCCCGAAAAAGCAGCATCTGGCCTCAAGGTGCCCCATACCTCTTGTTGAGTGGCCCCAAGGCTCAGCCCTAGTGACAGCCAGCCTTAGTACACAGCTCAGCCTCTCTCAGCCACCTCTAAGCCCAGTGGCAACCATCTGCGGATCACTTTGTAGCTCATACCAAGTGGCCCTGGGAAGGGCATAGGCAGTGGCTGACCTTGGCTTGCAACGACCCCCTTCCAAAAAGCCCCAGAACTAATACACTGGGTGGTCAGTTTCGGACCACACCAGAGCACCACTCAAGCACCTCCGCAAATAACACACCAAAAGGGCAGACTAGGCAGGCACCAGACCTCTGCTAAGGTGAATCATGCCCCTCCACTGTAGTCACAGCCAGTCCTCACAACCAATCAGCATGAGAGTCAATCCTACTGCCTTGGAAACAGTAGCCGAAACTCAATTACAACAGGAAGGCGCATACAACCAACACAAGGGACACGCCTGGGGTATCTGGCTCAGGAGATCAGTGAGACTGTGCCACTGGGCCCATCGGACACCTATTATATATATAAGGACACTCTACTAAGACTGGGAGATACAGCGGCTCTATCTAATACAGAGAAACAAACACAGAGAGGTAGCAAAAATAGGAGACATAGAACCATGAAAGAAGAAAACAAAGTTCCAGAAAAAGAACTAAACAAAGTGAAGACAAGCAATCTGTCAGATGCAGAGTTCAAACCACTGGTTATAAGGATGTTCAATGATCTCAGTGAGAACTTCAACGAAGACATAGGAAACATAAAAATGGAAATCAAAACATAAAAAAGAATCAGTCACATAAATGAAGAACAGAATTAACTGAGATTAAGAATACATTTGAAGGAATCAACAGATTAGATGAAGCAGAGGTTTGAATTAGCAATGTGGAAGATAAGGTAACAGAAAACACCTAATCAGAACAGCAATAAGAAAAAAGAATCCAAAATATGCAGATAGTTTAAGGGGCCTCTGGGGCAACATCAGTGTACCAAGATTCATATCACAGAAGTACCAGAAGGAAAAGAGAGCAAGGGAATGGAAATGTATTTGAAGAAATAATGACAGAAACCTTCCCTGACCTGTTGAAGGAAACAGACATACAAGCCCAGGAAGTGCAGAGTCTAAAACAAGATGAACCCAAAGAGGCTCACACCAAGACACATCATAATTAAAATCCCAAAGTTTAAAGACAAAGAGAGAATCTTACAAGCACCAAGAGAAAAGCAGTTAGTCACCTACAACGGAGCACCCATAAGACTGTTAGCTGATTTCTGCACAGAAACTGTGCAAGTCAGAAGAGACTGGCACGAAACAGTCAATGTGATGAAAGGGACCTACAATCACGATTACTCTGCCCAGCAAAACTATTATTTGGAATTGAAGGACAGATAAAGAGCACCAGAAAAGAAAAAGCTAAAGGAGTTCACCACTACCAAACCAGTATTATAAGAAATGTCAGAGGGACTTCTTTAAAAAGAAAAAAAAAGTTCAAAAATAGGAATAATAAAATGGCAATAACTACATATCTATCAACAATTCTTTAAATGTAAATGAATTAAATGCTCCAATTAAAAAGACAGACGGTAGCTGAATGGAGAAGAAAACAAGACCCTTACATATACTGCCTACAAGTGACTCACTTCAGATCAAAAAACAGACAGACTGAAAGTAAAGGGATGGAAAAGATATTTCATGAAAATGGACACAAATAAACAAACAAACAAAAGCTGGAGTAGCAAGACTTAACACAAGACATAAGACTTTAAAACAAAGGCTATATCAAGAGACAAAGAAAGACCTAATAATCCCACTCTGGGTGTTTATCCAAAGAAATCCACAACAGTAGTTCAAAGGGACATATGCATCCATATGTTCACTGCCTCATTATTTACAAGAGCCAAGAAATGGAGGCAATCTGGTTGCCCATCAATGGAGGAAAGGATAAACAAGAGGTGGTACATATATACAATGGAATGTTACTCAGCCATCAGCTGTAAGAAAGAATGAAATCTTGCCTTCTGCAACAATATGGATGGACCTAGAAGGTACTGTGCTGAGTGGAGTAAGTCAGATAGAGAAAGACAAATGTCATATGATTTTACTTATATGCAGAATCTAGAGAATAGGATAAATGAACAAACAAAAACAGAAACATGCACATAGATACAGAGAACATTTTGATGGTTGCTGGACTGGGGGCAGAGTGGAGGGGGGCAAGGAATTAAGAGGTACAAACTGGTAGTTAAAAATAGTCACAGAGAGATGGGAAAAAATAGCGTAGATGACAGAGGCTTTGTTCATCCCTCTTGCGACCAAATCAAAGCTGTGACAGAAACACGGAGCAAACAGCAAGGAAAGTCACCTGGGATCTAGATGAACAGAAGCCCTACAGCCAAGGAGAGAAATAATTAATCAAACTGCAAAGGTAGAAGGTAGGAGGGGGCAAAGACATGAGGCTGCCCAGTCCTGAGCAGCTGAGCAGGACAGAGGCTACGGGCAGCAGCAGCTGGCAGCTGCAGATGCCTCTTAAAGAGGCTGTGTCCGCAAGTGGACTTTCGCGTTGACAGGCCTGCTTGCTCTTGAACACCAGCACCGGTTGGCTGCACAGGAGGCACCAGGGACTTACAGGGGGACAAAGAATTGTTGGAGTGAGGACCAGAAGTGAGGCTCTCTCCAGGGCAGCAGGGCCAGCCGTATCCATTGTTCCTCTGTTGAGCCCTCCCTCCCCTGCTCAGTGTGTAGATGCAGAACTGCCATAACTGAGCCCTCATCAAACTGGATAACAGAGGTCCTCCGCCCAGAGGATTCTCTGAAATTCCGCCTCCCCTATCTTGTGACCCCACCCAAGCCACATCTAGGTGTGTCTTCAGCAAGTCTGGTGCTTCCTGCTGAGCAGCACCAAGACTCAAGCTGGTCTGGGTTTCTGGTGTGGCCTTTTGAGGCAACTATAAGCACAGCATCTGTGGATTGCTTGCTGAATCTTAACAGATGGCTCTGGAGGGGCAGAGGGTGGGGCTAAACTTGGCCTGCAGCTGAATCCCTCAGGATTGTGCTACCGGACACATGCTACACAAAACCGAGCTAATAAGACTGGGAGACTTAGAAGAGCTGTGCTTAGCACAAAGAAACAGACGTGGAAAGGTAGTCAAAATGGAAAGACAGAGAAGTAGAAACCATATGAGAGGACAAAACGGAGATCCAGGAATAATGGAGTCAAGCAATCTAACAGATGCAGAGTTCAAAACACTGGTTATAAAGATGCTCAATGAACTCAGGGGAAGTGTAAATGAATTCAGTGAGAATTTTAACAAAGAGATAAAAAATATAAAAATGGAAATGAAAATTATAAAAGGGAACCAGTCAAAAATGAAGAACACATTATCTAAGATGAAGATGGAATAAACAGTGGATAAAGAAAAAGGATCGAACCATTGATAATAGAAGATGGGGAAGCCAAGGACACTCAATCAAAACAGCAAGAAAAAAGAAACCAAGATTATAATAATTTCAGGAGCCCATGGGACACAATTAAATGTAAAAATATCCATGTCATAGGGGTACCTGAAGAAAAACAAGAAGTTGAAGAGCTATTTGAAGAAACAATGATGGAAAACTTCCCTAACCTGGTGAAGGATATAGACATACTACCCCAGGAAGCTCAGAGAGTCCCAAGAAAGAAGAACCCAAAGAGGCCCTCACCAAGACACAGCATAATGAAAATGCCAAAGGTTAGATACAAAGAGAGAATCTCGAAAACAGCAAGAGAAAAGCAGTTAGTTACCTACAAGAGAGCACCCATGAGACTGGCAGCTGATTTCCCAAAAGAAACCATGCAGAACAGAAGGGCTTGGCACCATATTTAAAGTGATGAAAACCCTGGATCTATTACCAAGAATACTTTATCCAGCAAAGCTATCAGAGTCGAAGGACAGATAAAGAACTTCCCAGACAAAAATAAGCTAAAGGAATTCATCAACACCAAGACAGTATTACAGGAGGGACTTCTTTAAAAAGAAAAAAACATGTATCAAGAACAGGAATAAAGAATGCTAATAACTACATTCCTATCAACGAGTACCTCAAATAGGAAATTAAGTGCTCTAACTAAAAGAAAGAGTGGCTGAATGGATAAGAAAACAAGACCCCTACATATGCTGCCTACAAGAGACTCACTTCAGATTAAAAGATGCACACAGACTAAAAGGAAGGGGATGGAAAAAGATATTGCCTTGATGGACCTAGAGGGTAATAAGCTGAATGAAATGAGTTGGATAGAGAAAGACAAATACTGCATGACTTCACGTGCATGTGGAATCTAAAGAAGAAAATAACAACAACAACAAAAACAGAAATAAACTCATAGATACAGAGAATATTTTGAGGGCTGCTAGATGGTAGGGGTTTGGGGAAAACAGAGAAAAAAGGCAAAAGGATTAAGAAGTACAAATGGATAGTTGCAGAAGAGACATGGAGATGTAGAGTGTAGCATGGGGAAGATGGTTAATAACGTTTAGTGGGGTGATCGCTTTTTGAGTTATGTGGATCTCTGATCATTATGCTGTACAACTGAAACTGGTATATTATTGCATGCCAACTATAATTGAAAAAAACTAATTGAACTGTACAATGTAAATATGAGTAACTAATTGTCTATTATATTTCAATAAAGTCAGAAAAAAATGAAAATAAATAAAAACAGTCACGGAGATGTACAGCATGGAGAATATAGCCAGTAGCCTTGTAGTTAATTATGTATGGTGTCAGATGGGTTCTAGATTTATCTAGATGATCACTTTGTAAGTTATATAAGTGTCCAATCACTATTGTATGCCTGAAACTAATATAATAATGTATGTCAAGTGTAATTGAAAAAAAATTTTTTAAATAAAATTAAAAAATAATAAAATAAAACCAATTGACCATATCCATTTGGATATACTTCTCGATTCCCTAATCTATTCTACTGATTCTTATCTCACATCATACAGAAATAGTAACTTAAAGTTGATCAAAGACATAAATGAAACAGCTAAAATTATAAAACTCTTATAAGTTTAAATCTTTTATGACTTTGTATTAGGTGATGCTTTCTGACACCAAATCTCAACCAAAAAGCAACCAAAGGAAAAACAGGTAAATTAGATTTCATCAAAATTAAAAACTTGTGCTTCAAAGGTACCACCATTAAGGAAGTAAAAGATAGCCTATGGCCATACCACCCTGAACGTGCCCAATCTCGTCTGATCTCGGAAGCTAAGCAGGGTCAGCCCTGGTTAGTACTTGAATGGGAAGAAAGTTAAAGACAATCCATAGAATGGGAGACAATTTTTAGAAATCATATATATAATCAGGGGCTTAGTATCAGAATATGTAAAGAAGCTTTAAAACAAAACAATTAAAAGACAAATAACCCAATTCAAAAATAGGCACTGGTTCTGAACAGACATTTCTCCAAAAAAAAAAAAAAAAAGATATACAGGTAATACAGATAAGATACTTAACATCATTAATCACTAGGGAAAGAGAAATCAAAATTGCAACAAGATAACATTTCACACCTATTAGGATGGCTATAATAAAAGGACAAGCAATAATAAGGGTTAAGTGTTGACAAGGATGCAGAGATATTGAAACCCTCATATATTGTTGGTGGGAATGTAAAATGGTGTAACTATTTTGGAAAACAGTCTAATAACTCCTTAAATAGTTAATTCCATGTAACATACCCAAGAGAAATGAAAATACACATCTATACAAAAATCTGTACATGAATGTTCATAGCCAGAGAGTGAAACAAACACAATGTCCATCAACTGATGAACAGATAAATGAACTGTGGTATATCCAGACAATGGAAAATTATTCATGCATAAAAAGGAATGAAATACTGATTCACACTACATGGGTGGCATTTGAAAACTGTGCGCTAAGTGAGAGAAGTCAAACATTAAAAGCCACATACTGTATGATGCTATTTAGACAAAATGTCTAAAATAGGCAAATCTAAAATAGAGACAGAAAGTAGATTTGTAGTTGCCTAGGGCTGGGGGTTCTGAATGCGGATGACGTGTGAATTGCTAATGAGCATGAAGTTTCTTCCTGGGGTGATGAAAATGTGGAATTAGATGGTGGTGATGGTTGCACGACTTTGTAAATTTACAAAAACCCACTGAATTGTATAATTTAAATAGATTAATTTTATGGTATATAAATTTCCTCTCCAATTTTTAAAAGTCTACTAGGAATAGGAATTGTGTTGAATTTATAGATTGAGTGGGGAAATTCAACAGTACTGAGTCTTTTGATCCACTAACATGATTTCTCTAATTACTTAGGTTTTAATTTCTCTCAGCAAAGTCTTATAGTTTTCAGTGTACATATTTTGTTAAATTTATCCATCCCTGTTCCTTTGCTGGCTGTAGCCCGAGGCCTCTCTCTCTTTCTAGAGGATTCCTGTCTTCCTTCTCACATGGTCCCCTACATTTTGAAATTAGCAATGATGCACTGAATTCATCTCATGCTTTGACTCTCTTTTTCAGCCACCAGCCAGAGAAAACTCTGCTTTTAAAGGGCACATATGATTAGATTAAGATCACTGGGGAAAATTCCCCTTTTGTTGGATAACAAATAATCATGGTCATGATATCTCATCCTATTCACAGACTTTACCCATACTCAAAGGAGATGTGACTATACAAGATTGAAGATTACTGGAGGTCAGTCTTATAATTCTGCTTTTACCACAACATGGCATTTATCTTTTTCAATCTCCTACTTATTAAATCAAATCTTGTAGTCTCTACCTACAATTAGGGTGTTTACATTTAATGTGATTATTCACATTGCTGGGTTTAATTCTACCATCTTGCTATTTATTTTGTATTTGTTTCATTTGCTGTTCGTTCCTTTTATCCACTTAAAAATTTTTTAAAAAATATTTCTAATTATGCATATTTTTTTGCTTTTTTGCATGCCCGGTAATATTTGGTTGGATCCAAGACATTAAATTTGATCTAGTTGGATGCTGGATATTTTTTTCCTATAAATACTCTTGCATTTTGTTTGAGATACAGTTAAGTTACTTGGAAATAGTTTGATGCTTTCAAATTAGAAGGACACGAGAATTAACTCTACCCTATTACAGAGGCAAAACTATTCTCAGTAGTCTACCCTGTAAAATACAAAGTTTTCCACTCTGGCTGCAGTGAATACATTATTCTTGGTCCCTCTCATATGACCTCCAATGATTGGTCTTCTAATTTTTGGGGGTGGTTCTTTCCCTAGCCTTCAGGAGCTTCCTCACAAGCATGCACTAATCAACAGTCAGCTGAAGACTTGAAAGAGACCCTCTGTATATCTCTAGGTCTCACTCTCTCTCTGCACTGCTTATTCCTCTCTGGTAGTCTACCCTGAAAACTCTGGCAGCCTTGGTCTCCTTGGACTCCAAACTCTTTCCTCAAGTACAGGAGACTGCCAAGCTCTGCAATCTGTGCTGTGTCTTGAAAACTCTCAGTGCAATAAGCTGAGGCAATCACAGGGCTCACCTCATTTGTTTCATAACTCTCAGGGATCACTGTTCTTTGTTGCCTGAGTTGCCTAATGTCCAATGTTTCAAAATCTGTTTCATGTAGTTTGTCAGGGTTTTAGTTTGTTCAAGTAGAAAGATAAATCTGGTCCCTGTTACTATATCATGGCCAGAAATGGCAGTTCTGCTACTTAGGTTTTAGTTTCCTTAAGTGTAAATGAAAGGTATAAAAGAGCTAGCAAGTAGTGAGGGTTGTAGAAGATTAACGCAAAAATCCAAGAATGTAAACATACATCAGTGCTCCTCAACTTAAAGAAAAAATGTCATGTGTCTATTAGGAAAAACAATATACAACACAGCATTTTCCGAAAATAATAAGATAGTGAGTGCTTTCTAATTTACATTCTTTGTTTAAAGTTTTAAACAATTAACCCTTATTACATAATATATAAAAACAAAATTTGTCATGATACAGGATAGTAATTTTAACAGAAAAATTTGAGCTCATTAGGTCAAATCAACAATACAAAGGAATTTCTAACCTTTCAGTTTAGTTACATTAATATTTTCTATATTACATGTAGTGACTTTAATATATTGAAATGAACACATTTACAACTTGATTAAAAAAAGGAAATAATACCTTTGAGAAGTCCAGTGTTATCAATAGGTCCAGGATATACATTTTGATCTCCCATCTGATATTTGTCCCAACTGTCAAAGCCAACATATTTTTTCCACTGTTTGAACCAGCGACTATCAACTAGGTACCTAAAAAAGAAAAGAAATCAATAAAAGAAAAACTTGGAAATATAGGAACAACAGAGAAGCTACCTAATTTTGATATTTCATTTTGTATTAAAGTATGTGCTTACGTTAAAGATTACTGAGAATAAATACGATATCAAGTATTTGGAAGAAAAATATTTCACTTGTGTAAAGTATCATTTTTCAACTGTTCTATAAATATCCACTACTTGAGGATAAATACTGACATACACATTTTAAAAAATTTCTTAACAGCACTTTTTAAAAAATGCAAGTAATGTCTCTTCAATAAAAAATTTCCAATCGACCAAAAATTCAAATGGTAATCATAAAAATTAAAACAAATTATAAAATGCAATATGGTAAAATATAAATAAGAAAAATGGTTCTTTTGTAAAAACTTACAAATACAGTGTATTAATTTTATAGATTTTACTGTATCTTCTGGGGCTTAAGGAAAGTAACTATTAAAGGTTTGCAAGATTGATTATAATAATTATCAAAGTTTTAAAAAAACTTTAAAATTATCTTTACCAAAGTTAGTAACAATCTCTCTCTGTTTCTCATACAACAGTAAAACCTACTGGGACAAGGAAGATTGATTTCTGATTGATTGAAAAAGTCTGAGGCACTTAGTACTACAAGCATTACTGAAACTTATTTTCATCTTATTTTCTAATACCTAGAATTAGTTTCTCATCAGGTGACCAGTGACAGATAAAGTAAAATAGTGGTTCTCTAGCAAAGAGAGCATAAAAAAAATCATAAACCTAAAAATCTTTACAAATTTATTGACCATATATACCTATGAAATTCTGCTTTGCCCCGGTTCATTATAATTTTAAGTTCTTTTCCAGAAACAAATTCTCCACATATAACCGATTCAATCACAAACAAAATCAAAAGTAATAGTTTAACAAGTTGTTTAAAGCCCATGTGTATAATAATACTGGGTAACTAAGTTTTTAGGAGATCATCATTCTGATGTTTCTGTGCTTACTACATATAGTACTATAGGAATAAAATGCTATAGTTATGTCTGAAAATATCTGAAGCAAAGGCACCAACCTAACAAAACCCTACAATTCTTAAATATTCATCAATAATTTAATTCTCTACGAGTATGGCAGAATTTCTATACACGAGTACTCCAAACCCACTGTCAGGATTATGCAAGTGAAAGCCCCCAAATCATAAAATTTGAGATTTATGAGGAAAAAAGTTAGAGACTAAGTCATAAGAAAACCCTATTACTAAAACAAATGAAATAGATTAAACTAGCAATGACTTTATATGTTAAATTGATAATAAAGTAAATTATATTAAATTTTATTTCACCCACTAAAAATTTTTTAGACTTTCTCCTCTGCAATTTAACCAAGATATTTGGACATTTCATTTGCTTTCTTTGCAAATCAGTGCCATACTAAATGGCCTTTGCCCTATTCCATTCATCTCTTTTTCTGTCATTGTGCCAATTTTAAAGTGTCTTAATTACTTTAATTTTGATATTTTTTAGGGCAAGTTCCCCTTGCTTTTGGTGTTGCAAATTGTCTTAGCTATCTTTTTCCATTTGCTCTTCCATATGAATTTTAGAATCAGTTTATCAAGTTTCACAAAAAAAACCTGTTTAAGATTTTGATTGGAATTGTGTTGAATTTATAGATTAACAACACTATAATTTAAAATTTCATTTATAAAACTACACTTTAAAAACTATTTGTTGAATACTATCAAAATTCTATCTCTATGTATTTAAAAGATATTTCTACAATATGGGGCTTTATCTCCCAAAGTATTTAATGAATTCATCTGTGCTGCCGTGACATTTCTAGTTCTTGGAGTGACTATTTTCTGTATAATGATACTATTATGACAGACAACTCTGCCATTTAATGACTATTTCGCTGCTTTCAACACTAATTTTAACTGCAAAGAGTACCATATTTCTGTTACAGACCACCGCCTATATCTTACTTGTGTAATTTTGTAGTAATGAAACATGTAGGAAGTAGAAAAAATAGGAGCATCAATTACACAAATAATGTGTATTCTTAGGTGCACCCATGAAAGACAACAACATTAGATAAAATAGACAAATAAATGAAAAATTTTATTTCAAAACATTTACATAGATTTGTTGTCTGTAAAAACTCTACTCCTAATCCATGGATCTGCCAAAATCCCAATTCCTCAATTTGAACAGATAAAAGCCTAGAACAGAATTAACGGCTCACCAAGATTACAAATGAGTGAACAAAGACCTGAATTTATACATTCTCAACAGCACTCTTAATCTTTGGTATGCTATACGGGTCCAGATGATTCCAATTTCAGCTTAAGAGTTTCTTTTTAAATAGTTATAACTATTTGTGAAAATTGATATTTCATGGCTTTTATTTTCAGATTTCTAAGAAAGAATAAAAGTCATGAAATATTGATCTTCACAAGTTGTTATAACTACAATTTTGGGATAAAGACTAAAACCCTTAATACTGCATAACAGGTCTTATATGATCTGCTCTTTCCTACCTCTCTAGTTTCTCAGCTGGTATCTTATGCTGAGATCTAGCTGCAAGAGCCTTTTTTCAGTTTCTAGACACACAATTTTCTGCTTCATGGCTTCTTATGCCTAGAATATATTTTCCTCCTGCTCTCAATACCTAGTTAACTCCTATCATCTTCTAGATAGCCTAAATGTCACTTCGATAAGAAAGTCTTTCCATAAGCTTCTGTTTCCTCTCAGATGATTTGGGAAAAGAAAAACAAAATGGCAATCTCAGTCTTCTACATATAAAGTTACGAAAGTTACTTTTAATAATAACAAAATAACTAACCTTTGAGCTTTACTCTTGGGCCAGACACAAACATCTAAGCACTTTAATATATTGGTTCCTCTACTCCTTTAACTACCCAACCAGGTAGGCACTATTAAAACCTCATTAGCACATAGGAATTAAAACTTGCCCAAGGTTACAAAGCTAGTGCTAGGCCCATGATTAAGAAAATGTAGTACTGGCATAGGGAGAAGCAAAAAGACCAATGAAACAGCACAAAGAAACAAGAACCAGACTCATATATATGTGGAACTATGATGTATGCCAGAAGTATCATTACAAACTAGAAAGATCTGCCTTTGTACTGGCTATATACGAAAAACTATACGAAAAACTAGAGCCGAACCTTACATATGCACTAAGTTCTACTCTAATGCTTGTTTCAAAAAACTTGAATGTGTTAAACATGATTGATATATTAGGGAATAACACAAATTTCAGCATATGCTTAAGCACTACTTCACCCACAACCAGGGCGAAACTAAGGTGAGACGAGTAAGATGTCTATGGATTCTAACAGGGAGAGCCTCCTTAAATTTTATACCCTGGGTGCCTTGCTTGCCATCCACTAGTCCTAACGCTGAAACAAACACTAGGGGGGTGTAGAACATTACCCAGCTGTACTGAGCCACGCAAGAATGCACAAAACACACACTTCAAACATCTACCTAAATTCATGTGTGTTATGAGCCACATTCTCCATAACTGTAGTTACAACTTCTTGGCAGATTTCAGACAATCCTCCTTCTACCACTTCACAATAACTCATAAGCCGCAACCTTTCTGAATCCCACTTCCACAAGTAATCTTCATTTTTTTCCAAATAAAAATATCAACTTTATTATGGTATTCATGCATGTCTTAACCATTTAGCATGTGTAAAATTGTGCTACCATTTTTAAGTATTTTTTTTAATGTGTCACAAAATTTTTTTGAGTATGAAGCCCAGCCCCATTATCCCCATATGCCCTATGTTTTTTATTGCATGATTCTGCATATAGCATGGTGATTTTTAGGAACATATGCTGTGCTACAGAAGAATTAGCTGTGCAAAAAATAGTTGTATTAAAAATATAAATGTGAAAGCAAAAGTATAATTTAAAAAAAGATATGAGAAAATCCTTGTTACTTTAGAATATATGAAGAGTTAATACAAAGAGTAAAATAATCTTAAAGTTTGATAATCTTGCCAAGGTTAAAATGAGAAGCTATCTGTTGATCAACAGATACCACCAAGTAAAGAGATAAGACTGGGGAAGATACTTATACCACATGTAACCAACAAAGGATCAGGACACGTGAAGAATTCCTTTAATTAAAAAAAAAGAGAGAGAGAGAGAGAGAGAAAGCAATTCACAGAACAGAAAACCAGAATGACCTCTATACATGAGAAGATGGTGAATCTTATTAGCAATGGGAATACAAATTAACACAATACCATGCCATTCTCATGAAACTGGTGAACACACAAACATATGCATGCACATATGTCAACAATATTAAGTGTACAGAAGATGTGTAGTAACAGAAATTCATATACTGCCAAAGGGAATGTAAACTAGAACCCTCACTTTGGAGAATAATTTGGCACTATCTATTAAAGATGAGTATACCATAAAATCATGTATTGCCACTAAGTTTTATTCTATAGAAACTCTTGCACTTATCTACAATAATACAACTATAAGTACATACTGCAGTATAATTTCTAAGAATAAAAACTGGGAAAACCTTAATATCCACTATTCACACCAAGAAATATTGTACAAAAACTGAAATGAAAAATGCGACTACACGCATTCACATGGATAAATCTCAAAACTACAATGTTGAACAACAAAAAAGCTGCAAACGCATACATGTAATATAATACAAATATACTAAGATATAGATAAGCACACAGTGCAACACAGAAAACTGTAAAACATGGCCACAAATAATTCATAGTATTTACAGACCCATGTATATTAAAAGTATAAATAATAAAAATCAGTTTCAGGACAGTGACGCCCTCTGGCTATAGAGGGAAGGTGGGTGGGATTAGGGAAACATACAATGAAATTCAACTGTATCTGTAATGTTTCGTTTTCTTAAACTAAGAAGTATACACATTTTGTTGTTATTTTTCTTCGTACTCTTCTGTCTCCCTGAAGTATTACATTAAATATGATGTTTCCTATTTAATATAGAATGGTTTATATACACATCTTCATATATATGCACTAAAATGAAGTAGTCAAATGTATAGACTACAACGTTGAGGCCAACAAAACTGATAAAGTGAGAGTCAAAAAATGAAAAGAAATTTCAAGCATGAAGATAAGAAAAACAACCATAATACAACTTTGTGTTTTTTCTAAGTGGTATAAAAAAATACATACAGCAAAATGTATAAAATGAATAATTTAAAAATAAAATAAAATGAATAGTTTTAGTTTTACTATTTTTTAATTTGTAATTTTATATTATCTCATATTTATAATTTATATTATCTCTTCCAAACAGATGAGTTTGCATTAGATTTTAATTAAAAATTTACACAAGCTTTGAAAAATTTTCTTTGGAAAAATATGATTTATTTGACTTTCTAACATCAAATTATGATTGATATGTAGTAATGTATTCATTTTCAAGAAATTACTTCCTTTTAGTAACTAGACCAACCAGCAAGTAAGCCAGGAAAGTAAAAATAATTGGGTGACATAAGAAAAACAAAGTGCAGAAAGTAGATCAGCCTTTGATATTTGGGAATATAAGCAAAACAATCACTCTAAATCCCTAAAATTGACATATCTACTGATTTTAAGCTGATCAAACTTTAGTACCAAATATTACATATATAAAAGACTTGCAACCACATAAATTCATCTGAATATTAATGTAAGAACATCTAGATAGCTCTAGAGTAGTGATTAACTGCTTTGTGATAGACTAATTTCAATTTCTTGCACAAAGGAAACTATATCTTATGGACAAGACTAAAGGTGAAATATTTCTGAATAACACTGAGCCATCTGACTGTGTCCCCGTATAAAGAGCTATAAAGAAAATGTACCAAATATGATCAAGATCGCTTTATTTATGGTTGAGGCTTCTGGCTGTGGGTTAATTACTACTATTCCCTTCTGTTTCAGTGAATTACAAAATTTGATGAGAGTGCTTCATGCCATGATTCTCACACACTAATAATACATCAATATGAAAATAGTTTCATCATAATGTTAATATTACCTGTGTTCAAAAATTAAGGAAAATCTCATGGAGATTAAAGATCTATGGTCTTCAATTTCTCAAGTTCTTCAAAGATGATCTGCAATCCTTCGGTATGTCTACAGCCTTTTCTTTTCAATAATAATTTCAAATCTTTTCCAATCTCGTTAACTTTAACTCATTAGGTCAAACAGACAACCCTACTACCTACTTTTCGAAGAAGGCTGAAGCTTCAACTTTCTGTCCAACTCTTGCTCCACATCTTAATCTTACTTGATACCTTTATATATCAGTGGAGGATATAACCCTCCCTAAATACAAGACTAATATTTTTGTTCCAGTGTTTCGGGTTTAATTTCCTTCTGCCTCCTTGGAAACTTACTCCATTAATAGCCCCTGTCTCTATGTTTCTCTCTGTATCCTTTCTCTCTTTTTTCTTTCTCCACTCAGCTTATTAAAAGGGACAATTCTTTCCTCCTTTTCTCCCAAACCACTTCCCATTTCACATACTTATTTCCTCCTCTATCCACTCCCATTTTTCTGATTTGTCTTTGCAGCCAAGCTTATCCTTCTTCAAGTCTCACTTACTCTTCAACCTGGCAAACAGGTCTTCCTACCCCAATGGGCCCTCATAAGGGTCCTCACAAAGTCACCAATGACCACTCTAACAAACCCAAATGATCCATGACTTTATGTACTTTATCATTCCTTTTTAAAGTTAAACTCTGATTCTTTTTTTTTTTACAATCTTTTCTTCCTCTGCTTAAATGTTAGTATTCCACAGAGCTGTTATCTAATTTCTTCTTCTACTGTTCATCCTTTCCAACGATATTGTAATTCAGACCACTGATTCCAAAATCTGTATCCCAAGGCCAGTTCCCAAGTTCTTGAGCCATATTTCCAATTCCTACTAGTCCATGTCAACTTGGATTTATCAGACATTTCAACCTCGAGTTATCAATCATCTCACCTTCAAATGTACTCCTTCTCTAGTATTCCTTTAATAAATGTCATCAGTAATTTAACTTCCCAAGCCAAAAACCAGATTATCCTATATTACTCCTTCACCCCATAACATCTAGTAACCAAATCTGTACTTCTCCACTTCATTCTCAGAAAAGTACCTTAGTTCTGTACTTCCCATTCTCCATCATTTTTTCATGCCACAGATTACAGTAATAGCTGCTCAACTGTTTGTGCTTTAAGTGTGCTTGCTTCCAATTTATCCTCCATTCTGCTGCCACAGCCATTTTAAAAACACAAATATGATCATGTCACTTCTCTGTTTAAAATCCTAATTCACATAACAGAATATAAATGCTTTATATTTAAAGTTTTTTTTTTTT
>NW_011889326.1:347133-425288 GCF_000151845.1 Pteropus vampyrus | reverse complement strand
CAAGACTAATATTTTTGTTCCAGTGTTTCGGGTTTAATTTCCTTCTGCCTCCTTGGAAACTTACTCCATTAATAGCCCCTGTCTCTATGTTTCTCTCTGTATCCTTTCTCTCTTTTTTCTTTCTCCACTCAGCTTATTAAAAGGGACAATTCTTTCCTCCTTTTCTCCCAAACCACTTCCCATTTCACATACTTATTTCCTCCTCTATCCACTCCCATTTTTCTGATTTGTCTTTGCAGCCAAGCTTATCCTTCTTCAAGTCTCACTTACTCTTCAACCTGGCAAACAGGTCTTCCTACCCCAATGGGCCCTCATAAGGGTCCTCACAAAGTCACCAATGACCACTCTAACAAACCCAAATGATCCATGACTTTATGTACTTTATCATTCCTTTTTAAAGTTAAACTCTGATTCTTTTTTTTTTTACAATCTTTTCTTCCTCTGCTTAAATGTTAGTATTCCACAGAGCTGTTATCTAATTTCTTCTTCTACTGTTCATCCTTTCCAACGATATTGTAATTCAGACCACTGATTCCAAAATCTGTATCCCAAGGCCAGTTCCCAAGTTCTTGAGCCATATTTCCAATTCCTACTAGTCCATGTCAACTTGGATTTATCAGACATTTCAACCTCGAGTTATCAATCATCTCACCTTCAAATGTACTCCTTCTCTAGTATTCCTTTAATAAATGTCATCAGTAATTTAACTTCCCAAGCCAAAAACCAGATTATCCTATATTACTCCTTCACCCCATAACATCTAGTAACCAAATCTGTACTTCTCCACTTCATTCTCAGAAAAGTACCTTAGTTCTGTACTTCCCATTCTCCATCATTTTTTCATGCCACAGATTACAGTAATAGCTGCTCAACTGTTTGTGCTTTAAGTGTGCTTGCTTCCAATTTATCCTCCATTCTGCTGCCACAGCCATTTTAAAAACACAAATATGATCATGTCACTTCTCTGTTTAAAATCCTAATTCACATAACAGAATATAAATGCTTTATATTTAAAGTTTTTTTTTTTTTTGTAGAAAGTTTTTTCACCTTAATTTATCATTATAGTAACTTTTCCCATCTTTTTCTTTATTTAGCTGATGGGGAAACCAACACTCAGACAGGTTATGTAACTTACCAAAATCACACACTACTACTGAGTATGCAGGGTTTGTTTTCAGTATGTACTCTCTAGTTTTCAGACTCTAAAGTTCAATGCTCTACTATATTAAACTTAATTTTAAATCTCTTTTATTTAACAAAGACCTAAATATGTAAGATACCTAGTGAAATCATACATCATATTCCCTGGTTCTCTTTATAAAGTAGAAGGATATCATAATGTTATTATCAAATAATAAATAAGAATTAAAATACTTAAAAAGGCACAGTCTAGCAATTTTTATCCATTTTACTTACAAAGAAAATAAGTATTTTCAAAGTCGGGAATCTTTGAAAATATTAAATTTTTGCCTATCAGTAACTTAGTAGTAAAGCCTAAGTGTCCACTCTATGCCAACATGAGTCATGTTTTCACCTCAATTAAGACTATACAAAAAAATAAACACTATCTTTTAAAAGTTTTTCTAGAGTTATGGTAAACAATACATTGTGGATGAAATTTTTCCATATCCAACCTCAATTACTCATGATGATTTTTGCTTATAAATTTTCTTACCTGCTGAAATCAGATGAGTAGCTATGAATTCTAAACTTACTGTAGGAAAAAATACTAGACCAAAATTCTTTTTCTGACATTACTTGCTGTGAGGTCTTAGTTACTCAGCACTAAAACCTTTGGAATGCTCATCTTAGAAAAAGAAATTCATTCATTCAAAATATATTTATTGGAGGTGTACTATGTATATGTTATCCCATATGAACAGGTGGTTAGCAAAATAGGCAAAGTCCCTATGTTCATGGAATTCAGAGCCCAGTAAAAAGAGTATGTAATTAAGATATGTAGTAAAATAGTGTGGTAAGTGCCATGAACGAAAAGTACAAAGAGCTATGAATAAAGGAAAACCTCCTTAAAAAAAGTAACATTTTGGCATATGAATAAAAGTAATTTCAAGAAAAGTATGAAAATAAAACTATAAGCCTGTGCTAGGGCCAGAACAATGTAGGGAGTTTGGTAAATTGGAGGAACTTACTAAATGCTTTTGGAGTTTAAGACAAGGGGAGGAGGAATGCTAGATAAGGCTGGAGAAGTACATGGTGGGTGGGAGAAAAATACTATGCTGTGCCTTTAAGGTAATGATAAGGATTTTATCCTAAACACAATGAAAAACCATTGAAAGCGTTTTAGAAGGGAAGAGATATGATCTGATTTTACATTTCCTGAAGGCCACTGGGATATTTCACAGGATTCCTGAGAGGATCAAATACATGTGAAATGATTAGTAAGTCAAAAGCTTACATAAAATTATGTTATGAATACTTTAAAAAGTCTAAATTGTATGGTGCTAAATATTCTGAAGGCATCAAGAAAGATAATTTGTATTGTGGTCTATAAAGAATAATTTTTCAATGGCTCAAGAGGCTGAGTTAATTTTAGTACCCCAAATAAATCTGAGTTAATTTTAAGACAGTCTTCAAATACAGAAAAGCTACATTAAGTACTAAAAAGATGAGATTTTCTTTTTATTTCCTTTTCTTTCTTTTTTTCTTTTTTTGTGCTGAGGGCAGGGAAAAGATAGGAGTTTCAAAAGTTGTTTAGCATTTGTACACACACTAGAAGAAAATTTAAGAAAAATACATAGGGGCCAATAAATGATTCATAAATAGTTCTACCAGGGAAATGAGGAAAACCCAATAGCATTTAGGAAACCAGAGTGCTAGTGAATGTAAATGCATAGTTCCTTTTTTTTCTTTTGATTAGTGTATGTTTATGCTGACAACTTTCAGATAAGCAGTTTCTGCTTAATTGCCTAATACTGTCATAAATATAATGTTATTTTTTTAATCCAACCTTTTTCTCTGCAAAGTAGACGTAAGAGTCATTCTTTTACAACTAAGAAAATACACAAAAATCGCAGCCTAATCCAACGTACCACACTTAATCTCAGAACAATATGCATAACTATCTCATACAAAATTAATAGCATAAACAATTCTGGATGTTAATCTGCTCTATGATTAATCCTCTCATTTAATGAAATACTATTTAAATTACATTAAATACCAATTGCATAAACCATTTTAATACTAAAGGAAATATTGATAGTATCTAGTAGTTTAAATCGTTATAAACCAGATATTTCACTGAATTTTTTTTAAGTATCACAAACTAAAACTCAGAATGTCACTGTTGCAGTAAAACTTAACCAAAGAAAGCTATGAAGTTCTTTTAAATAAACAAAAGGCTTGGTTAATCATCCCTTTATATCTTAAGTTTTAGATTTCAACAATTTCCAACTATTTTCTGCTCTGTACATTAAATTCATCAGTTAGCATAACTTGTTTTTATGACCTCTTTTTACATCTAAACTAAGAGACAAATAAGGAACTCAAGAAAGTAGACTAGTAAGGTTGTGAAAATGGAAAGAAAACTCACAGAATCAGAGGAGATTTTGCAAATTATCTATTGGATAATGAACCTGTATCTAAAATACATAAAGAACTCTTAAAACTCAATAAAGAGAAATAACAAAATTAAAAAACTGGCAAAGGATCTAGACAGACATTTTGCCAAAGAAGATAAACAAATGGCCAATAAGCATATATGAAAAGATGTGCAACATCATTAGCCATTAGGGAAATGCAAATCAAAACAACGAGATACTACTTCATATCCACTAAGATGGCTATAATGAAAAAAAAGAAACAATAACAAATGCTGACAAGAATGTGGAGAAATCAGAACCCTAATGCACTGCTGGTGGCAACATAAAATGGTGCTGCTGCTTTGGAAAAGGGTTTATCAACTCCTCAAAAAATAAAACATAGGGATCCAGCAATTCCATCCCTAGGTATACACCCAAGAGAAATGAAAACTTATGTCCACACAAAAACATGCACACAAATGTTCACAGCAGGTTTATTCGTAACAGCTAAAAAGTATAAACAATTCATGTCCACAACTAATTATGAATAAATTCAATGAGTTATGTCTGTACAATGTAATATAACTTGGCAATAAAAAGTGAAATATTGATGTATACTACAATATGGATGAACCTAAAAAACACTATGTTGAGTGCATGAAGCCAGACACAAAAACCACATGTACTATGATTCCATGTATATGAAATATCCAGAATAGGCAAATCTATGAAACAGAAAGTAGATCAATAGCTGTCTACAACAGGGGAAGGTGGGGAGAAATTGGAGGATTAATAGGTATGGGGTTTCTTTTAGGGATGATAAAAATATTCCAAAGCTGATTTCAATGATGGTTGCACGACTCCGTGAATATACCTAAACCCAATGAATTGTACACATTAAGTGGGTGAATTGTATGATATGTGAATTATATCACAATAAAGTTGTTATATTTTAAGGCGGGGAGAAGGAGTGGAAGGATCATAGATCTGGATGGGATTATTAGGAATGATTTTACAGAGACTGGTTTTGAGTTAGGTTTTGAAGTAAGTGAAAGTCAGGAATAGTAAAATGTACTTGAAATAATATGAATGATGTGTAAAGCCCTGTAATTCAGGAATAAGAAAATAATTTCCAGGAAATGGCAACCACCATCTGTATCAAAGCAGAGCTATATTAGATAGAAATGAGACTGCTAAGACAAGAATGCTAAACCTAGGAGACCCAGAAACTTCTATAGGTTCCTCATATGGATAGCAGATGAACATGGTGTTTTACTAATGTGACAAAGCTGTCACTTCTTGATTTTAATACTTCCAAGTATTTGTTCCTCCAAAAGCTGTTTCCATAATGTGGCTATCACTCTATCACTCACAGGCAGTCAGTAGTTTAAAATGCAGGCTTTTAGAGTTGACTGCCTAAGTTAGAATCTTTGCTCTACTACTGACTGAATACATGCCCATGTGCACTTACTTAACTCTGTACCCCAGTTTCTGTAATTGTAAAATGAGAATACTCACTAACTTCTTACATGTCAAAAGCTCTTAACATAGTAAATGAGTGGTAACCATAGCCAAAACTACATGGTACATATAACTACTTAGCTATACCTCTCCTGACAATCAAACGTTTCT
This sequence comes from Pteropus vampyrus, assembly GCF_000151845.1. NCBI lineage: Eukaryota > Metazoa > Chordata > Mammalia > Chiroptera > Pteropodidae > Pteropus > Pteropus vampyrus. The sequence goes on along the minus strand of NW_011889326.1, from coordinate 420,114 downwards.
TTAGCTTAAAATCCATTCAAATTTATGAATATAAATTTTCCATCTATATCAAAGATAAATCTCTTAATTAAACGGTTATACTTTGTCAAGCTGTTAAAGCATATTGTTAAATAATATAAAGCAATACAAATTACCAGGTCTCTTTTACCACAATCATTTTCACTCTTTTCATTCTTTTTCTCTTTTTATTTATTTATTATTATTTTTATAATGGTGCTATTGGTTAACGAAATCCAGTAAGTTTCAGGTGTACAATTCCCCATATCATTCTTAATCTTTTTGTTTTTTACTAAAGGAATTTGATGCTCTTTTCACTCAAGTAATTTTGTCTCTAATGCTCCCAGGTTTTTAATTTACCTGACTCTAAAACTTGGAATAGGCTGCCCTCAGAGCCACTCTTGGACTTGCTTGTGAGAGCCTTTGACTTCTTTGACAAATGAAGTCCTTTCTACAGCTACTTCTGCTAAACGATTTACCTTAACAGTAAAAAATTATCCATTAGTGGAAGGAAGAGTTAGCATTCTTAAGTCTCCTCCTCATGGAGAAGAAAAAGTAGTCATTACCATTCTTTTCCTTTTGGAGAGCTGTAAGGAAACCATGAAGAATCTTACTGATGGAAGCAGTAAGAGTTCTACACATAATGACATAAGGCTAATCCCACAGAAGTTTTCTATCTTTTATTACCATATGACTTTCTTTACTCCTTTATGAGGAGCCATTTTTGATTGTCCCCTCAGATACATCATTTTAATCTGTATCCAAAACACTAACTCCACTCTCTTCTTTAAAGACTATATGGAGTAAGAATCTGGAGAAATGACTTCAAAGGCATAAATGTGAGAAACAGAGTGTGAACTACAGTGGTAACTGAGAAATAACTAAAGATATAAACTGAAATGACATTACTCAAGGAAGAAAAAAAACTAGCAACTGTTGAAAAATTCTATATGGGTACAAAGGAATAGTTTAATAGTTTAATGACTTAATGAAATATTATTTGAGTTATGTTTGATTAGTGATAGCATAAAACATTTTTAATACTAAGAAAATATTGATATATCTAGTATTTTAAATTATAAACCAGGTACTTAAACTAGTTCTGAAATCATCAAATGTCTATAACAAGAAGTGAATAAGAGCACTTATTTTAAAGGATGCATAAGTAAAGCATTTAGAATAGTGGCTGGCACAGAGTAAGCAATCAATAAATGTTTACTAGTAGTGGTATTATCACTTGCAAACCACATACAAAACTGATTTAAGATTCCTTATATATAAGAAAGGAACATACATACATATTTTAATCCTTACTTTGAGGATCAAAACAGATAACGTATGCAAACATATTTCTCAACCTTCCTCTATTTCCCTGCCAATAATACCTGATATTTCAATTCACTTTTATGAAAATCATGACATTAATAAAGTGATTCTCAAAAGAAAGAAAAATAACTCTAAATTCATGTAATAAAATGGATATATCTAATGACTAAGACTGAAAAACTGATTGTTCCATTAGCAGTGATGCAACTTGAACGGTTAGCTTTCAGGAAGTGTTATAAAGGTATCGAGACAATTATGTATTTTCCACTGTCTTAATTCAAATGTCTTTAGACTGAAATTTTACTAAAAAAGTTATTTCTGAAAAAAAGAATCAGTTGGTAAACATGGAACATAACATACCAATCATGTTTACATTTTCTGGGCTGGGTTGTTCCTATGAATTCATGAAGAGAGGCTTATGTAATTGTGGCTTACTGTAACCTAGCATTTTAAAAATACAGGTAAAGTACTAAAACAAAATATCCTACAAGCTCTTACTATCTGCTTGATGTGTTATTTCTATAAAACTATATGAGAAGGAGCCATTTGGCCTTTAACAAAAGTTTATGATTACTAATAAACAAAATCCAAAATCTCAATAATAAATGACTTAAGTTTCTTTTGTTTAATGTATTTTTGGATCAAAATACATCTTCGGTTAGTTACCTATTAATTTTTAAACATTTTAATTTCCAGAAACAAGTTATTAAGATTTTTTACACATTCTATCATATCTAAAAAGTCACAAGAAACAAGTGGGGGATAAAATGGTAGAATTGTGCTACTAAAATAAAATAAACTCCATTTAAAGATTTTTAAAATGTCAATTTTTTTCTTTTTAAAGTGAAACTACATTTTAAAATGCATCTTTAAAATAAAAGGCTGTGTAGTACAGTGATTTGGGGGCCTGAATTAAAATCCCAGACTACCTGGGTTCAAATCCCGGATATACTATGGTGTGAACACTTCTGTAAGCCTAGTATTCCTATTCTGTTAAGTGTGAATTATAACATTCTAGTGCCCTAAAATTGTGGTGATAATAAGTTAACATATGTAAGTACTTAAAATAGCATCCGAGCACAATGTTTTTAAATGTAACATTATAGGTCTTTTTTTTATTATATATATATGTGCATATATATAATAGCTGTCAGAAAACTATTTGGTAAAAAGACCATTTATTTAACACCTTATATGTGTTAATGGGAAAAATGATATGATTTAGAAAAAAGTAAAGCCTGAATGTCACTAAACAGACAAATAAAATCACTGACTAAAGCTCTTAATCATCTTGGCTAAACAATGTACACTAATTTTGGATTTACTAACAACTTGGAAGTGATTTAAAAACATATTAAAAAGCTTAAATTAGGAAAAAAAATGCTTTTCTAGATTTTAAGTAATTAAAATGTGAAAATATGCTTTAATGTCACTACTTCTGTCCTTATTTGTACCAATTTGCCAACCCTAAAAAGTAGTTTTGCTTTCTGGTTTCAGTTCCTGAAAATGATATAATTATATGTTAGTGGTAAACACTTTGGCATAACTAAAATTAATTTTAACAGTAATAGTAATATAAAATTTTCTTTAGGAAACATACTAAACAATTTGGAGTTCATATTGATTAACATTGTCCCTTTACATTATTAACTGATTTGTGATTATAAGGTTATTCTCTGTTAGTGTGAATGAAAGTTGTACAAACATAAGGGACTATATAAAATAAAGCCTCAAAGATTTCTAAGTTAAAGAGCAGGTGTGGAAGGAAAGCTCTAAAACTGAAATCGATGTCTCCTATTGAAAAAAAACTCATTGATTTGATAGACTATTCCTTGGCAATTTATTGGAACAAAAATACCATACACATTTAAATGACTCTAAATACAAATTAAGTTACTCTCCAAAGTTACCTTAAACCTATTGAGTTACGAGGGTTTATAAAAAAAATGATATGTAAAATTTAATTTGTGAAGTTGGCTATGTGTTACTATTGAACATACTCGCACTTAAAAATTAATGAAAACATTTGGCAAATGAATGAAACTTAATAAAAATGAGGAAATAAAGCAGAGGTTTTGATGATTTGTAGTTTAGTTTATTTCCTCATAATAGGACTATTTTAAAAGAAATCTCCAAAGAAAGTATTCCATAAACCACAACTTGTCTATAACTCATTTAATTACCACCCCCTTAACAAGGTTCCTCCATCCCTAATATACTTACATGTAATGTACTTTAAACAAATTTTCCTTTTGTCTCATCAGGAGAAACCACCATGTATTTGAAGATTAAGTTATCTCTCATTCATCCTAAGCTAAACAATTCTAGTTCCTTTATCCTTTTCTTATAGTTCCTAAATTCTAACAATCTTGTTCATGGTTTTCTGAATCTCTCCTTGGAGCTGAAACACAGATCAAGAAACAGCATTATGAGACTAGTGCTTTACTCTTTCTAGTGTAGATCAGTGTTACTTTCATACTTCACCTTTTTAAGAGATATAACTCTCTTGCATCAATTTTGACCTTTTGTCAGTATAAAGTCTAGTACCAAACATATCATAAAGTTTGTTCTTCCTCATCTCAGACTTATTTTCATCTCTAGAAAGTCAGTTTGCAGATAAAAATTATTCATTATTTACAAATAAACAGAAAAGCTAGCATCCATGCCAAATCAAATCTTTACCTTTAGTTACCAGACAACTACAAGATAGTCCTTATCTGCAAAGTGCTCACAATATAATTAATGAAATTTAGTCATTTTAATACATGTGACTACAACATCAAACATCAGTACTAAACTTTCAAGAATAACTTATGGTAAACTACCATTTTGTAATAGTCCAATCAGTCTTTCCAAAATGGTTTTAAACATATACCAAGACAATGTTCTGTTTGCATATGGCCCATTTAAGCCAAAAAACAGAATTTACCCAAATATCCATAAATGACTAATCCAAAGATTAAAAAAAAATAGTTAAAAAGAGAAATAACTTTTTAATGAATTAAAAACTAATTTTTAATGAGTTCAAAAAACATGAGCCCAAGTAACTAAACTATTAAATATCTTTACCAGTTCTATACTTGCGAATATTATCAAATTTGTACTTATCAAATTATTCTCTTTAAAACTCCAAATAAAACTTTTTGCTCTACATTATTTCCTTTTTAGACAGGTTTCTTCTGCTAACTGAAAGTGAACTGGCTCTACGTTATTTCCTTTTTTGACAGGTTTCTTCTGCTAACTGAAAGTAAACTGGTCTCTGCAACTCCTCAGAACCATCTTGCTCCTACATTTTTTTTTTCCTTAAAATAAGCAGGAAAATCAATGTGAGGATGAAAATTCTGGTGTTACCTAAATATCTGGGCTTCAGTCTCTTCTTCTTTAAAATCAAAGTACTGAAATGACTCAAATTTATGGACTTCCTGTATTTATTCTTTAAAATTATTTACAGTAACCTTGTCAAAAAACAAAAATACTTTCATTGGAAAAATACCAAAGTTTAATGCCCACAATAAATATATTGCTCCTATCACTCAGTAGTGTCAACAATACCAAGTATTATTCATTATACCAAAAATATAACATTAAAGAGAATATTCATATAAATAACATACATATTTTAACTTAAAGATTTCTGTTATAGAAATCCACAATTATCTTTTATGAAGTGGTAATAGGCTAGGTGAATTAACAATTTTTAAGTGTTCTTTAACAAACAATAGGAAGAAAGGACTGATTTCATCTTTAACAATCCAAAGGCCAAAGTAAACATCAGTGTGCTAGGAAATGTCCAAATTCTCCACAGTAATAAACATCTTAGGAACACTCCAATACGAACAATAACAATTATTAGATCGTTCACATTTTTTGCTGTAATGCAACAAGTATATGTTTACACTCCTAGAGATTACCATATAAACATAGTATGTAGCCTAACAAAGTAAAAAAAAAAAAGTACGACTTAGATCAAAGTACTTAAATTCAAGTCCCAAGTCTGCCATCTATTAGCTTACATAAAAATGATCCTAACACCACGGCATTTTATCAGAAGCAAATGGCAGTTATAAGAAGGTAACTCAAATTTAACGTTATCTCACAAACAGAAAATCTCTTACAATACTTCAGTGAATCAAGATAAAACCCCTATAATGACATTATTCTTGTCCATTTCATAGATGAAGAGACTAAAGTACAATGATTTAAATTAACTTTCCTCAAAATCATACTGCAAGTTAAGTGGTGAAAATGGTGACTTAATTCAGGTCTAAATCTTATGCTCCTTCCACTCACTCATACTGGAGTACAGGAAAAAACACTGTAAATTACATACCACTGTTATGCTGACTATGGGAAGTAAAAATAATGTTTATTACAATAAAGAGGCACCTTATCTTTCCTAATAAACATGGCACTTTATGTTACTCATTCATTTATTGAAGTTATTCTGGATACCACTTGATATGGCCAATGAGTATTAAAATCTCCATATCAATATATTAAATATACCCTTTGGTATTTTATAAGTTTGTATATCAGCAAGTGACTTAAGCCTCATGTGGACTTATCGACTTCTTGCAGGCCTACGTTATCCTTCAAACATGAGGGAAGGCGGGCACTTCTAAGAAACGCTGCCGGTTTCTACCAAGCCTCTACTAAAGCACAAGACCACGTGGTATTTCTCATAAGCCTAAGGTTCTCTACTCCTTCCTCTCCCTCCTTCTGACAAGGAACTAAGGTTTCCTTCTCTTAAGTGGCTCCCTGACACACGCCACCTGTGCAGTACAAACCACAAACATCCTGCAGCCTTCCTCCCGGAAAAATACAAGAATCAGAATAATAGGGAACTTGGATGCCGACAATGCCGGGAAAGGAAATGACTGGAGAAGTAAACCGGGTGAGATAGTGATAAGCCGCGGGACCACGACCTGTCAAACATTAAGAAATTCACGCAGAACGACTGTAACCTAACGTTCGGGAAGGCCTGAGGTGGGAGCGGCACTATGGGAGGAAGGAAGACGAAAAGAACTATGCGAGTCGCCGCCGCCGCTCTCCACAAGCCTCCCAGCCTGTCCCGACCGGCCACGAACCCTGGCCCTCATCTCGGGTCCAATCTTTGCTCCAACATTTCCGGAGTGGCCAAAATCCCGCTGCCCGGGGCGGTCGTCGCCGGACCTGCCCGCACCTGTCACCAGCGAAAGACACCAGCCCGCAGCTCCCGCCCAGTTCTCCACCATCCTCCGGCAACCGCGGCCACCTAAACCCCTTTCCCTCACCAGGTGTCCCCTTTCCGGAGCGAGGTTTTGAGCAGCGCCGCGATGTCAGAGCGCTGGATGTCCAGATCCGCCGCTCCTCCTTCCGCCATCTTCTTCCACTAGCGGTAGCGGAGGCGGCAGCGACGGCGGCGGCGGCACGCCCCAGAGCATTGTGGGAACGGCGTTTCGTGGCCCCTCCCAGTCGGCGGGTCGAAACCAAAGGAGACGTAAGTGGGGGGGTTGCGCCTGGGCACTAGCTTTGGCCCTGGGGAGGACTGAGTGCACTGCCGTGGTCTGCTGCCCCCCACCGGTCCCCGCTCGTCCAGCATCTCGCCTTGGCCTCCTCCGGTCCCGGGACCACCTGGTTTTAACTGTTCTCTGTGGATCCTCGGTCCTCTCTCGCTTGAGAGGTGCTACCGCCTCGTGCGTCCCCGACTTTTGCCTTTTCCTCCCTCTTTCCCACAGGCGCCTGAAAAACCATATTTGCGCATTCACTCATGCTCGAGGGAAGGGTACGGTGGGGTTGGGGGTGTGGGGACGGCTAAGATATAGCAGAAATTTTAACAGCTCCGTGACTAGCCTTTTCGTTGCTAGTCACAGAACCCAAGCTCCGTTTGGCCCGAACAAAGAACAAGCCGAAACAGAACGCTTTGCCGCAAAGCCCTTCCTGGGTTGCTTCCTGCGCTCCTGCTGTAGGTGGAGAGCTTTTATAGGCTCTTTGTGACGCCTCCCCAGACACACCCAGACAGCTAAAGATGCAGTGAAAAACAAGTTCTAGTTTCTCTGTGAACATGGTATAAAATTTGTATGGAATAATGCGAGGTACCAAAAGAAAAAAACTTGCAAGAAACCTTCTCTCTTGGATGTCATAAAGTAACATTTTATTAGCCACAACTTCCCTTGGTGCGTTACCCGAAACTATATAATATCAGATTTTATTTGAAACCAGTTATTACAAATGGGGAAATTGAGTCTCTCAAAAATAAAACGCCAACGTTACAAAGTAGAGAGACAAGCTTATAGCCCAAGTTCCAAAGCACACTCATTACTTAATGAAATCCCTAACTGAAATATAAACTGGGCTACGCTGAATCCATCTTTCTTTTTTTTTTTTTAATCTTGCTACACGTGGTGGCTAGCACAGTGCTACCTAACATATAAAAAAAAACTAAATCTCTGTTTAATAAAAATTGTGGCAAAACTAGGTATTTCTAAGCATGATGATGTACACCATGACAACGATTTTACTTTAAGATAAGACGTAAATGATATGAGAAGTCTAAAAGATGGATAAGAATTCCTGCATGATCTCCTTTGTTTACTTCTTTTTAATGTCTGCATGAATTTATTTGGTGGGAATGCAGTAAAGATGGGTGTAATTATGCTAGTAAAAATACTGGACCCTTTCAAATTAAAGTAGTATATATTGGTATTAAGATTTGTGTATATCAGCATTATGATTGCTTATTTCTTCATAATAATATTATTTTCCATTATCCTGTCATCCTTGATTTGAGAGTCTGAAAACATTCCAGTTAGTGCTTTTTCGTATTTATTTTTCTTTTGACAGGTTAAAAAATTAGAGTTTCTTTAACTGTGAATACCATGAAAGTGTCACATTTTCTCTCTTTTCCAGCCAATCTCTCAAAGAGAGCAAAGTAATTTTCCAAAGGCAGGCAACAAGACATGGGAAGAATACTGGAGTAATATGAATATGAGTTCAAACCTCAACTCAACCTATCTGCAAAGTATTTAACTTATTTCGATCATAAAAATGGAGATAGTAATACCTACCTTAAGGATTTTGATGAAGATCAAATTAAACAATGTGTATTTATTGCCTGGGACATAATATTAATGTTATGGATTAAAGTTTACTGGTGACAGGATGAATTGTATAGCATATAAATTATATCTCTAGCTGTTGAAAAAAATCATTACAGACTTTGAAAGCAAAACCATGCTATCATTTTATAAACATAACATAATTGAGAGGCAATGTCTCATGCACACTCTGCTGTTCAGTTTTCTTTCAAGAAAATGCATTTTCGAAATGTTGAAGCCTGTATCCATACAGCAAAGTAAAATAACCTTTTTTTCATTTGTACCATATTCAAGGCAACGAATTAACTTGATATAGATGTGCAAGTTCAATGTCAGTTTGTATTATACATCAGATTTATAAGGTCATTTTGTAGACCTAACTAGTTGCCTTCAGAGTCAGGAAAGAAATAATAGTTATAGTATTTTATTTAACAAGCACTTAAAGAGTACCAAGCCCTCTTCTAAACACTTAAAGTATTAACTCGACCATCATAGCAACCCTATGAGATATTATTATTATTGTCATTCTGTAGATAAAGAGTTGAGTCAGATGGCAGAATCCAAATTTGAAACCAAACAGTCTAGCTCCAGAATCTAGAAGTTTTGAATAAGTTTTTATTTTTCTACTATTTTTTATTTTTCTATTTTCAAGACCTTTATGATCTTGATTATAGCAATCAACTTTCTAATGATCTAGTTTTGGGAAATTCTGCTTATTTGACTTATGCTTCTTTTACTCTCAATTATGAAGAGAAATAAGATATTGTTCACAAACACTAAATTGGTTAAGGTTCACACCTCTACTGAATAAGTAAGTAATTAATGCTAAATGTTACTTTCCTTTGATTCACACAGATAACTGAATATAAGCCAGGGGTTTTATCTGCTTATTTGGAATGAGTGTCTTCATTGATGCTTGCCTTAGTTAACTTTGTAAGAACGTACTATTTGCGTGGTGACTGTCATTAACTTCTCAGACTCTCTGCACCTTTCTTGACTGTTAAAAACTTAACTTACAGCCTTATGAAGGGAAAATAAGCATACTGAATACTTAAGAAATTAGGCATGATATGAACAAAGTGCACCTTATATAAAGGCAGAGTAGTTTTTGAAATTAGATACTATAGGAAGGATTTCTTGATCTTCCAAATAATTCCCTTCTCTGCTCACTGATTTTAAATGATCCCTTTTCAGAAACGTTCTTGTACTCAACAATTAAGAGATAGAACTTCAAATGTAAACGCTCCAAAGACAGAGTAAGGCTTAAAACTAAGATATCAAATGAGAACCGGTTTTTAGCCTGAGATGGACCAGAGAAAGAAGAAAAAGCGCTGCATTGTTTAATAAAGCTGAATGGAAGAAAGTACAAAGGAAAATTCCAAGACAAGCTTTGCCTACTTCACAATTTTGTTTGGTGCTGGTTACATGAGTCTAAGGAAAAATCTGCCAGAAAGAGCACATACCCTGAAAGAAAAATGATTGATGACTTAGCTGTCTATTTCTCAACTCTTCCTAACTTTGGTCTTCAGAAACCAGTTTCACTTTTTCTTTTCACCTTATGCTTCCTCTATAGTTATTCCTTTTGATAACCTCTACACCCCACCCACCCCCCGATTTCATTCACCACTCTAAACCCTTCGTGCTTTTCTCTTTTGTAATTTTATAAGTCCCTTCTCCCTTCACTAGCTTTCTGAACAGCTAAAAGGCAGTGGAAAGGTGGAGGAGTAGTACAAACACCAAAACAGCAAGCGTTTAATTTGTTAATGATATTTTGAAACTTGAGATATCAATAAAAATTTTAAGTGCCGCAATGCAATTTTTAAAACTTAAAAAAAAACTAAAGCCTTCTTATTTCAGACAAATGTTAGATCCTGAGAAAAAGAAAGAAAAAGTAGTGAAATGAATACAGTGTCTTGGACAAGGGAGCGTATACTTGGATTTTGACTCTGGCTCAGTTCCACTAACTAGCTGGGTAACTCTGGCCAAGTTATTTAATCTCTGTGAGCATTAGCTTTCTCATTATAAAATAAGGTGATCAGACTCTTTCAGGGCTGAAATTCAAATACCTGCAAGGGTTAGATATAGTTAATGTAAATGGGTGGAGAAAATCTGTTGTAAAATAGTAAGGAGCATGGTACTGGCATAAAAAAAAAAAACAACCATAAATTGATCAATGGAACAGAATAGAGAGCTCAGAAATAAATCCACGCCTATATGCTCACTTAATATATGACAAAGGAGGTAAGAATATATAATGGGGGTAAAGACAGTCTCTTCAATAAATGGTGTTGGGAAAATTGGACAGATACATGCAAAAAAAAAAAAACTGGACATTTTCTTCAACTGTATACAAGAATAGACTCAAAATAGATTAAAGACTTAAATGTAAGACCCGAAACCATAAAACTTCTAGAAGAAAACATAGGCATAAACTCTCTGATATTGCTAACAGTAATTTCTTTTCAGATACATCTCAGGTAAGAGAAACAAAAGAAAAAATAAACAAATGGGACACGTCAAACTAAAAAGTTTTTGTACAGCAAAGGAAACTCAACAAAATAAAAAGACAACTGAGTGAATGGGAGAAGATATTTGATTATGATACATCTGATAAGAGGTTAATATCCAAAATATATAAATATATAAAGGACTCATACAACTCAACAAAAAAAACAAACAATCCAACTAAAAAATGGGCAGAAGACCTGAACAGATATTTCTCCAAAGAGGAAATACAGATGGTAAATAGACATATGAAAAGATGCTCAAGGTCACTAATTATCAGAGAAATGCAAATTAAAGCCACAATGAGATATCACCTCACACTTGTTAGAATGACAATCATCAATAAATCAAAGAACAATGAGTGTTGGTGAAGATGTGAAGAAAAGGGAACTCTCCTACACTGTTGGTGGGATTGCAAATTTGTACAGCCGCTATGGAAAATAGTCCGAAGGTTTCTCAAAAAATTGTAAATAAATATACCTTTTGACCCAGCAATTGCACTTCTGGATATTTATCCAAAGAAAACCAAAACAATAATCGTAAAGATCTAGGCCCTCCTATGTTCATGGCAGCACAATTTACAATGGAAGCAACCTAAATGCCCATCAATAGATGATTGGAGAAAGAAGTTATGGTTCATATATACAACGGAATATTACTCAGCCATTTAAAAAAATGAAATCCTACCATTTGTAATGACATGGATGGACCTAGAGGTTATTATGCTGAGTGAAATAAGCCAGACAGAGAAAGATAAATACCATATGATTTCACTTATATGCAGAATCTAAGGAACAAAAAGAACAAACTAATCAAAAACAGACTCAAATATAGAGGACAATTTGGGGAGATAGGGCTAGGGTACTGAGAGAATGGGGTGAAGGGTTAAAGGAGTACAAAGTAGTAGTTGATAGATGGTCACGGGGATGGGGAGCACAGCAAAGGGAATGCAGTTCGCATTAATGTAATGGCTAGTTAGAGAGCCAGAGAGGAGAAAAAAGCAATTAGGGGGATCATTTATAAACTATATAAATGTCTAACCAATGTACTGTATACTGAAACTAATAAAATTTTTAAAAAGATAGTAAGGAATTGTGGGGACTCGCATGAAATGTCTGCCCGAACAAAAGTTATTTATATTAAAAAAATTAGAACAAAATATTTTTTACCTTAAATGTGTGGAAAGTTTTATTTTAACATTGGCATGAAATTCTCAAATTGATTAATCTGAGTCACTATATTCTCTTTTTTGGAAGCACACAAAAATGCTATGAAAGCTGACACTATCCTGAAGGTTGATGCAAGTCTTCTCTATAGTAGATACTCACGAAATGGTGATAGAACTAAACGGAATTGAATCAATCAATAAATCAAATGGTCTTATAGGTCTAGAATTATAGCAAAAAAAAATCCTGACTAGGTAGTATATTCATGGGTCCTAGATATTTAAAATGAAATGTAGTTATATGGTGGGAAACTTTTCCAATAAAGAGTTGGATATCCTGTCCAACCAACAGTGGTATAGAGCAAATCAAAATTGATAATAGGGAAAATCTGCATGTTTTATATTTTCTTTATTTGTTATTTACATTTATTGACAGATTTCAAGATTGAATATGTTATTTACGTTTGTTGATGGATTTAAAAGTTGCTTAAGAACCAGTTCACACAAAAAAAAGAAAAGAAATGTTGAGCAGCCCCTGGGTTCTTTCCCAAGCTTCATAATAATTAGTGGACTTTAGAAAGCTAAATCATTTCAAACATGCTGATCTTTAGTTTTAAAAGACAAGTTAAATTAAACAAAATATTGATCTTAACTTTATACACTTGACCATTTTTACTTATATTAGTTTCGTGCAGGAATTTAAAAATGTTTTCTTTATGCTCATGGATTTTTGGAAATTTACACATCAAAGTGAGAGAGTCCTGTAATGATCCAGTGATTCTGCAACTATATAGATTCCAGAGAGATAAAGTTTGTTTTCTCCCAAGAGGGCTGAATTATTCAGATTTCTTATTTGGACTATCCTTCTCTTCATTTTGGTTTAGACAGCAAAAAGATTTAAACTGCTTACAAAGAGTTTTAGAACAATGGCAGGTCTTAAAGAATACCTTTAAGTTCCAGAAGTGATGTAAACATTAAATGAGACATTTTTCATGCAATTGTCCTCCAGGTATCTCTAAGCAATAGGGCACTACAGACTCTATTACGTTCTGTTAGAAGATATCACAATGAAGATAAAACAAGTCTAGTGATTTTATAAAAATATTTACTGTTACTTTTTTTTGTTAGCTAGTATGCTTCTTTATAGGCCCTTTTGAACTACGTCAATTATGGAACTGTAAAATTACTAGTGGCCCAAGGCTACTATGTACTATATAGGACCTGATTTGTATGGCATGAGGTATTAATGAGATATGTAGAAAATAATAACATCCCTCTACCTATAATTTAATTTACTTAATGTTTATGAAAATTTAATAGAATATAATGGAGAGATTATACATTTTAGAATCAGAAAGACCAACCTTTGAATACCCCACTCTGCAGCTTGCTTGTTCTGTGATACTGGAAACTTTAATTTCCTCATCTTTAAAATGGGAATAATAGACTTATTTCATAGGATTCGGTCAAAAAAAGAATGAAAAAATGAATGTGAAACTCATAAGAGAGCTCAATATATAGTAGCAATTGTCAATTCTTAAAGAGCAATTTCTATCCCCAACCCTCTAGTATTATTTAACCTCAGTAAATTAAATAAACAAACTCTTGTATAGCTCTCACGTTCGTAATTGGCATCACTTCATCTAGGATTTTTTTTTTTGTAATAATTATAATTTCTTCAATGATGCTGGCTTGTATCAGCGGGTTGATTACATATTCAACAATTTCTCCTATTTGATGTCTTTGCATTAATCATTTATATATTTTAGTATATAAATTGTATTTCAGTTAAAACACAATAAAACTAAGAATTGTGCATCCATTGAGTGATATTTTTAGTAAATGTCGTAAAAGCAATTAATTTTTTTCTGTTAAAAGAGATGTATTGCTTACATAAAAACACCTAATGTAAAATTTGTTGAGCTATGTTTAAATGTAAATATAATACGAATGTATTCTATAGCATATAGATTTTTATAATTAGAGATAATGTTTAAGCAGAGGAAATCAAATACCACACATATTTTTCTATGACAATTTAAATGTGTAATAATTTGTGGACTTTATATCAAAACCTTGTTAGCTTTATATTTTTAAGATCATAATCTTTATTACTGCATTTAGGGACCACCATCTCAGAAAAAATTATTTCATTTTGAAAACACTTAAAAGAGGAAAATATTCTTTTTTTGTAGGCTGCTGTCAAACTTAATGTACATAGGAATCCTATATGGCAGCGGTCCCCAACCTTTTGGCACCAGGAACCCATGCTATGAAAATCTAGAGCCCGATTATCTGAGGTGGAGCTGAGGTGGTGATGCTAGTGCTGGGGAGCAGCTGCAAATACAGAGGAAGCTTCATCTGCCAGCTAGGCCCACGGCTCACCTCCTGCTGTGCATCCTGGTTCCTAGCAGGCCACAGACTGGTTCCAGTCTGCAGCCCCGGAGTTTGGGGACCCCTGCTATACAGGATATGTAAAAATGGCACACTTTTGAGTATCTCCCAAATCAGAAAATCAGGGGGTCAGAACTAGGAACCAGCAGTGCTAGAAGACCCCTAGACGATTTTATTCAGTTAAGTAGTCCTTTGAGAAATCTTGACTTTTAGAGAGCAAGACCACATGCATTTAAATGAAAGCATCGGTAAATATTCTTTCTTCCCTCTAACATTTTGTACTATAATGGCGGATACCCATATCTATCCTACCCCAAAATGAGCTTAAATGGTTTTTTCTTCCTGGACCTATGTCTCTCTTATGAGCACATGCCTAGGGAGCAGCTTAGGGATCCATGGGATTGAAAACATGACTTCCCTATAAAGTACTGAAGGGTCCTATGTATCGTTTATAAAAATTAATTCCTTTGGACTCTTATATTTTGACAGGTAAGAATATAACATGAGGATCAAAGGAGTCTTGAATAAATAAACTTAGATAACACAGAGACTATGGCAATAAAAAGATGGTTTTTAAAATAACTAAGAAAGATTAAATATAATTAAAAATAATTTATATATACTTAAAAATAAATAAAAGATTAAATATAATTAAGAGGAAACAGCTAGAAAATGCTATTTAGAGTTGCATTTTTAACTGGAGACAGACGGAACCAAAGGCTTTTGGCTAGCTATAACTAAAATTTCCTATTTGGAAATTACTGCCAAATAATTTGGGGAATCTCCTTTACTCATATATTTAAAATTGTAGTTGGATATTTTTCTGTTTAAGTCAGGGCTTTGGATTCATTACCCTGATATCTAATTCAGTCCTAAGAGTCTATAATAAATACTGAGGAGAAAAGCTCTTATTCACTTTCAGTGCTTCTAATAGTAAAATACAGATTTTCGAAAGGACAAAGAAAATTAAAATCAACTGTTTGAGACTGAGAAGTAAATGTTATTTAAACAATATTTAAAGTGGTTGATATACATGAAGAAGGCTCAAGGGAAGAATCTAAACAGGTGCTTAACTATTGAAATGGCAAATGAGGAGGAAACAGAATCTGTAAAAATATAAATTGTGGAGTCAGAATCAAATGATCTTAGAACTCAGTGGACCAACAGCAGTGATCTTGTTTAATCTTTACCTTTTGGATGAACAATTTAATAATTAGAGAGGTTGTGACTTACCAAGGTCGTAAAGCTAGTAAAAGGTAGAGTCAGGACCACCATCCAAATAACCTCTTATTTCATTGCTTTTGCTGTAATATCACACTGATCCAATAAGTCACTATATTAATGATATTGAGCATTTTTAATGTAACATGATTGGCTACTAAATTGGAAACTATACTAACAATGCCATAAGTCATAGTACTCCCTATGGCAGAGACTGGTTACTGTCCTCAAGTGTATATTCTCCCTTTCTTCCATAGCAATAGAAGTTGAATACATGGCCACACAACAAAACACTATGGATTTTCTGAGTTGCTTTCATACTACTCTGACCTGCAATACCACCTTTATCTTTACTGATGTTTTAATAAAGGGTGTTTGCAGTTACAACTTTGATTTGGTCTCTCCCCTGAGGTCATGTGTTACTGGCA
Source organism: Pteropus vampyrus (assembly GCF_000151845.1). Lineage (NCBI taxonomy): Eukaryota > Metazoa > Chordata > Mammalia > Chiroptera > Pteropodidae > Pteropus > Pteropus vampyrus. The sequence continues at coordinate 404,002 of NW_011889326.1, read as the reverse complement.
GGAGCCTAGATTTGCTTTTTCTCTGAAGATGAGATTTGTTGATAAACAAATTATTTTTTCATTAGTTTCAAAGTTCCATTTTTAACCCTGCAAGTTTCAGAATTTCTGGACTCCATATTACTTCTCAACTCTTATTTGTAATCCAGGCGGTTCTTTTTGAGTTCACCTCTTTCTTATGCCATTTTAAATGCAGCTAGCAGCAGCCAGCTTTTTAACATTTTGCTTTGAAATTACCTCGTTTACTTTCACAAATTTATTAAGTACATGTTCTGTCTTTCATATTTTATTGCTGGTAAAAATTTTCTCAAATGTTTTGCCACTACATAACACTGCTACCATTTTTCCACTCTCCTATGAAAATTACATCATTGCCTGCTGCCCATTCCCAAGGCCAATGCAACATATTTTAGGGTTTTGTTACAGCAGCACTCCATTTTAAATACTAAATTCTGTGTCAGTCAAATTTTTCTGCCTCTCAAAACACCCCAAATCCTAGTGGCATACAAGAAAATATACACATTTCATACCCATGCATTTGTGGGTTGGCTGGAGTTTAACTTACTTGGCAGAACTCAGCTGGTCTCCAAACTGTAGGTTGGGTCCAAGTTGCTCCTCATATATTTCGTTCTCCTCAAGCCAGAAACTAGTTGAGTCATGTTCTCATGTAGAAGGCACATCAAAAGACAAGCTCAACTATGCAAACTCAAAATCAGTAGCAGAGAAGTATATTCCTCCTGTGAAACGCCTCTAATCTATTATATTACTAGTATGCAGAATAGAGAGATAGAGTATGGGAAATACAAAAGAACAATGAAGACACATAGAGAAAGGACAACTCCCTCATCTGTCCAGTTGGTGTTTTGGAATAAAAGATAAACAATAATCAAAGAGATAATGCCTATAATATTTTTTCCAGAATAAAAAAGTTTTCGGATTTAGAAATTAAGATGCATTTGAAGAGAACAAAACAAAAACAACTTTCTCTTCACATGTGTACACACATACTTTCTCACCATATACACATATATATCTATACGTACAGAAATTACAAGTTTGATAAGAACAATAAAAATAAAAATAAATCCAAAGATATACATGCATACCTATAAACACCTAAATTCATTTTCATACACATAAAAATGATTCTCAGAGAAAATCTTAAATACAAAGAGAAAAACAGTTCCCTATTAAACAAATCTCATTTAGATAGAAAATCTTAAATACAAAGAGAAAAACAGTTCCCTATTAAACAAATCTCATTTAGATAGAAAAGTTCTCATCAGTTAGTTACAGTATATTCAAGAAGACATTAGAATAATATTTTCAAAGTGCTGAGGGGAAAATTACTGTCAACTTAAAATTCTGTACTCAAGTTATTCAAGATGAAGAGAAATAAAGAGATTTTTAGGAAAAGATTGAGTTTACAACCCACTGACCTCATAGGTTCTCATACAATGTACTTCGGGAAGATGAAAATTGAACTTAGGAGTGAGTAAAATGTAAGAAGCAATCATGAACAAAGAAACAAATAAATATAACCATGATTAGATTGATTTTAAGGGAGTGGTGTTCCACAAAGAATTGTATGTCTTAGTCCCTTTCATCTTTTCACTCATCCCCCAGAACCTCTCTTATCTGGTGATCACCATTTTGTTCTCTGTACTATGACTTTGTTTCTGTTTTGTTTGTTTGTTTATTTTGTTTTTCTTTAGATTCCACATATAAGTGAAATCATATAGTATTTATCTTTCTGTGTCTGATTTATTTCATTTAGCATAATACTCTCTAGGTCCACTCATATTGTAGCAAATGCTAAAATTTCATTCTTTTTAATGGCTGAGTAATATTCCACTGTATATATGTACCACTTCTTTATCCATTTGTCTATAGATGACACTTAGGTTGCTTCTATATCTTGGCTATTGTCAATAATGCAATAAACATGGGGGTGCATATATCTTTTTTAATTAGTGTTTTGTATTTCTTTGGATAAACACCCACAAGTGGAATTGCTGGTTTTATGGCAGTTCTGTTTGGAATTAAGAAGTACAAATTGCCAGTTATCAAAATAGCCATGGGAATGTAAATGTACAACATAGAGAATATAGTCTATAACATTGTAAAAACTATGTATGGTGTCAGACGGATACTTGACTTACAGGGGTAGTCACTTCATAAGATATATAAATGTCTAATCACTATATTGTACATCTGAAACTAATATAATGTTGTCAACTATAATTGAAAAATAAATTTAAAAAAAGAAGTTGTATGAATAAACCTTGAGGTCATTTTCTAAGTGAAATAAACCAGTCACAAAAAGACAAATACTATATAATTCCACCTTCAAGAGATACGAAGAGTGGTCAAATTCATAGACACAGAAAATATAATGGCAATTGCAAAGGGCTGAGGAAAGGAGAAAAGGAGAGTTGTTGTTTATTGGGTACAGAGTTTCAGTTTTGTAAGATGATAAGAGTTCTGGAGTTTGGGTACATAACATGAATGTAATTAAGACTTCTAATCTGTACACTTAAAAATGGTTAAGATAGTAAATTTTGTTTTGCATATTTTATAATTAATTTTTTTTTAATTTAAAGGGAAATAATTTTAACAAATACAATAAATTGTGGAAGTATAAAAGTGTCATTTAACTTTAGATTATCTTAAGACAAGAATATTAAAAATTTAAGGGCAACTATTAAAAAAAGAAAAAGAAAATGCACAACTTTCAAAAGAGTAGAAGAGAGAAAAATAATACAATAAATTAAGCCAATCCAATAAAAGGCAGCCAAGGTGATCAACAACAGTGAACAAGGGGAAAAAAGAAGCAACGGAAAGCACAGCATATAGAAAACAGTATATCTATGATAGTAGAAATAAGAACAAATATAAGGGAGAGGGGTGGGAAGATGGCGAACTGGGTATAAGCAGGGTTCGTCTCCTCCTAGCCCTGCATTGGAATAACAACCAAATTATAAAATAATCAATGTGGAGAATCACCTGAAATCCAGCTGATCATAACACCTACATCTGATAATATAAAGGAGCCACATCAAAGCCGGTAGGAGAGGCAAAGTTGGGAACCAGGCTGGACCTGCACCCGTGGGTGGTGGAAGATCACTGGGAGGGAGAGTGAGGCTGCAGAGGTTCTCTTGAAGAAGAGAGGGGTCTTGGTCTCATCTGAGGGCTCCCCAGACCAGGAAAGAGGAGATTCTAATAACCCTGACTGTAGAAACTAGAGAGGATTCCAGCTGTTTCGGTGAGATGGAAGGAGACTGAATCCCTAGCTGTCCCTTTGAAGGATCCGCACACAGGCTTTCTGACCTGCAGACCTGGGACACCAGCGGTGGGTCAAAGGCTAGCGTGGGATTCATTCTGAGAAAGTCTGCTTTACCTGGCGCCGGTACAAGGGCTGGAAGGGCAGCCACCATTGTGTCTTAGTCCAGCCCCGCTACAGGGTAATCTACAGACCACGCCAGTTTTCCTGTGCAGACCCTTCCCCACTGAGCTCTTAGGAAGTGCTGGTCAGAGGGGATAAGCACCCCCTGCCCAACCTGCAGATTGCCCAGGGCATTTGCTGCTGGATGGCTGCCAAGCCCTGCTCAGATTCAGGGCCAAGCGTTTCCAGCGGTTGGCCAGCGCTGTGAGCCACGTTTCCAATCCCAGCAGCAGCCAGCGCTGTGAGCCACATTTCTGAGATAGGGTCTGGCAGAACACTGCTGCCAACGTGAACTTGGGCAGATATCAGGGTCCCGTGGGCCCGTCCCAGACCGCAGCTGGTCTTGCTGCGGTCTGGGACTTATGTGGCAACTTGCGAACAGTTACCGAAGTTGCAGCAAGACTGTGAGGCTTTAATTTAAAGGGAAATAATTTTAACAAATACAATAAATTGTGGAAGTATAAAAGTGTCATTTAACTTTAGATTATCTTAAGACAAGAATATTAAAAATTTAAGGCAACTATTAAAAAAAGAAAAAGAAAATGCACAACTTTCAAAAGAGTAGAAGAGAGAAAAATAATACAATAAATTAAGCCAATCCAATAAAAGGCAGCCAAGGTGATCAACAACAGTGAACAAGGGGAAAAAAGAAGCAACGGAAAGCAGATTGTCTCTCTGAGACCCCGACCCACCCTACCTACAAATTACCCCAGGCGACCCATTGTCAGTGAACTGCCACAGCCCGCACCTCCCCTCCCTTGATCTCCTAATCCACATAGCAACAAACTTTGGCTGGCACAGGGTGGGCGCTGCATGGAAATCAATGGCAGGCGGACCTTTGCTGCCTGCAAGAGTTACATGTAATATTGGTCCCGGGAGCGCAGAGGTCTGTGGGACCGCACCAGATGGCAGCTGGTCTCACTGTGATCTGTGTCTACAGTGGGAACGCCCAGGCACAGAAGTTGCAGCAAAACTGGGGCTGTACTGGCTGGACAGACCTTGTGTCCCTGAGATCAAGCTTCACACAAGCCACAAAGTGCTTGTAGCTCATTGACAAGCAGCCTCTTGTGCCCTGCTTGGCTCTGGGGTTGTACTGTCAGTATAGGCAAAAGACCTTGGCTAGCGCAGTGAGCGTATTTCGAGGAAAACAGTTGTGGACACACCACTGCTGCCTGTTCGAGCTGCAATATCTCTTGAGGGAATTGCAGGGGTCTGTATTGGCCTGACGGCCCTTGACTCCCTGACCTCCTGCCCCATCCAATACACAAAGTGCCTGCTGCACATTGATAGGCAGCTGCCCGTGCCCTGGGTTAGTGCATTTAGGCCCAGGGTAGGCAGCAGCTGACCTTGCTACAAGTGGAAACTTGTACAGGGAGTCATAGAGACAGCGTTGGCACATAAACTGACACTGTAGTGGCAGGGGGAAATTTACTCAATAGACTGAGGAGACTCCCAGGGTCTCTGCACCACCCAACACGCATATTACCCAGCGGCTCATCCAGTTTCAGAGATTTACAGGCAACTGACAGGCAGTGTCAGGCCTTGAAGAGCACTGATCCCTCTGCTAAACTGCCATAGGTCAGGGATAGGGGATAACTGACCACTGCCTATAGTGCTGTCTCTTCCACTTACCTATAGATCCAGCATAAGGAACAACCATCTGCGGATTGCTTTGTAGTTCTCATCAGGTAGCCCTGCAATCAAAAGCAGCGTCTGACCTTGGCCTATGGGGGAGCTGCTCCCAAGGGGCCACAAAACCAACGGATCTGGAAGCTGGCACCAGACTACAACGGAGCAGCTCCTGGCTAGTCCTATTAGTGATACACAAAGGATGGTTGCAACAAGTACACAAGCCTGCTAGGGCATATTCCGCTCAGTGCGGTTAGCCCCCACACAACAACTCTTACCATGTGGGTGCAGCCAATTCTGACACTTAGTCAGCCTGAGCATTAATCCCATCCACTGATCTACTAACAACAGTAAAGGATTGGCGACAACAGAAGATCGCCCACACAAAGGTCATGTCCAGAGCCCCTAGCATAAGGGATCAGGGAGAGTGCACCAATGGGCCACACAGGACACCTTCCACATTAGGCCATCTGGCCAAGGCTGAAAGATGAAACAAATATTCCTGACACATAGAAATGAACACAGAAAGGCTAATAAAATGAGAAAACAAAGAAACATGCCACAAATGAAACAACAGGAGAAAACTCCAGAAAATAAGCTAAATAAAATGGAGGCAAGCAACCTACCAGAGACTGAGTTCAAAATAATTATTATAAGGATGCTTGATGAACTTATGCGGAGAATGGATGAGCACAATGAGAACCTCGACAGAGCGATAGTAAGTATAAAAAAGGACATAGAAACCATAAAAAAGAACAAGACAGAAATGAAGAATACAATAACTGAAATGAAGAACAACAGTAGATTGGATAAAGTAGATCAAATCAGCAAACTGGAAGACAAAATAGCAGAACAACGAAAAGAAAGAAAATATTTTTAAATGAGGATAGTTTGAGACCTATGGGACAACATGAAGCATAAAAATATCTGGGTCATAGGAGTACCTAAAGAAGAAGAGAGAGAGCAAGGGATTGAGAATCTATTTGAAGAAATAATGACAGAAAACTTCCCTAACCTGGCAAAGGAATTAGACATACAAGTTCAGGAAGTACAAAGAGTCCCAAACAAAAGGAATTCAAACAGACCAACACCAAGACACACCATAATTAAAATGCCAAAGGTCAAAGACAAACAGAGAATCTTAAAAGCAGGAAGAGAAAAGAAACTAGTTACTTACATGGGTACCCCCATAAGAATGCCTGCTGACTTTTCAATAGAAGGGACTGGCAAGACATATTCAAAGTTATGAAAAATAAGAATCTACCCAGAAAGGCTTTTGATTAAAATGGAAGGTGAGATAGTTTCCCAGACAGGAAAAAGCTTAAGGAATTCATCAACAACAAGCTAGCATTACAAGTAATGTTAAAGGGTCTTCTATAAAAAAAGAAGGGGTAAAAAAGAAAATAAAAATGACAAATGTGAATAATAAAATGGCAGTAACAATATACCTATCGGTAATCACTTTAATTGTAAACAGATTAAATGCTCCAATCAAAACACATAGGGTGAAAAGATCTTTGGAAACATGGCAGAGTGTGAGATGTCCCTAGATCTCTCTCCTTGAAGCAACAATAAGCTGAACATCTAAAACTCAACAAAAAACACCCAAACTGCGCACCAGCACATCTGAGTGTGGGATCTGCGCAGAAGAGCTACCACAGGTCAGAACCCTGGATGTTGGGCAGTGGATTGGGAGAAATAAAGAAGCTGCCTCTCGAAGCCTCTGGAGCTCCCTGCAGGAGGAGGTGGGGGGAGAAGGTGCGGCGACTTCTCTGAACAGCACTGCCTGGAAGTGCGGTTGCAAAACGAGGCTGAGCTGCAGCCCCCAACCCCCAACCCAGATGGTCCCTCCTCCCATACCCTCTGAGACAGGCCACCACGGAGCCCCAGGGGAATCTGAGAAAACGCTACTGAAACTGTCGCTAACACTGACAGGAAACTGAGATGGAAGGTAGTGAGCGTGATGAAACATCTATAAAGGAAAAAAAGACATTATTAAGACTTTATGTAAAGCAGAGATCCAAGGAGCTTAGATGCCACCTACTGGAAACCAAAAGAAAAACACCTTCCCCGTGACAGGCCAGAGATCAATACATAACAAATCTTCTTTCTGGGGGGGAGCAGGGAGCGGGGGAAGCAGAACACATTTCCATTAATGTCAAGGAGGAGAAATAGTCCATTAAACATCATGAACAACCAAGGGACAAGGCACCTCAGAAAGAAAGAGAAAAGTCTCCAAAAAATAAGCTTACAGACATAGAAATATGTGACTTACTTAAATGACAGAGAATTCAGGATGGTACTTCTGAAAAAACTCAGTGAGTTCCAAAATGAGTCATATCAACAATTTCAGGAATTGAAAAAAAAGTCTACATGAGCAGAGCAAGGAGATTGAAACCCTCAACAAAACAAAACAAAACAAAACAAAACAGAATAGATCTTCTGGAGATAAAAAACACACTGCAAGAGTTGAAAGATGAAATAATAAGCTTGGGAAATAGAGTTGACCAAATGGAGGAAAGGATCAGTGATATCAAAGACAGAAATCTAGAAATAAATCAGAAAGAAGAAGAAAGAAACCAAAGAATGAAAAATCATGAAAGAGAAATTCAAGAGCCAGCTGATACCATCAAGAGAGGAAACATAAGAAAATGAGCATTATCAAAGGTGAGGAAAAGGAACAGGTACTAGAAAGCATTTTCAGACAAATAGTTGATGAGAATTTCCCAAATCTAAGGAATGAGATGGAGCTTGGAATTTAAGAAGCCAACAGAATACCCAATTATCTCAATCCAAAAAAGCCTTCACCAAGTCACATTGTATTAAAATGATCAAAAATCAACGACAAAGACAGAATTCTCAGGGCAGCCAGAGAGAAGAAAACGGTAGCTTATACAGGAAAACCCACTAGATTATCCTTGGACTTCTCAGTGCAGACTTTAAAGCCAGAAAGGAATGGAATCAAATATTTAAACTATTAAGTAAAAGGAACTACCAGCCTAGAATAAGGTATCTAGCTAACCCTTCCTTTAGATATGAAAGAGAAATTAAGACCTTTCCAGACATACAAAAATTGAGGGAATTCTCCACTACGAGGTCTGTACTACAGGAAATACTGAAAGAGGTCAGCTCATCTAAAACAAAATGATTAAAAAAAAAAAAAACTTAATTAGGAGTAAAGTGAATATCAGGCAAATAGAAGCAGAGGAATGCAACCCTTAGTAGGAACAGGGTATTATAATAAGAGAATTGCTATAGCAAGATAGTAATGAAAGTTCAGCATACAGAGGGAAAAATTGAGTTAACAATGACTGAAAAGGGGAGGATTCAAAGATCCAAATTCGCAAAGGGGAAGGGAGATAAGCCACACTCAAAAGAAAATGGACAACAATGCATATATAACTATCCTTTATATATTTGTACGCCAAAGGTTCAGAACCGAAGTATATAACATAAAACAAGAAGGACCGGAGGGAAAATCCACAAAAGCCAACCAAAATAAAGAAAACAGAGACACAAGGACAAGGAAGCAATGGAAACATTGAGCTACCAGAAAGCAAAAGATAAAATGGCTATAAGAAGACCTCATATTTCAATAATCACCCTAAATGTAAATGGACTGAACTCACCAATAAAAAGGCACAGAATTGCAGATTGGATCAAAAAACCAAAACTGAACCATATGCTGCCTCCAGGAGACACATCTCAGCTCCAAAGACAAATATAGACTCAGAATGAAAATGTGGAAAACGATATTTCTAGCAAATAGCATTCAGAGAGAAGCGGGAGTAGTGGTACTAATATCAGACGAAATAGACTTCAAGATAAAAAAGGTAAAGAAAGATACAGAGGGACGCTTCATAATGATAAAGGGAATCATGAACCAAGAAGACATAACACTTAATATATATGCTTCTAATCAGGGAGCCCTGAAATATGTAAACCAGTTACTAACAGAACTAAAGGGAGAAACAGATCAAAACACTATCGTAGTAGGGGACCTAAATACCCCACTGTCGGATATGGACAGATCATCCAAACAGAAAATCAATAAGGAAATCACATCCTTAAATGATACATTAGACCAACTGGACATAATTGACATTTACAGAGCCTTCCTTCCCAAAATAGCTGCTTATATATTCTTCTCTAGTGTACATGGGACATTCTCATGAATCAGCCACATACTAGGACACAGAGATAGCCTCAACAAATACAAGAGGATTGAAATCATACCAACCATATTCTCTGATCATAATGCTTTGAAACTAGAGATCAACTGCAAAAAGAAATCAAGAAGAACCACAAATACATAGAGATTAAACAACATGCTACTGAGGAATAGCTGGGTCAGGGAAGAAATAAAAAGAGAGATCAAGAGATACATAGAAATGAATGATAATGATAGTACAACATATCAAAACTTTTGACCGCAAAAGCGGTCATGAGAGGAAACTTCATATCATTACAGGCCTACCTCTAAAAATAAGAATGAGCCCAAATAAACAACCTAACGCTTCATCTTAAAAAACTAGAAAAGGAAGAACAAATGAAGCCTAAAGTCAGCAGAAGGAAAGAAACCATCAAAATTAGAGCAGAAATAAATGAAATTGAAAACTAAAAACAATAGAAAAAATAAATGCAACAAAGATCTGGTTCTTTGAGAAGGTTAATAAAATTGACAAACCCTCAATTAGACTCACTAAAGAAAAAAGAGAAAGGACACAAATAAATCAGGGATGGAAGAGGGGAAATTATGACTGACATCACAGAAATACAAAGGATCACACAAGAATACTATGAAAAAGTATATAACACCAAATTTAATAACTTAGAAGAAATGGACCAGTACTTAGAAAAATACAACCTTCCTAGACCGAATCAAGAAGAACTAGAAAATCTAAATAGACTGATCAGCAGTATGGAAATTGAAACAATCATCAAAAACGTACCAAAAGTAAAAGTCCAGCATCAGATAGCTTCACCAGGGAATTTTACCAAACATTCAAAGAAGATTTAATACCTATTCTCCTCAAACTCTTCCAAAAAATCGAAGAGGAAGCAATACTTCCCAACTCATTTTATGAAGCCAATATTACCCTGATACCAAAACCTGGTAAAGATAACACAAAAAAAGAAAATTCCAGACTGATATCTCTCATGAACACAGATGTAAAAATTCTAAATAAGATACTAGCAAATCGAATACAGCAACATATTAAAAAGATTATACACCACAATTAAGTGGACTTCATCCCAGGGGCACAGGGGTGGTTCAACATATGCAAATCGATTAATGTGATACAGCACATAAAAAAATTAAAAAAATAAGAATCATATGATCATATCAATAGATGCAGAAAAAGCCTTCAACAAGATACAGAATCCATTTATGATCAAAACACTTAACAAAATTGGTATAGAAGAAAACTATCTTACCATAATAAAGGCCATATGTGACAAACCCTCAGCCAACATTATACTTAATGGTGAAAAACTAAAAACCTTCCGTCTAAGATTCGGAATTAGGCAAGGCTGTCCACTATCACCATTGTTATTCAATATTGTCCTAGCAAGTGCAATCAGGCAAGAGAAAGATATAAAAGGCAACCAAATAGGAAATGAAGAAGTCAGACTGTCACTATTTGCAGATGATATGATTCTCTATATAGAAAATCCTAGACTCCACAAGAACACTAGAAAAAATGAGCAAATACAGTAAAGTCTCTGGATACAAAATCACCATTCAAAAATCCATAGCGTTCCTATACTCTAATAATGAAGTGTCAGAAAAAGGAGTGGAAAGATAATTCCTTTGGCAATTGCAACAAAAAGAATAAAATACCTAGGAATAAATTTAATGGAACATGTGAAGGACCTATGAAAACTAGAAGATCCTATTAAAAGAAATCGAAGAATATACAAAGAAATGGAAAGATATTTCGTGTTCTTGGATTGGAAGAATCAACATAGTTAAAATGACCATATTACCTAAAGCATTATACACATTTAATGCAATCCCCATCAAAATCTCATTGGCATTTTTTAAAGAAATAGAACAAAAAATCATCAGATTTGTATGGAAGCACAAAAGACCCCGGATTTACAAAGCCATCCTGAGAAAAAAGAATGAGACTGGAGGCATCACTCTGTCTGACTTCGCATTATACTACAAAGCTATAGCAATCACAGCGGCGTGGTATTGGCAGAAAAACAGACAAACAGACCAGTGGAACAGAATTGAGAGTTCAGAAGTAAACCCATATTTATGTGGGCAAATAATTAAAAAAAAAAAAAGCCAAAAATATACAGTAGAGAAAGGAAAGCCTCTTCAATAAATGGTGCTGGGAAAACTGTGTCTATCACCACACAGCAAAATTATCTCAAAATGGATTAAGGACCTGAATATAAGACTTGAAACAATAAAATGCAGAGAAGAAAACGTAGGAACTAAACTCAAGAACCTTGGACTTAGAGAGGATTTTATGAATTTGACCTCAAAAGCAAGGTTAGTAAAAGCTAAAATAAATGAATGTAAGAAGAGATGAAATACTGCCATTTGCGACAGCATGAATGGACCTCGAGATAATCATGCTAAGCGAAATAAGCCAGACAGAAAAAGTTGAAAATCACATGATATCACTTATATATCAGATATAAATCTAAAAGCAACAAATGAACAGGACAAACAAACAGAGACTCATGGACATGGACTATAGACTAGTGGTTACCAGAGTAGGGGATAGGGGAGGAGGGGAGAAATAAACAGGGTAAAGGGAGTCAAATGTGTGTTGACAGAAAGAAATCTAACTATGGGAGGTGAACATACAGTTATATGTGCCTTATTGTTAAAGGGTACAGCTAAAACTTACCAAATTTTGTTAACCAATATCACCATAAAATAAATAAATAAATAAATAAAGAAAGAAAGAAAAAGAAAACAGTAACGAAAAGAAAAAATTTTAAAAGCCAAAGTCAGCCCCTTTGAGAAGGCAGGGATATTTTATAAAATGTGTAGAATGCTGCCATTGTGCAATGAATGTTAAATAATAGCTGTAATCATTAAGAGAAGATTGCTATTGAGCCATTATTTCAGTTTTCTAGATTTACACAGGGTAGTTAGTTTTTGCTGTTTCAAATCCCTGACATTTAGCCACACAATAAAACAGATAATCCGTCTATAAATGGTGGCCTTTACATATAATCATGAGTATATATTGTTGCTTGGTTTAATCAACCGCATAATGTTTTTTAAAAATGACTTCATTTACTTGATAAACTGAAATGGCTATAGGGCTTCATTCCAGCCTAACAGTACATGATATGCATTTATAAATATGGAATTAGGCAGTTCTTAAAGCCAAATTTGCTAGCGCTACATTGCAGATTCAGCATAAGTACGAAAGCATTTTCTTGCCGTGCTTCCTTTATCAGTGATATTACTAAGTTGAACAGCCTGACATTGAAATATAGTCCCTATATGAAAATATATAATAGAAAACTAATATCTGATAGTCTTTCTTATTATGTAAATCTTTCATAACTAAGGGTGTTTTTATTTTCTTAATATCTTAGTGTTTAAAATCTTAATAACTTTCTGAGAATTTTAATAATTTAGCCTATAGTTTCCAAAATAATTTTATATAAAACATATATTCGTTGTCTACTTTTCAAGTCAGTTATTTGTTTAAAGGACCTTTAAATGAACCTGGCTTTTGAGAAAAAGGTGCTTATATTTAAACAAAAAGTTTTTGAGGAGAGTTTTACAAGTTGATCAGTTCTTATTACTTACAGGTATGTTCATACAGGGTATGTAAAATTCAATTTATGTAAACTTTAATCAGTGTACTGTATTTTCTCAGACTAAGAAGACTTTGCTTTGTGAATGCAGTCACAAAGCAGATGTGCGTGAAATTAAATTTTAAAATATGAAACATTTTAAAAATATAGAAAGTTACACAAAGTAATAAAACATACACCTGTGAAGTGACCACAAAGAATCCTTGATGGTTAACATTTTGTCATATTTCCTTTATTTTTTTATGATGTAGTGACTATAAAACCTTAAGGATAAGTTGGAGTCTTTGCCACCCCCCCGCCCCCGCCAAATTCAGTTCCTTTTCCATTCCTCCTAATTTCAATGTGTCTTTCCATTCAAATTTTATGGTTTTACGTATATAAAAATGTACTCAGGCAAGATGTATAGTATTGTTTGATGTTTTAAACTACATTTAAATGAATTCATCCTGTGAAATCATTTTGCATTTGCTTTTTTAAAATCAGCATTGTTTTTGAGATACACTCATGTTGAAATATATATATGTACATATACATACATATATGTATAGATCTATATATAATTACTGGATCGCTTTTACTTGCTGTATGATATTTTGTCATTTAATCATACCATAATTTATTTATTTATTTTCCTTCTGATGGATATTTCAGTTTTGGCCAATATTTTGCTTTTACAAACAATATGAAATGAACATTCTTACATATACTCCCTTGTAAACATGTGTAAGAGTTTCTCTAGAGTGTGTATCTAGAAGTAGAAATGTTGAGTTATACAGTATGTTCATGTTAATCTTCATGTCCTTTATTTATTTATTGATAAAGTTTTATATCTAAATAGTCAAAAATTCAATGGATAATGTAAAGAATGCACCATAAAAATTATAGTCTCTTTTCTATCTTCTTTTATGCTTCTCAGTGAAAGTGACCACTTTCAACTGTTTAAAATTTGATTCTGATATTTATTTCAATTAAATATAACATACACTTACTGACATCGATTGATTATTGATCTATTGTCTTCCCGTTTGGAGACATAAAGACTTTAGCTTATTTATAGTTTCTCATTCCTTGCTTCTACTCTTCTATACAATTTTGTATTTCAATTTTTGATTATTAACTTTCTATCTTGTGCTTGCATCTTTTGACTATATAAATATTGTTCACTGCTGAGCTGTGTTAATATGCTTTTATTTCCTATCTTACCTTTTTTATTTTTTTGCTTATTCTGAAGTTAATAACTGCTGGATTTCTCATTTTTATTTATAGTTTTCTTTGAAAATTTGGTTAAAATTTTCCCATAGTCAAAACCTCCATAAAATATATTTCAATATCACTTTCATTACACCTAAACTTTGAAACAACTTATTTGTTCTATTTTCCCTTTTGGAAACATCAATGCTGGTCAAGTCTGATGTCCTGCGAACCTGAATTGGTTGCATTCTCTGCTTTGATGTTCACTGTTTGGGAAATTGCCTTTGTTACCATTATTGGAATTCTCTTTGCTTTTCTTCTTTCTTCTTTCTTTTTTTCTGCAGCCAGACAGAGGAAAGAGGAGAACAAGGGTCCCACTGCTTGGTATGAACTCTTTTCACCACATGCACCTATGCCTGATCTGATAACCTTCAAAGTGGTACCTCTCTGTATTTCCAGAGAACAAACATGTATTTCCCTGTAGGGATTGGAGAAAGGTAGTTGTTTGGTTTCCTTGGGGAAGAGGACTTGGAGGTCTAATCCGTACAGTTTTACAAACAATCTCTGTGTTTTCAGCTCCTTCTTTGCATCACTGCCTTCAATTCTTGAGCTTCCTAGGGTGCTGAAGGCTAAAGCAGTTTGTTTCTCTTTGCTTCTCCAAGTATAGGCAAAGATGTATTTTGTGTTTCTTTTTCTTGTTTTCTTTGTCGCTTGATGTAATTTTCAAATGAGGAAGCAGTCAGAAATATCTTCCCTTCCTTCTGCCATGGTACGTTGCTTCTTCCAAGGACCCAAGTTAGACTTCCACATTCCCAATAACTACCGCAGCAGCAGTTGCTGAAAACAAATTAGGAACTCGATTGAGACGTCAGTAAATTGGACCGAGATGACCTGAAAAAAAAAAGAAAAACCTAGATAAAATTTCTGTATCAGGCAGGATAAGAAGTTAATGTTGGAAAATAAAAATTACTGTAAAATATAAAGAAAAGGGTAGTCTGGTTTCAATATGGCAAAGATATTTCTGACTTCCCAAAACATTAAAGAGAAGAAAAAAAATTAAACCCAATCTTTTTCTTTGATGCAACTAAAAGACATTTGTATCTCCAAGCTATACAGTAAGTGAAGACAGAAAAGAAATAGGTCAGATTTAAGTGCTTGCAGTGTAAGTACCAATGTGAGGCAAGTTTGCTGTATGATATGACCCCAATCTAACTTTATAAGTTTATTTTTTATTACTTTCTTACATTTACTTCATGTTTAAACCAAAATTGATCCTTCGGTTTCCCAAAATATATCTTTATTATTATTTTTTTTATATCTCCTTGCTATGCAAAAACACATGCTACTCTCTTTGCATAGAAAAATGCTTCTCAACTGTAGCTTGTTTGTGTAAGATGGGGGTGTTGGGAATTAACAGTAATCTAGTATGCACTGAGGATTAATGAACCCCCATCTGGAATGTCCTCACTACTTCTTTTCTCTTTTGCCCTTAGGCTTCTCTGTAGTCAAAGTCCACTCATTGTTTCTGATCCTCTCAAGGGCAACCTCTAACTCTTCTTGCCTGTTCTCACCCTCCATTGCCATATCCAGATATTATTTCTTCCTCTACTGACCCTTTATAGTTCTTTACTTCTAATGGCATATATTATATTTTTCCACATGGAGGAGTTACACTTATTACTCATTTCCATCATCCCTAGACTATAAATCTCTTGAAAGATCGAACCTCTATTATTTATTTTTACACCTCTCAAAGCATCTAGCATGGGGACTTGCTTATAAGTGGATACTCAATAGACATTTGCTACATTGAATAATTCAAAACCTTTTGATGATGTGCTTATTTTTAACAAAAAACTGAAATTATAAGTCTATGGGATGTGATAATAAGGGCATAATCAGTGGCAGTTCAGATAATTGATTCTTCCGTGTTTGAGTGTATGGTTTAAAACATTAAAAGTCTGGCTAGTTCAGTGTTTCTAACACGTAGATAAGAAATACGCGAATCTTCAAGAGTTTGTCCAAGTCTACAATTTCTAATTTCCTATGTCATAAAACCACTCTGAATGAAAGCCACCTTTAATTATTGTAGATCTCCATGCCCAATAATTAGAGAGCCTTTGCTGACTAAAAAATTACACAACATAGGAAACAGGAAATAATAGTGCAATATAGCAAAACAATAGTACTTATTATTCAAATTTCTTGAGTCAGTCAGCCTTTGCCTAGTGAGTCCACTCAGGCTGAGGGGAAGCTTCCTGAATCTGAGAATTAGATTTTGGCCTCTACTGGAAGAATGTTTGGCTGCTATAATGGCCAAGCTTTTTCTTGATTAGCAGTCAAGAAAAATTAATCTTATAGCATTGAAAGAAAAATAAGGACAGTTATAATTCAAATAGTAATGACCAATATTCTCCATCTTTACTGCTTCTCTACCTTCCTTTGATTCTGGGACCTCAACTCATCTTTATCACCATGTGCTACAGAGGGAGCACCTGAGCCCAGAGATGACTTCTTTACTGTTTGGTGCTGATGGAGACCAAAACCAAAATCAGACATTTTTCTTCAAGGAGTTTATATAATATGTGGCATAGGTAGACAGAATAAATCTTTATAGGACACGTTCTGCAATGGATGATGCTTCTTTGGTCCACCTATTCTAGAGGCTAAAATTTGAATAAAATGGTCAAATGAGATCTATTCAATTATCTTTTTATCATAGTTCCTAAGGGCTTTATTTTATCTTATGATTTAATAAAGATAATAGTATATATAATACTACTACTAATAATACATTGTATTAAATTAAAAGCTATTATGAGCATTACCATTCTAAACTATGGAATAAACTACATTAAGTTTATTGTGTAGTAAACTTATACATGTATACATGACTGGAATCTTTTTTTATAACCCCTCTCTGTTTTCTAAGGAGAGTAGATCTTTAGCATTGTTAAGGCAAGCATTAGATAATTATTTCAGTTATCTTTCTGTGTAACAAACCACACCCAATTTAGTGGTTTATAACAACAACAATCATTTATTTTACTCTTGAATCTGCAATCTGGGCAGGGCGTTGTGGGGACAGCTTCTTTCTGCTTCATGAAGTATTACCTGGGGTGGCTTAGGTAACTCAAAGGCAGGGTATTAGAATCATCTGAAGATGCACTCGCTCACATATCTGACAGTTGACCCTGGCTGTTGTCTGGGACCTCTAATGGGCTCTTGGTCAGATGAATCATTTCCACATGGCCTCTCCATGTGGCTGTTTGGCTTCTTCACAGCATCGTGACTGGTTTCAAAGAGAGAGCATTCCAAGAGGGCAAGGTAGGAATGCATATCATTTTTATGACTTAGCCTTGGAAGCTATATAGCATCACTCTCACCATACTCTCTTGGTTGAAGTAGTCACAACCATCCACTCAGATTCAAGAGAAGGTCTATTCTTTGATGAGAGGAGTATTAGTATCGTTCTATAATAAAATTTGTGTAAAACTGTAAAAATTATAAAAGTTTGAAGATAAGAATCAGTGCTAAAGACTTGGGGGCCATTGGCATACTGATGAGGCCCAGACTAGAGAGTAGATGGGATTGCTTAAGACAAGTACACCAAGAAAAAGATATCAATCAAGAATTGAACCCTAAAGCACAACACTGTTTAAGGGATGTGCTTGTGGGATGGGATATACTGTGGTGGCAATCTTTGGAAAATACAATCTGCCACATTAAGAATGAAAATTGAAGAAGCCTAAAGAGATAAATTTCTCTCCATTGTAGATTTAATGGGGAGAAGACTCTGGAAAAATAGATGAATGAAATTGGTACAGGGATAGATGACTGAAAAGGAAAGACAGGCCAACTGCTGTAGAAAAGGAAAGTCAGAAAATTTCTGAGGTTTTCAAAGAGAATTGGGAAGAAGTTTTGCTCTTTTGTTTTGTAAAAATCTATCTATCCATCCATCCATTGATCCACCTACCTACCTATATGTCTATCTATGTGTCAGTGCCCCTGGAAATGGACTTTTGTTTTTTGGGATAGTGAAGA
Organism: Pteropus vampyrus; assembly: GCF_000151845.1. NCBI lineage: Eukaryota > Metazoa > Chordata > Mammalia > Chiroptera > Pteropodidae > Pteropus > Pteropus vampyrus. The sequence continues at coordinate 385,896 of NW_011889326.1, read as the reverse complement.
TGTATTATAATTGGCTTAAAGGAAGCTGCAGGGACAGTGTAAGAATGGTCCAAGAATGCACAGTCATATTCAGGGTATGTATAAATGTATCAAAAATATATCCACATATACAAAAACTATGTACCATAGTTCTGCTGTAAACTTCCAAATACAACTCGTTTCAGATTGGATTTAGATCAATAAACATTTAACAGGTACTTAGAATGTTATGCTAGTTGCTAGGGCTGTAAAAATGAATAAAATATAATTCCTGTTCTTTATCTAGTGGGATGGCCAAATTTATAAATTGAAAATTTCAGTTAAAATCCTTGAGGAGTAAAGGTTTAATTGGATTTTAGAGTCAAAATGCCAAAGCCTGGGTAAGTTACTTATCTCTTTAAATGAGAGTAAAATGGGAAAGTAATAGTTCCTACCTCAGAGAGCAGTTGGGAAGACTAAATGAGATAATACATGTAAAATAGTTAGCACAGTGCCCAACACATGAAAAGCCTGACACATAAAGCTCACAAAAATAAATTATTATGATATAGCAAAAATGACAAAAGTTAAAGATATGCACTTTTATCATTTTTACTATATCATAATAATTTATTTTTTTGAGCTTTATGTGTTAGGCTTTTCATGTGCTAAGTATTTTACAGAGGATGGGGCACTCAAAGGGCCTAGCTAGTCCATTTGCAAGACCAGTGCAAGATGAAAATATGGGCCCTTGTTTAAAATTATTATGAATTAAAAAAGGTGATATCAGAGCATTAAACCAAGCCCAGGACCCTTCTAAGCCTGGGACCTTGTGTGACTTACCTAGGCCACATCCTCATGAAGCTGGTTTTGCCCCTATGTTATCTTAGTGAAAATTAGAAAAAGGTACCTCTTCTGCCATGTCGTTGTCTGCCCCCACTTGTCCTCTCAGCCTGGCACTTTAGTGCAGTGCATACACTCCACAGCTGTACAGGCTAGATCCTTATCTCTACCAAGAGTTTCGGAGCAGGCTTTTGGGAGGATATGATGAATGAATGACTCCTGTCTTGAAAGATGAATAAGACTTAGCCAAAAAGAAGAAAGGTGAGAGAATAAACAGAGATGATAGAGGTAAGAAACAGGGTGATATGAAGAAGAAACTGCCAGAAATTCTGTTCTACCAGAACACAAAGTTCAAGATATGGAATGATGAAAAATGAGGTGAGGGCAATAGATTATGAAAGCCTTATGTCAGTGTAAATAGGTTTAATCTGAAGGTGATGGGGATCCCTGATGGATTTTAAGCAGATGGTTGACATATTCAGTGCTGGATTTTAGATAGATTGCCAAGGCTTTGATGACTTTAATGTGAGCAACATTGGACAGAGGAAGGAAAGTTGTTTAGTTGTTCCAACTAAAGGCTTGAACTAAAGCTGCAGTAACAAGGATGTAGTGGAAAAGTCAGATTTGGGAAATATTTAGAAGATACCATTTAATGATTGGTCGTGAGTGAAAAGTGAAAAAGAAGGAGTTACTGAACATGATTTTCTATATTTTTTGCCTTGAGTAACTTGGTGAATAGTGGAGTCATTAATTGATATTGGAAATATGAGAGGAAGAATGTGTTTGGAGGGGAGAATGGGATAAATTTAGTCTTAGGCATTCCTCATTTGAAGGGCTTAGGTAACACACAATTGATGTAAAAGTCTGAAGACAAGACTTAATGCTAAAGATTTGGGGGCCATTAACATAATGATAATATTTAAGGTCAAGGGAGGGGATGGAATTACTTCAGAAGAGTTTATCAAAAGAAACATGTGGAATCCTAAAACACAACAGCATTTAAGGAATGGGTGTGGGAGGAATTCATGAAGGCAAATGAGAATTCATGAAGGCAAATGAGAAGGATGAGGCAGACAGGAAAAGGAGGGGCAGGACGGATTCAAATTTCAGAAGCCAAAAGGGATTAGAGAATTCAGGGAATCAGGAGGACTTCTGGTTTGAAGATGGTGGCATAGATAGTTGGCATTTTCCTTCTCTCTTCTAAAAACCATCTAAAAGCAACAAGGAGAATGAGAAAAGAACATGAACTAGGAGACAGCTTAAACATCAACTCGCCAAGTAGGCAGAAATGATGGCAAAAGCTTTCGAAATTAAGCAAAGGTATTTGTGAGAGGAATCAGAGAGAACACACCACTATGAATAATATGGAAAGAGCCAGTGAATTTGTCAAAGGCGACAGGTATATCCTGAGGAGCAAAATCTGAATAACTTGTTTGGGAATGAGGTACATGTTGGTTTGTGAAACCATCTGTAGCACAAGTTTCCATAAGTGGGATTGCTGGATCAAAATGCATGAACCTTGGAAGTTTTGACAAATATTGCCAAACTGTCCTCTACAGATTTTAAAGTCATTTACAAACAAACCAGTAATGTGTAAAAATGCCTACTTCTCTGTTTTTGCCAAGAATGTGTTGTTAAACTTTCTGACCGCTGCCAAACTTAAAGGTGAAAATTGATATTTTAGTGTATCTGTATATATGTTATTCTTCTTGTGAGAAAGTCTGCATCTTTTCACAATGTTTTCCATTTTCTATATTAATTCTATAATTCTAATTTGAAGAAATTTTTACTATGTAAGGGAAATTAATCATTTGTTCATGAATAAGTTGCAATAGTTTTTCCGTTTTGCTTTCTTTTTTTAAAACTTAGGTAGGCTTTTCTGTGTATTTTTTAAAAAATTAATTGTAGTTAAATCAATCAGTTTTTTATGGCTTTTCTGTTTGGAAGTACAATTAGAATTTTCTCATTTCAAGATCATAGATTTTTTTTACATGGTTTTTTCTAGTTTCTTTACGATTTGTTTGTATTTGAGTCTTTGATCGGTCTGAAATTTTTCTTGTTGTAATATGGGAAATATGAATCCAACTTCATTATTTTCCAAAAGGCTATTCATTGCCCCCAAACCATTTATTAAATTATCCATCTTTGTCTAGCGACTTGAAACATCTAAATTCTCATTATATTTGATCGGTTTCTGGATATTCGAGTTCATTTCTTTCGTCTGCTGGTCTATTATTTTCCTAGTATTAAACCATTTAAATTACTTGGTTGAACTAATTCCCTTTTAATATTATTTTTCATAAATTTATTGGCTGTTGTGTATTTAGAAATTGTGGTAAAATATACAGAAAATAAAATTTATTATTTTAATCATTATATGTATAGTCAATGAAATAAAGTACATTCCTATTGTTTTGCAACCACCACCACCATCTATTTCCAGAACTTTTTCATCTTCCCAAACTGAAATTCTGTATCTATTAAACAGTGATTCCCATTCCTCCCTTCCCCCAGGCCCTCGCAACCATGATTCTACTTCCTGTTTCTACAATTTGACTACTCTAGGTACCACATATGGGTAGAATCATACAGTATTTGTCTTTTTCACTGGCTTCTTTCACTTAGCATATTGTTCTTGAGATTCAAATATAGCATGTATCAGAATTTCCTTTATAAGATTGAATAATATTTTATATATATATAACATTTTGTTTAACCATTCTTCTGAGGGTGGGCATTGGGTTACTTTCACCTTTTGGCTATTATAAATAATGCTTTGTGAACATAGGTGTACAAATATCTGTTCCAATCCCTGCTTTCATCTCTTTTGGGTATACATCCAGAAGTGGAATTGTTAGATCACATGATAACTGTTTCATTTTTTTGAGGAACCATCACACTGTTTTCCACAGTGGCCACACCATTTTACATTCCCTTTTCACTCTGTTGATAGTGTTCCTTGATGCACAAAGGTTTAATATTTTGATCAAGTTCAATTTATTTATTTTTTCTTTTGTTGTGTTCTTTTGGTGTCACATCCAAGAAATCATTGTGAAATCCAATGTCATGAAGCTTTTCCTCTATGTTTTCTCCTAAAAGTTTTTAGTTTTAACTCTTATTTAAGTCAAAGACCAGTTAAAAGATATCAAAAAAAGATCTCACTTATTATAACAATAAAAACACCTGAGAATATATTAAATAAAAAGTATGTCACATCTATGTAAAGACTATTTTTAAGTAATATTAAAGGATACAAAAGAAGACTTACATGAGGAAGCAAAACATATTTTCCATTAGAAAGACTCAATGTCAATAAGGTACTAATTCTTCTTAATCTATAAATTTAATGCAATCCCAATAAGAATACTAATAAGATTTTTAATTAGCCAAGCTCATTCTAAACTTTACGTATGAAAATTAATAAGTAATATACAATCAAGTGATTTATCATTTTTTTCTTTATATTTGTTTCTCTAAGCATCTTGGAACTGATTTTCATGAATGGTTTGAGACTGGGGCCCAAAGTCATTTTTCCCAATTATCCCTTGTCTATTTATTTGAAAGTCCATCTTTTACCTACCAATCTATCATGAAACTCCTGTCATATATCAAGTGTTCACTTATGAATAGATATTTCTCAGTTATCTATTCTGAGTCATTGATTTAAAAATACTCTGTAATTTTGTTCTAGATTTTTCTGCTTTCACTAGGCTTAAAAAGTTTTCAATACTAAGTTTAGCTTGTTGAGCAATTCCTGTGAAAGAATGAGATTTTACATTGTGTTTTAAAGTTAATGTTAGAATCATTAGTTTATTTTAATAACCTATTCAAGAAGGAAGACTTGCAGATACAGTTTTAACTTAATGGAAGGAGGCATAATTTTATGTACTGGGTGGGTTATTTATAATAAGAGCAGTAAGGTTATAGTTAGTAATTTAATTATCATAAGTTTGGTGAGCAAATTCAACTCTGACAAATATTGCTTACAACTTGAAGTGAACAAAGTTTTTACTAGCAAATCTTAAATGTTTCAAGTCAACGGTCCTGAGAATTTTACTATTAAAATTAACTTCTGAATATTATAAAACAACCCATTGTCCTTGGTATACAAAAATTCAGGTTTATATTGGTTTAGATTAAGTGTAAATTTAATTATTTTGTGGTTACTGTATGCAAATATTCTCTAACCTTCTGGGTCCAATGTTTTGCATTTCCAAAAGCACTTGCATTAGCAACTTCTTCAAGTTTTCTATAAAATACAAATAAAACTGTGACCTATGGTTTTACTTATAACTTTAACTAAAGCAGTTTTTCTATTTTCACACTTCAAAAACCATTTACTTTTAGCTCTGTATTTGAATTCTTATAAATAAACTTAAGTTTTTATTTTCAGAGCTAGAGCATATTTTTATTCATCAATTTACAGAGATAAATATTAATAAGAACTTTTAAATTATTTTTTCAAAAATATTTTTCTATTAAAATTTTTTTACTACATTCACCTTGACATACTCATTGTCATTAATTAAAATGTTATTTTGTCTTCATCTTTTCTCATTTAGTCCAAGTCACAGTTTTCATATATTGCCATTTTAATCCCATCATCTCAAATCCAAAATGCCAAAATGTCTAGCTACTTTGCAAGTATGATATTATTGAATGTCCTATGTAAATGAGAAACTGCTTGAAAAATGTCCTTCAGAATATCTTTGGTAAATAGAAAACTATTCTAATTTAAATGTCCTTTTGATATCTACTCTGATTATCATTGCTTTATTGACTTTGTGACTTGCAAAGAAGAATCAACAAAATGTAAAAGAGAAGAAAAATAAGTGTCTAGGAATAACATTATATCCAGGAATATTTGACTCAGAGATTTAAGCATGTACATAAAGCTAACAGTACTACATTATAGATTATAGAACAGTGCTTGACATTATAGGTGCTAAATAAATGTTTATTAAGTGAATGAACGAAATTCAGACTTTTCACAGGAGGTGAAAACAAGTATAGTTTGGTTTAACATATTTAGCTTCTTTGCTTAATAGCAGATGGTAGTATTTCTCCAAGCAAATATTATCTTCCACTTGACTAACTTGGGAAGTGAAAGAAAGCCTATCCAATTGAATATGCAGCATTTCAAGTAATGAGATGTTTTAATCAAGCCTGAGGAGGGGCGTCTCCTTTACTTGCCCTTTTGATATATATCTTTTAGGTAGTTTTGCTTGGAAAGAAGATTCTCAGATCCAGATTTGTTTGCAAAAAGTATATTAAAAAATGCCTTTGGGATCGCTATCCATGGGGAGGCAAAGGAAGTAAGAATGGCAAGAGGGAGGAGCTGAGCTGTGATTCATTGTGACGATGGCCTCGACCATCTTGAGGAGAGCTCTAGAACTACTATGGCCCTTTGGAGTTGTTCCACTTTGAACAAATGCTGAACCTTTATACCCTTGCATCACTGGTGGTAGGTAGGTAGGTCCCATGGAAAGGGGATTGATCTTGGCCAGATGGCTCTTTTGAGCTGATTTTGGGGGAGATAAGACAGAATCCACCTGATAATGATCAGTTCTGACCCACAGGTCACTTGATCTCCCATGGTCAGGCTCTTTGTCTTTACCAGGGTCCAATAGCTCTCCAGAGAGGTTTTATTTGTTTTCGTTTGTTTTTGTTTTTGTTTTTGTTTTAATGGTGGTATAGTTTGATCCAGAACCCTAGGGATCTACATTGTGATTTTCCTTTGGGGGCTTGGCATAAACTCCACATAGTATCTTTTTCCATCATGAATACCTTTAATACTGAAGAGTCTGCCAGATCACATGGTCTAAGGACTGCACCCTGGACTTGCTGCAAGTCTCTTTCCTGCTTTGGATTCCACTCAGACTTTCACTCTATCTGGTAAGTCCATCAGAGCAGTATTTCCTAGTGTGTAACATGTTGCTGCAGAAACCAAGCAGGAATACAAGGCACTGTGCTTTTTCCTCGTGCAGGAAGATACTAGATGCAATAATTGGTTCTTTAATTTAGAAAGGATGTCATGACTTGTCTCAGACCACTAGACCTCTACATATTTCTTACATGGCATTTCCTTCAATCTTTATAGAATTTAACTCCCACTCTCTTTAATGCGCATGGTTACATCAAGGCCTGCTATAAATATTCTACTTCTTGTTCATAAAGTCCAATCAGCATGATACCATCAATAAAGTGACCCAACACAATGTTTTGCCAAATGACCAGGTCAGGATTCTCTGTACTATATTATGTCAGTGGGCAAAAGAGTTATCTTAGCTCTAGTTAAGACTAAATATATACACATATCTGCTTCAAGTAAATTCAAACAATTTTGGATCTTTCCAATAGAGATAGAAAATGATACGTTCATCAAATTAATGATGGTATAACCATGCACCTGAGGCCATGATAATCTACTCTAGCAAGGAGGCCACAACTGGCATAGCAGCTGCAATTGGATTGCTTTCTAATTGAGGTCACTTTACTTTGCTGTCATTCTCCAGGATATGTCTGTTCTGTGTACAGTCCAGCTGGTTAATTAAATGAAGATATGATGCAAACCATCAACCATACTCTTTAAGGTGACACTTATCTCTGCCGCTCCCCTTGCCCGTCCCCCTCCCCCCCAACCAGGGATAAAATACTTTTAAAAACGTTTATAATCTTGGGAGAGGGGAAATTTCAGAAACGTTTAATTGGCTTTTTCTACTACCTCAGCCTTATCCCACAGTCCAAGGAACCAATATAAGATTCTGTTAATTATGTCCATTATAATTATGCATTTAGGGACAGGAGAGGTAACCACTGGATGTCTCTGTGGACACATTGTTAGTAAGAATTTGGCCAGGACTTTAACTTTACCCTCATATATTTTACTCTAACAGGGAGAATGAAAATGCTTCAGCGTCAACTCAAACTCAGTGTCCAAAAGCTCTTGAAATGTTTGGGTATTTTCTTAGTGGAGTAAAAGCCTTAGTTCAGGTCCCTTTGGGGAAGGATTGAGGAAGTTGTTAATTTACTCACTTGCCATGGTGATATAGATCCTGGGGGTTCAGTGGGTCTTTACAAATAGCGAAACCCACTGGTCTTTACAAATAACAATTCTTACATAATTTTATTTAATGCTCACTGCAACCCATATAATTAGAATAGCAGTTTTTATATAAGTGCCCTCTCTCTTCATTTAAGAAAGGTTTCAGGAAGTTTAGGGCACATAAATAGTAAGTTGCAAAACCTGTATTTGTATTGTGAAACAATGTTCTTTCTCTTAAGTGAAATACTATCCTGGAGAGGCCGTTGCTGCTTAAATTTGCCCTGAGTAAATTTGTGTTCAGATAATTCTTTGTGTCTGGAAGTAAAGCTGAAAGGCAAAAGAATAGGTAAAAATGTCAATACATCCATAGGCTATCAGATGTGCTGGAAAATTTTTTATTCTTGCATCTTATTACCTGGCCTTTTCCCCATTACTACTGTCAGGGCAAGCACTGAGACAGAAAACCTAAATGATCTAGGTATAGGACACACAGGGATTCTTTTGGTGACTGCACATCTACATGTAATCAATAAGTATTTCATGAAAAACCGACTTATCATAAACCCCAAATGTGAACAAGTGAAAACTGCCTTTTGTTCCCCAATTCAGAATCCAAGAGTATGAATGTCTTGGAAAGTTGCATTCTCCTATGTGGATATTAAAAGATATCATATGCAAAAATAATGATTTAACTCTTTAGTAATTCGTCTTAGGTGAAAGTTCCACAACTTCCTTCCCTTTCTAGACATGCCACTTTTTTGTCTTGAATCAGGAGAGTGGGTCTCAGTACTGGTATGGGGGTGACAGTGGGCATCCTTGTCTTTTTCCTATTCTTAGAGTAAAGCCTATTAACTTTCACCACTGAGTATGACGTATCCTGTGGGCTTGCCATATATGGCCTTTATTACATTGAGGTACATTCCTTCTATACCTAATTTGTTGAGAGTTTTTATTGTGAAAGGATGTTGAATTTTGTCAAAAGTTTTTTCTGCTTCTATCAAGATGATCATAGAATTTTTATCCTGCATTCTGTTAATGTGATATATCACATTTATTGATTTGCTCATGTTGCATCCTAGGGATAAATCCTTTTAATGTGCTGATGAATCTGGTTTGCTTTTATTTCGTTGAGCATTTCTGCATCTATATTCATCAGGGATACTAGCCTGTGGTATCTGGGCAATGCTGGTCTCATAAAATGAGTTCGAAGTGTTACCTCCTCTTCATTTTTTTTTTTTTTTTTCTGAAGAGTTTGGGAAGGTTTGGTATTAATTTTTTCGTAAGATATACTAATGATGTCATCTTTTCTTTGTTCTTTGCTCCCCCCAGGTGCTCTAACTTCTCTGTTTGTCTCAGTGCTCTGAGAGGTGAGACAGAGAAGGTTTCTTGGGCAGCACCCTGAAAGGCTGGGGATGCAGGATGGATACTTCAGTCATTCTTTCCCCTGAGGGAGAAATTGCAGGCTGAGTGGATTTCTCTCAGCCCTGAACTAGGAGGCTTGAGGAAGGGGCTGATATGGATACAATGACACTGCTCTTCTTACTCATTTTAAAGCTGATTTTCTCCGGTTTGTGCTCCTCTGCAGTGTTGCACTCTTAACTGGATTTTGGACATCTCATAAAGGTGTTTTGGCCCCAAACTTCCTATTGTTGTTTCATTAATGTCTCTGTAGGGAGACAAGGACTGAGACTTCCTACTGCACCATCTTGCCAATGCCATTTAAATGTCTAAATAGGCCCTTGTTAACTCGATGTGCCTGGATGGTTCAGGCGATCACTGGACTACTCGAAACGGTTTTTAGAATTTTAAAAGTATGTGCTTCATTAGGTTTTTAATGCTTCCCCCAAAGGTTAAGAGTACAAATGGTGTTTATATACTGATGGTGATGTCAACTGGGAACTTGATTCAGCATCTCTGTGTTTAATAGTTTTTTCTAAATTTTTAATTTTGGTACACAGGTCTGGGAACCTAATCTCCATTTTAATCATTGTTTCCTTGGGATGAGAACATTCCAAGTTCCAAATAATATATAAAATCTTGAAAGACATCCCATTCATAAATTGAAGCTACCTGGAGTTGGGATAAGAAATAATTGAGTTTAAAGATTTCAGTGGCTGATAAATATTTTTATTCTTTAGCTTTGATTATAAATTCTAAGAGACCAGATCATGTATATTTACAAAACACAGTACCATACATACACATTAGTACCTAATGGCAACTTGTATTTTTAATAATTATTGAATAAATTGACCTTGTATTGTTCAAGAAATCATCCTGAAAACTAGACAGATTGTCTATAAACAGAATACAGGTAGGGATTTCTCCTCTGAATACTTAAGTATGTTTTGAGAACTGTTCTATTCCTCCTTCCTACCATTTCTATGACCATGTCTCTTACTCAGGTGAGGAGGGATTGAAAGGTGTGTGGCATACAAGCAGCTGCCTGGTCTAAATCCAGTAGAGAAGACAGACAATTATAGTGGCTCCTGGATATTAACTGATTCCAAGGCAGGAGCCAAAATTTGTGGCTTCAAAACTTCCTGGGTTGCTGGTATAAGTTCTACTAATAGTTATTTTGTAAACTTTAATATAATTATTTCTACCAAACAGAACAAAATTCATTATTTGTGGCCTTTGTTTTGTATAATTCCAAAGCTGCATTATTATTATTATTATTGTAATTATTTTTATTTATTTATTTATTTTTAGAACTAGAATATGGGGCAAAGACCACAAGCAACAACCATCTGTTTGGACTTATTTTCAGGCATCTTCAGGCACTCTAATACTAAAATTTTTAATCTTCTGTGAATAATTTTTACTTTGGAATTTACACCTCTCAGACTCAAGTGGTTAGGTGTATTTTTCACTCTTTAACATAAGAAACCTATTGTAAAGCCACAGTTGCAATTTATTTTTTTCTCTTGAGAGTTGGATTACACCTTTGATAATTTGGAGTGTCCAGTAAATAAAAAAGAAAGTGTTTTCAAATATCTCATTTTTATTAGTACTTATTTTTTTGGGGAGGGGTAGATAGAGCGTATCTCAACTATCCTGACAGGCTTTTAAAGGAAAGCAATTCTATATGCCAAGGAAAGAAGAACTGATGTTTAGGGAATGGTTATTAAGCAGAGAGGAGTGGAGTGACTTTTCCTCCACGGATGTCAGAGGACTTGAATAGGCTCAGCTTTACTGCCTTTTCAACTTACAAATCATCTAATGGTGGCAGAGAAAAGTTTTCCTAGAGATATCCTTTGAGAATATGAAACCTGATCATAAAGAGATGGAGACTATCTTATTCAAAACCCACAAAAGACAAAACCAGAAGAAATAGGCTTGTTGTGAAATAGAGGGCTTAAGCATCTCCTTACAAGTGGCTTCTTGGAGAAATTATTGAATTTCTCCAAGAATATTATTAAAATGAGAGAGAGACTTTGGGTCTTGAAGGCAAATGTTTAGAATTAAAGGAAAATTGAGTACTTTTGAAAACTTCCTTTCGAATTCTATTAGTTGTTAGTAAGTATTGACAAAATCTTTCCATCTACTTCTTCCTGATGGGCTATATGCCTTGAAACACCAGGGACAATTAAGTTATAATCTTTAACAATATTTATTGCTTGACCACTGGCTTCATACAATTTGATGATTTTTTGTGAAGTCAGTCATTAATAATACAGTTACTACTAATAAAGCACTGAACTTTGGGAAATATTTATTTTGAAATGTAAACTGGAAAAGTTATTCCTATAATTGTCTTTTATAATTGCTTTTTACTCACTTGTATTAACTATGCTATTGTCAGTGGCAGAGAAAGGACTTATAAGGAAGAAGAAAAATTTTAGATAATCCTTAATAATTTTGAGAATGCTTTCTATTGCACAAGTGGAAACTAATCAAAATGTTGAGACCCTGATTTAATCTATAGCCTTGTACACTTGGGCACTGTGTTGGGGCCAACACCATAATAGAGAGGTTTTTACAATCGAAGTTGACCCAGAAAGCCCAAGCACCAACCCTGAATAATTATCAAAGAAGACATTATATTAAAAGTTCTTTATACTTAGAGTTCTATGAATAATTTTCTACTTTTAAAATTTAAAGTAAATCTGTACTCTATACTCCATCTCTAAAATTCGCTCTTTTTTGCCTTTCACATAATTGTATAATGAGCTAATAGCTTTATTTTGAGGTGATGTCATCATTTTTGCTTTATTAAGTTTTGCTTTCTAAAAGGCAGGTGCTACCTATGTACAACTAAGTGTGCAGTAAATCTACTTAGATGCTGATCTTGTTCTAGTATTAGCCCTAATAGATCTTTCACTGCACGTTGTTCATTTGCGTTTGTCATTACATCTTGGTGGAACTTGATTTCTATAGGTTTCCCATCAGTTGTTTAGCTAGAGATTTTGCTGAATACCTCCAATATTGGCAATTCCACTAATTCTTTCTGTGGGTCATTACACTTTCTAATTAACCTCTCCATTAAAAAAAGTGTGAAAAAAATAGAATATAACTCCTTTTATTTTTGACTGCTTTCTTACTTATGATTAAATTTTATTATCTCATTTTCTTTTACTTCTTTTTCCCCCCTAGCATTTGGAACACACACAAATTCTTCATGTATGCTATTTCAATTTTTCATTTTTAAAAATTTGATTGCTCATTTTCATGTTTATTTTTTTTGCTGTGGGAATATCTTCTACATGTGCAAGTTTTACTACAAAAATACTCCAGAACCTCTGTCATGATTTATCTTGGTTGCTTGTAAAATAGACAATATGAACTATCATGTTTATCTATAGAAACATTTAGCATCTGCCTGCAGTTGCTCTGTTTTGACACTAGGTGGCCGAATGCATAGAACAGTTGAAACTGTCAAACTTCTGTAGGCAGTATTTTGGATGGCAGAAATCATTCTATATCATACTAAAAAGTGAGAGCAAATTTTGTACAGCTACACAAAGAAAATTTGAATAGAGGAATTTCAGGGTCTGAGTTTGAGCTTTCTGGGAATAATTAAATCAAAACAACATGTAGAATGAAAAGAACACTGTACTGGGAGCTAGAAGACATGAGTTCTTGTTTATGTTATTGATTAAAAAAACTAATTATAATTTTGGCTGCCTTCACTCTTTAACTGAATTACTTGAACGATTTACTTGATCTCTGAGCTTTAGTTTATGTGTCATAAAATGAGATTATATCTACCTTATAAGTAGTATCTATAATCTTAATATGGAACTGTTATGAGAAGGTGGTAAGTTTTAGTTTTCTTTCTTAGTTTTATATTCCACTTTTTAATTAAATATTTGTCAACATTGTTCTCTACTTAGTTTTAGTTAAAAATAGTCTTTGATGTGAGGTCAACTAGTGGATCTAACTCCTCTCCATACTTAGCCACATTCTGTGGATTATGATTACCTATTTAGTAAGCAAATAATACAAGGAAATGGGAGTTTAGCAAAAGGCTGGGAGGACCTTGCTTCTTACGTGTGGTATTGAAAATTGACTTTCATCTTGGTCTTCACCTTCAGAATGTACCTTGCCATGTGAAATCATTGGTTCCCTGCTAAAGTGAGTGTCTGCTTCTACAGCTTTGCATTGGAGAAGTGTGGGAAGGAAAGAAGGCAAAAAGGGACTGAGACCAAAAGCAATCTAATTAGTCTGATAAACCAGGAAGAAAGAATGAGGATTATAAAAAACATTAATTGTACATGGTTGTTACAAGCATGACAAAGTCAAGAGATAGATCATCTGGAGCTGGTAGTATTGGCAGGAGCTGTGTATCACACCCCAAGTGGAGACAAAAGAAGGACCAATTCTGGATAACTGTTATGAAAATCTTATAAACAAAGACAGCTAATGAATTAAATTAGGTAAAGTTGTTAAAGACCCTGGACTTCCCACCTCACGCCAATGGAAATTTTTATTTCTAATAGAGGAGGGCATTGGTTGATAAGACAACATTCTCAATCCTGATGATTTACCCTCTAACTTATATTGCTACTATTGGTACATTCATTATATAGACCATTAATTTCTCATAGATCTGGAGTCTGTCAGTTTCTGCTCAGTTCGACCCCATACTAGCTGTTCATAACAATTCTATAGCTACTTACTTGCTGCCTACCTAGCTCTAGAAATCATGAGATTTCAGTCTACCATGATATCAATAACTTATTTTTATTAGAAAGTGGTGTCTATAGTTTTTTGCTCCCTTATACTGCAGAAATATCCAAAAAACCAATATTTATAAAACCTAATGTTCAGCTCATTAATAAACAAGTACCAACTTTTAAGTGCAATCAATAGTTTTATTTTTCTCCTGTTACCTTGGTGTCTCAGGCTACTACCTTGTGTGATGCCCACTTGGTCCATGAATCTAATGTCGTTGGCCCATGAAATGATAGATTTGCCTCTTGACTATCAGATAATCCATTTTTTTTGGACTGCCATTCTCAGTCTCTTCAGCCAGGCTCCCTCCTTTAGGATTTTTCAGACAAGAAGCAGGAATTCTCTCTAATCTCACATTTGCCCTCAAATTACTGGGAAGCATGTTAGATTCTCTGAAGGGTCCTTTTTCTGTTTGGTCTCTGCAAGCATCCAGCCAGGTTGTGAGACCAAGACTGCCTGTCTTACTCCATCACGCCCTGTGGCCAACCTTCCTGTTAACAAGGGGTTAGGATGTCTAGATACTAAAGACTCAGGCTCAACACCAGTGTATAAGTTGTCAAAAGAATGGGCTTGTACTAGGTTCAGCATGAAGCTGATGCTGGGTCTCTTCCTTATCTAACTACTCTGGCAATGTGGGTACGCCTTGGGAAAAGTCTATGTGCTTGCAACTTAAATGAGCTGATCACAAAAAGCTGGGGCTTCTGGAATCTAGGGCTATTTATCTTTGATCTTTCAGTAAAACACTGTGGAGAAGGGGAACTTCCCCTATATTCTAGGAACCACAGTGATTCAGCTGTTGGAGCAAATTGGGCTTCAGTTACTATTGTAAAATGGAGCTTAGCACTAAAATGTGCACGGAAGCAGTTGAATCCCTGAAATAGGAACAAGCAGGTGGGGCTTAGGAAGTCAGCAGGTCAAGAGAGACCTTAAGAAGAGTATTGGAGATCCTTGTCTCTGGTATGTGCACACACACACACGTGCAGCAGTGAAGAGGGCTAATTTTATAGACATGTCAGCATTCTTCAAGATTGCCAGAAGCCAGTTGGGAATCCAATATTTAGATAAGTGTAATTCTTGTGATCAGCAGGATGGAGACCTGAAGCCATTATTGTTGGATATTTAAATAAATATGATCATATGTTAGTCCACAATCTTGTGAATTGAGATGTATTGATTACTCATCCATCCATCCATGTCTGCAGCTTTACTAGGTGAAAACAAGAATGTATATGACTGTATACTTTCAATAGGTCACATACAGTCTAATGTGAGAAATATCTATAAAAAATGAGTCAATTACAACACAACGTGATAAGTATTAAGATGGAGGAAAGTATCGGGTATTTGGGAGCACACAAGAGAAACAGTTAATACAGGGGATTAAGGGAATTGCAGATGATTTCCTAGAGGAGATAACCTTTGTCCTAAACCTTAATGAATGAGTTGGAATTAATTAGGTGGAGATAGTTTATAGGTGTGGTGTGGTGGTGCTAAGGATTTCAATCAAGTTCATTTGAGAAGCCATTTATAATAGGTATTTATCTTAACTCCTTGGAACATGGTAAAAAATCAAGAATTGGGCATATGAAGTCTCTGAATAACCAAAAAAGATGATATCAGGTGTAGGTACCAAAGATGGCTAGTGATCTCTACCTTAACAAGTCAGATTTTATAATGCTGTTGATAAATCTGAAGTGTAAATTAAAACTTTGGGATTTATTAAGTGGCTAATGAGGAAAGTATATAAAATTTATGCTGTTTAGTGAGACAAAGAATTACAGAGACATATTCCATTGTATTGGTGAAAGTATTGGAAGGACTGTATCTTTTAAACTAATAATGGGAGTAAGTCCAAAGATTTGATAATCTAGACAAACTTCTTGTTCGTACACAAGATAAGTGTCCTTTAATCTGTAATGGGAATATTTGGCTTTCCACAGGTCAGTCTACAAGACACCTGGTGGCTTTAGCTGCTGTGCAAAATGCTATCCTTCTGAGGTAGCTACTGTACTAGATTGCAAAAATGAAAGCAAACTCTTTCCCTGTACTAGGTTCTTGAATGTGTTTTTGTACCGCTACTCATTAAGAGATGGAATCTTTCCTCATCCCTTGAGTATGGGTTAGATTGATGAACTGCATAGCCAGCGGGGCTAGAGCAAACATGATGTAAACAGAGACTTGGAAAGTGCTTGGGTATTGAGGCTTCTCTTATTGCTACTCTTAGAAGCCTGTGACTGCTATCATGTTAAACAGCTAGACTAGCTTGTTAAATGATAACTAGGAGTAACTCCTATTTACTCCCCAACTCTCCAGCTTACAGCCAGCCAATTGTCAGATAATAAATGAGGTACTACACTGTCACTTGACCACAGAAACGTAAGTAAGCTCAGCTGAGTCCAGAGGAACTGCCCAGTTGAGCCTAGTTGAGCTCAACCCAAATTGACAATTCATAGAAATGTGAACTAAATAAATGTTTGTTCTTAAAGCTAGCGGTCCCCAACCTTTTTGGCACCAGGGACTGGTGCTCCTATGAGAAGCTAATGCTTGATGATCTGAGGTAGAGCTGACATGATGATGATAGTGCTGGAGAGTGACTGCAAATACAGATGAATCTTCACTCGCTAGCCTACGCCACTCACCTCCTGCTGTGGGTTCCTAACAGGCCGTGGACCCGTACCAGTCTAAAGCCTGGGGGTTGCAGAACACTGCTTTAAGCTACTAAATTTTGGGACAGTTTTTTCCATTTAACTACCTACTACTTAGGACAGGTTTTTTGTTTTTGTTTTTTTTTTTGCCTCTGTTCTTTCTTGAACTGCTCTCTGGAGTACTCTTGATTTATTTCTATGACATCTATTTGCTCACTTGACCTATTTGGTTTCCTGATTACTGACCATAAAGTATTAATAGAGTATTTATGGTATGTTAGGCACTATGCTATGTAGGGAATAGTAAAAGTTAATCGCATGCAACCTTGAGTTATATAGAATAAATTCTGTGCTTCCTTCTGTTCACCTAATTACATGAAAACACTTAAAAGTTGAGTGAGAGAAGCTTTATTGAAAAAAAATAAGGTGGTTGGCACCAAAGAAACAAAACAAGAGGAAACAAGTGGGACTGAGTAGCTTATATGTAGCATTCTTCTTTGCTTTTGCACTAGGAATCAGAAGTTTTTGTTCATTTGTTTTAATACCATACATTTTGGCAGAACAGTGAGGGGAGCTGCCGTTTATTTATTTTTTCTCTCCGTTTTTGCCACTAACTTCTTTCAGTTCTTATTAATAGATCCAAGTCCTCTGGCTAAGTCTTTTCCATATCCAGGTGTAAATCATTTTCATTTCCATGTAATATAGGAGATAGTATATTTTAGTTGTGGTGCTGGGGAAGATAGAAAAAAAAATTGAAGCCAAAACCAAGCCAAACAAACAACAAAAACTAGCTTTGAATTTAGGTACATCTGGTTTGAATTCCAGCTCTGCCACTTAGTAACAGTAAAATTAAGTGTCAATAATTTTCAGATGTAAAATGGGGTTATATCATCTACTTTATGGGATATTGTGAGGATTTGAGATAAGGATTTGAAATTACATATAAAGCCTCTAGCAAAAGCTTTAAGTGCCTTAAAGTGACATTTTACTAAGCCCTCAGAACATGGAAAGCTACACATGCAGTTACAATCCAGTGAACTTCAGCATTCAAAGCAATTATTTTCTACTGCTTAGACAGGAGGAAGCAGGTGGTTTAAATAAACAGATGCTAGGAAATATCTCAAGATTTCTGTTAGGTATTTGTCATATTGTTCCTTTTAAAAGGAGGAAAAAGGTTTTGTTTTAACATCTAGGAGGTGCTAGGAATAAGAATATCTTGATCTTAAAATTATTGGGCATTATTTACCTTGATATTTATAAAAATACAAAGATTATAGAATTTTAGTTTTCATATGACTGAATAAGAAACTCTACATTTTCAATTAATTTATACATTTGTTATGTTTAATTTTTCATTTTTTTGTTTCATGTTACAAATTAGGAAAATAAGGATGAAATGTCATACATTTAAAAAGAAATAAACTTTTGACAATGTGATAAAATTATTGATTTCCCTATGACAATAGAGAGCTAATGAATTAGAACCTAGAGGGATTATAACGTATGTTTTACATTTCTCATGGGCAAGGGAGGCCAATGTTCTAAAGTGATTTTGTAAATGGCTCTTCTTCCCAGACCAGAGCCTGGGTTTCCAATGTCATTCCTGTTTGGATTACATCCTACCATTTATTGAAGCAGACAGAGAATTTCTGTAAGATCTGCAGTGAAATAGTGCCAGGTGTTTTAAAATGCAAACTTTGTTCCCTGAGGAATTAAGTTGTTAGGTGAGAGGAATCTAATAAAAATCTTTGATCATATGACTTGAATCTTGATCTTTTGAAAGAGACCATTCGAAGGTTCCTCGAATGATTTCCCTGTGCTAGAGTGATTCAAATCTACTGTGGTACAATTAGCTGAAATAGTAAATGTTACACAATTTACTTTTGGCTTCTTGTTTTAGATGACTTCAATCAGTCTAAAGTATTTCATTATAGATTCTTTTCTTTCTTTAAGCCTATGCTAAGTTAGATTACTTAAAATTGAAAGACTCTAAAAATTCAGAATGAATGGGAAGGAGTTTAATCATAACTTTAATACATATTTTATAATTTTTAAATATATGAAAACACCTTGAAAGCAAACCTTTAAACATTAAGTTTGCAAAAATCTAAATATTAAAGTCATAGATGGACCTAGCTTGAACTTGACAAACCTAACAAAACATTATCAAAACAACCACCTTGACCTCGTTAAAATACTTGATACCCTTTTAAATACAAAATATGGTTGAATTAGAAACATATTCCATATTTCTTTGTAAATATGGTACCTAGTATTACTTTTATTTTATAGCTGGTGGAGAGAACATGTGATATCTAGTTTATCAATGGTTTCAGTGAACCAGAGCTATAAAAGCACAAAACTTTAGAGCTGTAGGAATTTAGTCATCTTGATGTTTACTAGTCTAGTTGAATAAGAAGTACGGATATCAGCTCCAAAGCAGGATCTTTGAGATATTCCTAGTTGTAAGCCACCTGTAAGATTTCCTAGATCAGCATCCTGTTTCTTTGTTTCAGACGTTCTTTTCCCTTCTTAAATCTATTATTAGTAGTTATCTATTTTTGCACAATCTTCTAATCACTAGATTAAGGCTTTGCTCATCACCAAACTTGATCAAAGTGAGCTGTAGAGGACCTTTCTTTTGAGCTCATAAGTATAATACTGCTTAAACTAACAGCTAGTTTGACCAAATCTGTAAAAACATGACCTTCCAGGGTCTCGCTATTCAATTTCTGTAAATAGCACAAGTTTCCTTTAGCAAAGACTCTGGTTAAATAGGGCCGCAGTGCAAATCGTCTCTCTAAATCCATTAGAGGTTGGAACTTGTAAAAATGCAAAATTCTCTGAAACCAGATATCGTTTTTTCTTTGTGGAGAGATTGGAATCCTAGTTACAGCCAGCAAAGCTTTCCAACCCGGTTCTCCCTCTAGAGGGAGACATAGTCCAGCTTTTATACCAATTGCCTCCCTCTCATTTTTTACTGTCTTTTTTTTTCTGCAGGACCGCAGTTTGCTCTCAGCAGCAGCTGCGGATGCTATCAGAAGTGGCTGTTGGGAGAGAGACGGAGGGAGGCAACGCCGTCTGGTCCTGCCATCCCATTTTACTGCTTAACTCAACCTGGAGTGTTGGGATCTATCCTCTCCCTGCGTTCTCCTTGCACTATACAGGGAGGCAAGTCACTCCGTACTCCCTGGATAGCTAGGCTGGGTGAAATAAGGGGTCTGGGTGGAACAGGGGGTTCTGCCCTTTACGGTGACTTTCTAAAAGATACCACCAGTGTCTTTTGACAGTACGGCGCTTAGGGTGGGAGACGGAGAGGAGGCTTTACTAAACGGCTTACTTTTTTTTTTTCTGGTGGTCTGGATTTTTCCCCCCCCATCGGCCCCCTCCCCGGCCCCTTCTCTTCTCCCCTCCCGCCTTTAACGAAGTGACACAGGCAACACCTGCTCGCTTGTGTTGGATGTTGGAACTTACACTTTCTCAGTGGTGACGGTACCAGCATACTGGGGAGAGGGGGACAACGGCGAATTTTCCCTTTCTTCCAGCGCACGATGCCGAGAGGGTCAGCGGTTGGGCCGCGTGGGGCTATGCCCGCAGCGCTTCTAGGCGGGATTAAGGGGCTGCAGCTGGCCAGGAGTTGCTGCTAATTGGACTCGGCTCAAAGTCTGCGAGAGGGCATCACCTGCGACCTATCTGCTACAAGCGGGAACACCGGCACCTGAACCGAGGAACTCGAGCGTCTTGAGGGCGGAGGATAGCCGAGCTCAGAGCCTCTCCTCCATCCTGCCCCGAATCTCCCCACCAACTCGTCCACATTGGAGACCCAGGACCTGCGAGAGCCAGGGAACTGGTGAAGTACGTGGCAAAGGCTGCTTTCGTGAAGGTGAATTGTTCTGTCCCATTGCCTTTCCCCAGAGAACACAGAAGAGGGCGGGAGACAGGCAACGGAGGATGTGTGAGTGTGTGTGAGCGGGAGAGACGGCGTGAGGCGGGAGGAAAAGTCTGTACTCGTCGTTAAAAGCAAACAAATCAGAGATGGAATAAGCGCGGTAATTGCTGCAAGACCGCCTTGATTCTCGCAGTCCCGGGAGCTGAGCGCACCGCGCGCATCCGGCGAGGACAGCGGGCGACCGCGGACGCTGGTCTAGCTGCGGGACTTTGGATTGTGCTCAGTAAACAAATCTTTTCATTACTTCGACACTGTGGAACGAAGAAAGGGGGGAAAAGAGACGAGGCTCGCGCGCTCCACCTTCCACCCACTTTAAGGGGATTCCAGTTTAGATGTCAAGAGATTCCTGAACCCTCTTTGCCATCGGAGGAAGAAACACAAGCGCGCGCGCACACGCACGCTTAGGACCTCGCTCACACGCCCTCCACGAGCACACACCACCAGACTTCGGTTCCCTATGCCCCTGAACCGGGACGGCGGACTGGCATCTGGGAAGCAATGCAAGAGCGATAAGGCTGGCGCAGGCCCGCGGAAGCTGCAGGAGCATCGCTAGGTGTTGCCGCCACCAGGAAGCGGGGCTGCAGGTAGGTGCGAGCCGCGCCCCCGGCGACCCGCCTGTGCTGGGTATTCGGGCGGCAGCTGGAGGACCCAGGGCGGGGACGGCCTCCCCTCCTCGGGCGTTGAGGGCTGTAGGGGGCTCGCCGGGGAAAAGCGAGAGGTGAGCGCAGATGCTGGTTGGGCAGCCTGCGTCTCCCTCGCGGGAGGTCAGGGTAGGGGCGGGGGTAGAGGGACGCCGAGCCGGGATCTGAGCACAGGAAGGAGGTCCGAGAGCGGTGCCTTCCTTCTCTTTTCTGCCCCATTTCTCCCAACATAATAAGCGACCCGGCCGAGGATTAAAGTGGGGTTTAATTAGATCCCACAACCAAACTCATCCGGCTGGGAACCATTTTGGACTCCTAATTAGGAGTTCAGGGTCGCGTTCAAGGATCAATGAGATGTTAGGTCGCTCTTCTGGAATCCCTACTTTCTGTCCACTTCTGATTAGTTAATTCTCGGGCCTGTCTGCAGACAGTGGGCATTTCAATGAGGCTATTGATTTCTATACCTCTTTATCTTCGTAAAGAATCATCTTGATAAGTCTCAGAGCCTCACCTATTTAGAGGTTTATTTGGATTTGGGAACGGACGCTTTATTACCGAATGAAATAAAGCTTTAATAAAGGATACTACGGGACAGCTTTAGGACAGCATTCAGAGAAAGAACAGCTTCGAGAAACTAATGGTTTCTTTCTGGACAGATGCCTCCCAAATCTTGCTAATAGTACATGGTTTTTCTGCCCCACTGCTTTGTTGTCCCTTCCCCCATTCTGTTCCAAAAGGCCAGGTTCCTACCAAGAGGTGTTTTCTTCAGGTTACTGATCCTCAGTAGCCAGTGGGGAACGTGTTATTTCCAGATACTGCTTTTGCAAAGGAAAGTTTGAGATCCGTTGCCCTATTTCTCCTAGAATTGCAGGCTGAGCTGTCTGGTCTCCACTTGAAAAGGACGAACTGTGGGCGCTTGAAGAGCCCCTGGGAAGACGCGATGCTTTCCCATTCAGTATTCCCTTTCCAGATCGATTGCTAAACAATTCCCCGAAGCTTTTGGAATCAAATGTGTAGTTAAGGCAGTGATTAGCTGGCCTCTCTTCACCTTGTGCTGGGGGAGTTTGGCTTGTGTCAATAAGACAGAAAAGAAAATATTTTCATTTTATAAATGTTAAATCCCCTCTTGAATTTTGCAGAAGTCAGTTTCTTTTTATTTTATTTTATTTATTTTTAAACAAACCTCTGTGCAATCTTTACTCTTAAAAGTACTCCTAAGCAGTCAGCATATAAGCGTCCTTCACTCAGGACAGGAGCTGAGTTTCAATGACTATTGACTGAATAACAATTATCTGGTTTCTGTCTTCCCAACTAGATTGTTTGAGACATCAACGTTCAAACTGTTATCCATTAACACATTAAAACTGCTCTATTAGGCAATCTAAGTTAAGACAATTGAGTAATTAATTTAAGATGTCTGTTTAAAGTGTGAAATGGCAAAACTAGCAAAGGAGATTGAAAACACTTCTAAAGGCTTTAAAAACAAGACCATTAAGATTATTTGTATTTAGCCCAGCCTTTCTATGTTTCCACTTGTACTCTCAGGCTGCTGAATCTTTTACAGTTTCAAATTTGGCACCTAAGAGCCTTAAAAATGATCAGACACATTTAATTTTCTTTTCCTACTTTATTCTGTTCTGGATCTCATCTGGGGTCAATTGTTTGCATGTGACCTCTTTAGAGTGTAATTTTTAGAGTCATCAGTAGCCATTGAAAGGCCATCAGTAAACCACATTGAAGCTTGTTTTGACTTTAATTTTCAATGAAAAAAATGGGGTTGTATTATTTATAGATATAATACTATGAGAGCACTGCCCCGCCAACTGAGTGCTTAGGCACTGTGACTCTTTTAAGAGGCAGAACACAATTTTAGTGTGTTGCTTTTTATTAGGCATTTTTTAAAGATTAAAATCTTGATTCTTGCCTTTAATAAAATTTTGTAGTTTACTCAAACTTACGTATTGATACATAGTGCTATGTTATATGTCTTAAAGAAGAACCAAAAACCTTGATATTAAAGCAAACACCTGTAATGCTACAAGTTGTGCTAAAGGGAAATCAAAAGTATCTGAGGTTGTGATTTTAACTCTGAAAAATATTAGCTATTTTTAACAATGACAAATTGAAGAATGAAGATTCATTGAGATTTCCATGGCTCTATGTCAGAAAAGATACATATTGCTTACATACTGCTTTATAGTATTTACTAACCACCAAGTTATAAAATGTGATGACACAGCTGTAAAAAGGTCTGTGTTTAGATATGGCCACTTTCCTTTTAAAATATAAAGTGATGAAACTTTGAGGGTAAAAGAACAGTTTATAAAATTATTTTGCATATTATCGGGAAATTTTTATGGTCCTGGATCCAGTATCTTCAATATAGTATTTTGTTTCCCAATATAGCATTCTAATAATCCTTTTACAACATTTTTGAACATTTAAATGTTGAAAGTGCATTTTAGGGTTGATTTATCACTAATTGCAGGATTACCCTATACAGGTAGAGTAAGATATGCCTCTTCAGCATTTTCCAGGCATTTCTTATCATGGGCCCCAATAAAAGATACTGTTAGATTTTGCCTAAGTTCAGCTGTGGCAGCAAACTGATAAATATTTGCCTCTTTAATGCATGTCTTAAACGAGAAATGTTCCAAAGTGTCATCAGTTATTTCTAACCTATTTGAGAAGATGAAATAACCAGAGTGCAAACAGTTCAGTGCCCCTGCTTTTACTTCTCCAGTATTTTATTAGGGATGCCTCATTAAGTCACATTATTCTGCAGCTGTTTTGTTCATTAAAGATTCAAGTAAAAATAAGAAACTACTGTGCAATGCAGTTTTGTTTTCTTGGTAAAAAACTAAGTTAAAGTAAAATAAGCGATTAACATAGTCCCCTTTGATCTATGCCTGACATTTACAAATGTAATTCATCAACCTATTAGTAGGGCTCCATCAAAACAAAGAAGAAATGCATTAACACAGATGCCGCTGGATATGAAGCCCAAACCAGCTGAATCAACCTCATATTTGGTCCACATACTTACACAGTATTTCACATGATAAATTTTTCTTATGAAGCACTGATTATTTTAATGTCATGTAATATGATTAGTTTGCCATTTTGTTAAAAAATTCTTTGGTTAACTTTATTTTGAACTACAGTACTTGGAGCATATTGAATTACACCACTGGAAGAGAAGGAATAATTTTACAATGAGTTACCATACGTCTTTGTAGAGAACAGTTTTACTTTAGTTTTGGAGCACAGTCTGGAACGGGAGACGGAAATGTAGGCCTAGCAAACAGAAGTTAATTTTTGTTTTTTAGTTGTCATTGACCACTGATTTATTGGGTCATTTTTAGAAAGTCTGATTTTATTCATTTGGTACAGTACTCAATGTCTTTGTCAATGAACTATAACTAACAATTTTTGTCTTCTACTTATTAACAGAAATTTTAAGAGAAATAATTAGACTTATTGGAACATGAAGAAAAGTACTATTTAAATACATTTCTCTAATACCTATCTAATCTCTATATTTATACATATATATTCACATGCATATATACATACAAATGCTTTTAATGGCACCCATATAAAATACCGGTTTTGTATTAAAGGGGGCAAGAACAACTTTAAAAAATGTCTACATTCTTAAGTACATAGTTTTTCACTATTTTACATGATTTGACCTACAGTGTAACTGTATTCATGGTTTAACAAGGTTGTTTATAATTGAGTTTGAGACACGGTTACATGCAATATGTTTTTCTCTTTAGTTTTTCTTTTGGAGATATTTTTATTTATTAAGTTACAAATGCAAAAGAAAATTAGTGTCCTCTGTAGGGGCACTTTGGGATATGTTTATTGACACTATGACTGGGAAGTTCAATACATTTTAAACCCTGAACATATCTGTATGCTGTCATTATTAAATATGCACATCCACAGTCAAAACATAAACCATGCGTTTAGAGCATACTATTCTGGTTTATAAATAGTATCTACAAATTTTCCAGAAACATTTATATTATACTCCAACATCATGTTAGAGTTTCGAAACCCACCCACTTCCAATGTGTATACCACATGTATATGTCAGATTTCAACCTGTGCCAAAATGATAGACGAGTTAGTCACTGGAATTAGTGAAAATCTGGCCTATTTAGGCAATTGGTTTTTTTGACCGTTGGAAAATATGACTTTCAGGTTATTTGGGATTCAGATGAAAAATGAATATATTAGCGATGAGAAGAACATTTCATTTTGTTCACAGTGATCCATATGGGGTATGAGAGAGAACTAAGGAATCAGACCTTATAGTATGCTTTTATTAGACAAAGGCCTTTTAATCACTTCCCTCAGTCTCCTAAATTACTCCATAGTAGCTGTAACTGTTTTATGATTTCCCCTGAATGGCCAATTAGTGAAGGTACCTCTTCTTTTCTCTCAGCAATAGCACAAAGGCAGTCATTCAATTAAATTTATATTTATATTGCTTCTTTTATACAGTAGATTTTTGAAACTCTTTACAGAGATTAGATAATGTGATAATGTTGCATTCTTAGTAATTATGGTGGTAGTTTGAATGGGGTAGGCTAAATTTTGACAAAATGGGGAAAAGCAGCCAAACAAGTCTCCTTTGCTGTTTTAACTTCTTGCGCTATGTAAAGCTAACTCTTCAGATAAAGCCTGGAAAGTGCAAGGTAGCTTTTGATGAATGCAAGGTTTGTTTTACTAAATATTTTTGTTTTTTTTTTCCTGCTACGAACCAGTCACTGTATAATTGCATGCATGTGAATGGGCAATTGTGTTGACCTTTAAAGGTCATGCAAAAAATTCTAAACCTTTCAATTTACAGTGTTAATTGCCTATGGCCTCCTGTTGTTGCATATGGAGATTTCTGTTGAGTTTAATAACAGAGTAACACTTTGGCCTTCCGTGGCGGATTAGGCAGCTCTTTATAAGCACATTTATGATGGTATCCATAGCAAGCACTATGACAAAAGATTTTTGGAAAAGTATATTTTTGCTTTGGGTTTAAAGTTTTTAAGCCAGAGTGGCCTAGGTTATGAAGAGATGGACAGTTTCTTTCTGGTACAAAAATACCCATCACTCAAAATTATATGTAAAAACTGCATGGTTTTATTTGATTTTGGCTCAGTTTTTCTTTTTCAGTGTCCTTCTTGGAGATTCTAATGAGAATTATACTTAAATATTGGAGGAAGGAAATGTGCTTGTTCTCTCCTGCTCTGTTATGAAAAAGACCATCTGTATGAGAAAAGCAAGGTGTGTTATTTCTTCCAGTCTTTCTCGTGGCTTCATGTTCTTTGTCTTTATGAATTAGAATAAGCAAAAGCAGGGAACTCAGAAAGAGTTATGTGGTCATAGGAATCTTGATAACACAACCTCAACCTAGTAATAGGACACAGTTTGTTAGTGTATATTCTGTGAGAGGGCAGGTTTTCTACAGCTCTAAAACTTGGTCAACTTAAACAGTAGAGCTTTATGTACCAATGTAGTGAATCTGTGACTGTGCAGATGAGTCAAGAATTCAGAAATGGCCAATAGAGATCATTTGAGGAAAACAATATACACTATGTTTTTACTTCTATTAGTTTATGGACAGCTCCAAATTCATTTAAGGTGTACAAACATGATTATTGTTATTTCTTTCTTGGTTTAGTTTTACCTTTTTGTAGGTATATGATGAATGGCATACTTAAATTCGTTGGTGTTAGAGAGTTCAGTAAATTCCTTTCTAGAATGGCCATCAGACATATCGGTGACCTGGTCCTGCTTTTGTTTGTATTTTCTTCAGAAAGTTTAGTTGAATTAAGTGCAACAGCTCTAACTTTAGTTCTTTTTATGGAGAAAGTAGATATAAGGAGAAAGTAGATGATTTACATTTCAGTCAGGCAATCCAAAGGCCAAGGGCAGAGTGAAAGGGCATTGCAATCTCATACTCCATAAAACCATTTTGAGCAGTTTTTAAGTTCAAGGAAAATTTCTAACCTACATTTTTTTTTTTTTTTTAGCTTTAGTTCTTGAAATGTTATATCAGTAGTTTTCTGCTAAGGTACTATTTAGCATTATTGAAAACACCTTTTAGATCGTTGGTTTGTTCATAAATATACCAGTAATGGGTCAAAATTTAGACTTTGCTATTTGAAAATTGTTAATCATACCATTTGTTGAGTGGTTAAAATTCATTGGCTTGCATTTTGGTTAGCAGATAAATTTTGAAAATTGTCATAAAACCAATGTGGTGCAGTGGCCAGAGCTCCGGAGATGCTATTGTAGCTCTATCAATAAGTGACCATGTAACACAAGAAAATCACTTTATTTTGCTGTGCTTCAGGTTCTCAGCAATATATTCTTGAGTCAAGTTTTCAAGACAATTAAAAATGTAATTTTCTTTTTTCCTGTGTTCAGACCTACTAAGCATCGTGGCATGGTAGGTATAGTAATAGTATTGCAGGATATAACTTTTAGTTAGGATCTAGCACATAGTTTCTAGCATATCAGTAAATGTTCCATGAATGCTTTTTAATAACTTATCTATAAAAGTTGTCTAGCTTTTGAAGATTGGGATGATGATAATAATGATAATTATGGTGATGACTAAAGATTACAGATGTGGGGACATAAAATTGAATCAGACTAAATCTTATGATTCAGTTTAGCTATTTTGCCTAGTTTGTATGATGCTGTTTTGCTGTGAAACAAGCTGAGATAGGCTATAAGTCTTAGGCTTGTTAGGGTTACATGTCTTTTCTCTACTTCTAGTTTTCTTAGTCACTGAAATAAAATGGTTTTGTTCAACCCAAATAGAACTAGGCTAGCAAATGAATAATCTTCATGCTATTGTTGGTAATTAAACACATTCTTTCAAAACTGGTGTATGAATTTTTGAGAATTTGTAATTCTTGGAAAAGTCCATTTATTCAATAAATATTTATTGAACACTCTCTAAGTTCTGGGGTATCTCAGTAAACAGAAAAGTCAGACACCTGTCCTCATAGAATTTACCAATTCACTCTATTACTTGACGTTTTGAAATGAATCTGGAGGAATGGTTCAAGAATGTACTGTACTATGTCTACTCTTGCTACTAATTCTTGTTTATAATTGTGAAGAGTTCCGAAAAGAAATAGTTAAAATAGTTAAAATGTCTGAGTTAGAATGTGTCATGTAGAAAAAAATATATATTTAAGGTGAAGTGGTATGTAATTCAGTGGATTGTTTCCACCTCATCAGGTCTATGATTAAACTGAGGGTGACACAAATAATAGCTCCTTTTCCCTAATTTCCTATATAAAAGAATAAATTTAGATAGGCTGAATGACTTGAGATTAGTGACATGTTACCCCCTAGAGCCTCTTAAAAGGGTTACAAATTCAAACACCTATAGGAACGTGAATGAGCGAACCATACCAAATGGAAGATGACAAATGGCAACTGCCGCTCAGCCTCACCTACATGTTGGAGAGACCATAGGGAGTGGTGGAGGTTCTGGTCCACATCTGAGTGGGGCAGCTGAGCCTTGGCTACACTTGTTGCCATGCCAGGATATGAGACTGGTGTTGCCAGATTTTCTGATTTGTAGAAGAGAACATAGGTGTACAGATTTTTTAACTTAGAAGTTCCAGATTTATAAATGATGGTAATGAGTTCAAAGTTAAAATACTGTGTGGGCCAACAAACACATCTGTAGGCCATATTCAGGCTAATGGGCATGAGCGTGTCATTGTTGACAGGGATATGTGAGGACAGCTAGTTAGGGAGATATGTGTATGCCTGTCTTCTGTCATCTCTAGCCATAATCCTCCAACTCCACAGGCATCTGGAGTCGGGGTGGTTGCCAGTAAAGCGCTCAGCTATAGTAGCTGAATGATAATGAGGAGTGGTTCAGTCTCACCCCTGTATTTAGTGTTCTTCCTGTTGACTCACTGTGAAGTTGATGCTGAACTCACCTTGAAGTTGGTGGTATCTTGTAGGGT
This sequence comes from Pteropus vampyrus, assembly GCF_000151845.1. Classification (NCBI taxonomy): domain Eukaryota; kingdom Metazoa; phylum Chordata; class Mammalia; order Chiroptera; family Pteropodidae; genus Pteropus; species Pteropus vampyrus. The sequence continues at coordinate 356,632 of NW_011889326.1, read as the reverse complement.
TTAAGAGAGATGCTGAGAATGTAGTTTCAATTTATACCAAATATTTAGAATGGGCTGTATAGTTCTGTAATGCCTTATTCCTTTCGATTAGTGCTTCTTAAACTTCCATATGCACACAAATCATCTGGAGGAATTTTGCTAAATTGGAGGTTATGGAGTAGGGCCTGGGATTCTGCACTTCTGACATGCTCCCAGATGAAGCTAATGCTTTTGGCCCACGGACAACAGTTTGAGTCACAAGTCTTTAGAGAGCTTTTTCATCACTGAAATTCATTTTATGCATGCAGAAAAGTTGGAGGACTCCAACTCTTATTTCTCTGACAGGTTTCTCCCTGTAGTAAGCAGCCCAAACTGACGCTAAGCGCTTTTCTCAAAGGCTCTTTAATCAGAGCACAGAATTCATAAGCATTTTGCTTTTTTCTAATGTTCTGTTTCAAGAACATATTTTATCTGCAAAGGATTAATCAGAAATTGTCTGTTCTTCACATATTAATGCAAGTTTGAATTACTACAGTTTGAAGAAATTTATTTCATAACTAAGGCATTGTATTATACATGGATATATTCTCTCATACAAGGTCAATTTTAACTCTCTAAATCATTTTTGGAATTTCAACAGTAATTGCTTCCTTTTAGGACTTAAATGTCACAATTTTGGCCATAATGTCTAGATTTTTGTTCTACTTAAGTAGTTATTATGAGTTGGTGGGAGAGTAGACTTGAAGAAAGATGGTTTTCCTTGTGTGTTTCTTGGGCTTACAATATTAAAGTGAATATATCTTTTCTTTTGCTCTGCTAATCCTAAATACCTTTCAAAAATGATCTCTTTAAGATTGAAGACATAACTTATTTAGGAATTTTGACTTCTTTATATTTTATTAGCATTTTTTCCCCTTAAACCAGTTTTACTAATGCCAAGTGTCATAGCTATGCTTATAACTTTACTGTGGTAGGGCCTTATGTTACAAGCTCAGTTCACTAGTTAAAATATTTTTGTCAGTGTTATCAGTTCCCTGGAAATTCTTATGTTTCTAATGCTGGTATATTAATTATAAACTGAAATTAGATTTAGACATGTCAGTCTGAGGGAGTGAAGCAATTTATTTTCTTGCAAGTTGTATGATTAATATAGTTTGTAATAGTAATGCTATTAAAGCTTACTCAATTTCTTTTAAGTGCTTAGAAATTTCTATTATATAGAATAGTTTTGCTCCTTGCTGAGTAATGAGATGAATTCATTTTACAGAGTCTGTTGGACTATAAACTCTGTAAGGAAGTACCATGTATATCAAATTTCTATCAATCCCCAATTCTTAGCATTGTCTGGCACATAATAGGTACTTAATAAATTTAATGGGAAGATGATCAAGAGTTCATATTGATAAAAATCCTTTTTGCATATTTCTTCAATGCGTAAGAAAGTAGTTTGTGAAGCACTGTCATTTATTCTGCCTAATTGAGTGTGTGTGTGTTGTGTGTGTGTGAGAAATGGAATTTATTAGAATAAGGGGTGGGGGAGAGGTGAAGAGAGAGGGAGGGAGATGGAGGGAGATAGAGAGGCTATTTTGAATTACACTTGACAGGTATTTTAGCATTCAAAAATACATTCTAAGCAAAACATCAAGGACAAAAATAAGATAAGCATGCTGACTGATATTTCCATTCTTTCCACAATTTAATGTAACCTGGAGGTTTAGAGGCTACATATGCTTGTGATTCTACTGTTATATAAATTAAGTAATTTGTCAATGTCAATTTTAAGTGTTGTTAATCACATATGGAATATATTTTGATCTCTCTTGTCAGTGATTTGACTCATCATTCATTAGGAAATTTAAAGCCATTTATTCTTATCTACATAATTACCATTTTCATAATTTATCGTGAACCAGATTTGCTTTTTTCACCTTCAGGAAGACTTTTAACTGTGAAACCATTGTTCTTGGCTTTAATGATATTGAAAATTATTGGTATTCTAATGTTAAATGCTGCTTAGTATGGATAGTATGCATTCAAGTATTTATTGATTTTAGTCCTTCTGGGTCAAGTAAAGCTTTTAAATACTTGTTGCTATAGAAGATTTTACAGAATTAAAACTCTTTGACTATATTTGATTATTAAGAAAACCCATGTGTATTATAAAATTAAAAAAAAAACCCACTAGATCTTTAAAAACTTAGTTGAATTTTCTGCATTGCCTTTATTTTAAAAGATTACATTAAACTGTATATATTAGCATGCTTATATGCTTAAAAGTTTCTCAAAACCCTTGAATATTATGTCTTTACTCTCTGAAGTATAAGACATATTTTTGGAACTCTTCAATGAGTCAAAAGACAGGATGTGAATTGAATGGACCTGTTTTTTCCCGCTGTATTGTCCCCGCTGTATTGAGATTTATATAACTAAGGATATAAGGTTATTGAGCTAGGGCTACTTATTGAAAAAGGTAGAACTAGTTTTCTTCCCCGACTCAATTCTAAATATGAAAAATTTAGGGACTGTACTGAAATATTTTCAAAATCAGAGTTAAAATCAAGCTTATGGTATATTGGTGAATTTTACCTTGGATCAAAGCCCATATTATACTTCTAGGAAGACTGGGTCAGCTATGATTTTCCTTGCCTAGTATCTTTTCCTAACAGCTGATTACATCTAATCTTTACCATGGACTTCAAGGTTTGTGGCTAAATACTTCACTTTGTATTTTGTGAAATCTGCTTCAAGTTCACTGGATAGATTGCATGGCAAACTAGAGTGAAATCAAAGAAAAAAGCAGACTGAGTAACTGGCAGTCAGAGATTGAGAAAGTTAACATTTTGCAGGATATGAATGGTAAGAGGAATTTGGGGGCCAGATGGAGTAAAAGGGAGAAAATAGAGGTCAGAAGAGAAGTCTGTTCTAGCTAGCATTTTTATACCAAAAAAAAAAAAAAAAAAAAAATTCATGATCTTTGAGAGAGGTGTAAGAAGTTAGACAAAGAATAAATCCATTGTGATTCTTGGGGAACAACAAGATAAAATAGCAAAGAACTGAAATAAGACTGTAGAGGAGAGAAAAACACCTGGGACCAAACCAGAATTTCCCCTTAGCCTTGTAAAAAAAAACTCTATCCAGGAATAAGAAATTTCTGTCAAGGCTTTTTACCAAACTAAAAGTCAGAAAGGATGTTACTGAACATTTATCATCAGTTTTCTCATTGGTAAATTGGATTTCACCATTACTTAGATCCCTCCAAGCTCTATATGTTAATGATGACTGTAGGTCATACTTCCATACTTCTATTCCGTCACATGAACATATCTCGAACACTGCTTTCTCTTTGCTTCTTTCCTAAACTGAAATTCTTGAGGTCAAGGAACGTGTCTTACTCTTCACTGCGTACTACCTAAACTAACCTAGGACATAATCAGGCATTTAATTAGTGTTTTATTAATATTAAATTTTTATTCTAAAATTCTAAATTATTTTCATCTTTTATTTCCATAATAAACAATGAAGTGTGTTCCACAGGCATACGTAATAACTATATTTGCATAGTACTGTATTGTTTACAAAAATATTTTCATGCATATGATTTCATTTGATACTATAAAATGGCTGTGAGTTAGGAATGATTGCTATCTTCGATTTCGGGTGAGAAAACTCTGGTAGAGAGTGGTAAAAATCATACAGTGAGTGCCAAGAGGCTAGTTTGAATTTAGGGCTTATCTGCTGGGAGACAATTCTCCATGGGTCTCACTGCCCTTTTGTTCCATAATAGCTTTTTAAGGATATTTAAAAAAGTGAACAGCCTTGAATGATACTGTCTCTCTTTGAATCACAGGACAGATTTGCTTAATAAAAATAATGTCTTCCTCTAGGATAAAGGGCAGGTCTGCTTGTAGCCTTTATAAAATATTTGGGTTTGCCAAGCTCAAGGTTACACAAACCAATGAGTGTGCAACATCTACATGGGTGCCTTTGCATCACACCAGTGGGACTTGGGGGCAAAGAGAACCTACTGAAATGTGATGTTCATGCTGCATCTCAAGCAGTCCTCTTGAGACCCATCCTCCTTTAATATTTAGAAACATCTTTTGGTGGCTGTAGGATAGATCATATTGGGGGTTGGATAGGAAGCCAGGGAGACCAACTAAAGAGCTATTTTAGTGCTTCTGGTGAGAAATGGCAAGAGTTTGAAGAAAAGAGTTGGGAGGAGGGAGGAAAATGAGACATAGTTGAGAGGTGGGAGATAGAAGCAACTGGTCTTGGCAACTGAATGTGTGGGAGAGGGAGGGAGAAGTCTCAAGAATAGGTCCTGGCTTAGGTGACTGGTGGTGTTTGTACAGTAAGATCCCCAAACTACTATATCTAGATGAAGACGGTAGGTTTAATTTTAAGCATTTTGAATTTGAGGTGCCCTTGGGATACCCAAGTGGCAATCTAAATGATAAATTCAAGTCTGGAGCTCAGGACAATTATGGTTTAGAACAGGGATTCCCAACCTCCTGGGCCATGGACTGGTACCCATCTGTGGCCAGTTAGGAACCTGGCTGCACAGCAGGAGGTGAGCAGCAGGCCAGAAGAGCGAAGTTTCATCGTTATCTGCAGTCACTCTCCAGTGCTAGCATCATAGTCTCAGCTCCACCCAGATCATCAGGCATTAGATTCTCATAGGAGCACGGGTCTCTGGTGCCAAAATGGTTGGAGACCTCAGGTTTAGAGACAGGCTTAGGAGTTGTCAGTGTACATATAGCAGTGTACATGAAATCTCTAACTGGATGAGCTCTCCAGGAAGAATTTTTAAAACATACCAAGGAGAGAGAGCCCTGGAGTACAATAATGTATATAAAAGAATCTCAGGTTTTTTTTTTTTTTTTTTTACTATCAGCAGAATGTCACCTTTAATTTTAGCAGAAAGAGTTTGTAGCAACCTGGCCTCATAAACCTTGGAGTCCATCTTTCCTGCTGTTTAGAGAAGCTGAGGATAGCAGAAAGAGCAATTGTGGAAAGTGGGGAGCATGCCCAGAGTTCCCTATTTCCATTTTCCCTCTGCTATCCCCTGAATATCATTATATACTAAGGCTGCGCCCCTGCATATCTCTCATGGACAAGAACACTGTGAGGAGACAGAGACTTTTTCTGTGTGTGGCCTTCATTCTCTGTCGTGATCTACAGACATTTTAAAAATTAAAAACTCGAGCATTTACAATGTGCCGACCACTGTGCTAAACACTTTGCACGAATTATTTCATTTAATCCACACAGTAATTCCAGAGGAATGTACTATTGTTATTCTTATTTTACAAACAAGTGGCTTGATCAAGCACACAATTTGTAAGATATAGAGACAAGTCTTGAATTACACCCTGCCTTCAGAGTTGGGTTTTAACCATACAGTACTGCATCTCAGTCATACTTGTTAGAAAATGAGACTCATTCTGTTCAACAGAATGCTGGTTAGAGAATTGTCTTGGTTCAAATTATTTATATCTAGACATCCTAAGTATGTCCTATTTCTTCAGGTTTAGAATTATATCATTAAAATTACTCTGTAACATCCATAGTATTCTTTGAATATGTCACAGATTTCCCATAAGTGGCTTTCTATGACTCTCCTATTTTATGTGATAAAAAATTTTAAGTAATGAGATGCAGAACTAGTATTCAAGAGAATTTGAAAAATTTATGTACTCAAATATTTATTCCTTTGAATCGAAAAACAAAACAAAGCAACTCCAACTCCTAACCCAATGTGAGCTAATGTGTGTCTTTTTCTGGAATTTAAATTCAGGCTGCAATATTTTATTACATTTATCTTACAAAAATCTCTCTTGGCCTCTTTGCTGTGTAAGAAATGGGAATCTTGGGGGCAGAGTGGGAATAGCCGATACAGCAGCCCTGTTTGCAGAACTCAGTTGCGTTTGGAGAACATCGATATAAGACTAATTAGAAGCAAAGTATTGAACAGTGCAATCTTCTAATTTTCTGATTAATGGCAAACCTCATGAAAACATTAATTATATTGAAAGAATTTAGACAATTCCTTTTTGAGTAAACAAAAAATATATCTGTAAATGGATGTTTTCCCTAATAATATAGGCAACAGATAGTTTATGGTAATATGAATAGGTTTCTATTCTTGAATGTTATGGATGTTTTTATATGATGTCAGCATCAGAGAAGGAATACTGTATTATAGCCATGTTATATTTTCTTTTGACTCTGTCTTTAGAACTCAATGTTGGAAAAGAATGGAACAGATTGATTTTTTTTTTAATGAGAGGTATAACGCAATACCACTGTGTGTGTGTGTGTGTATGTGTGTATATTTTCAGAATACATAATCTATATTATATACTCTTCATATACTTGATTCACTTTCTTGGTCTGAATTATAGTTGCTTATAGAATGGAATAGTAATTGCTGATAATTTGTCTTAATTATCAGCAAGTTAAATATTATTACAGATTGTGCTCTGTAAATTATAAATAGGAACAAAACTTTCTAGCTGGGGCTAGGAGAGGCCCTTGTGAAGAATGAGATTATAAACTCATAACAAACAACAGTGTAATTTCATTTGAGGAGCCACTTTGTTAATGATTACAGGGCATTCTTTTTTAAATGACTGGGGATGTGGCAAAGTGAAAATGTTTAAAAGGAGCTTATTATAAATACACAAAAACTAAGAAAAAATGTAAAGTTTGGAGAAATGATATAATCAGAGCAGCAAGTAGACAGTTCAAATATTTTTTCTTTACACATTTCGTTATAGCATTTACATGTAATCACCCCCACCCCCATAATGTTATAGTTTTAAACCAGGGGAAAACTTTGCAGTATATAGAATCCAAGAGTCTCATTTTATAAGTGAGGTCCCAAGGCCCAGGAAAGTACCCAGATTTGCTGAATGGCACAGAAATTGTGGCAGACCTAGGTCGGAAATGCAAGTTTCCCAAATTCCCAATGGGATGTGTCTACTACAAATGATCTTTGTCAGCTTTTCATAGAATCAAAGTTTCAGAAGGGAGTTTGAGAGGCACCTAATCTATCTTGCTTTCTTACACTGATTTAGAAAGTTATGTGAATATCGATCCAATTAAGGAAGAAAAAATCCAGAGAGAAAGGAATGCTAACGTTTTGTTGAATAATTTATTCTAGAGTTTAAAACCCTGTTTGTTTATACATATTCATTTAGTCATTATTTATGGAGCACCTACTATGTGTCAGACACTGTGCTACATGCTGCAGGTACTTGGTAAAGCAGAGAGTATCCTTGGAGTTTATAATCTAATTGGGGAGACAGCCAATAAACAAATATATATTTCCGTATGTACATATACACAAATATATTTGCAGATTAGGGTAAGTGCTATATCAGAAAATTTACCTTCAAATATTTAGAAAAGTGTTGTATCAGCAGACAAACATACAAGGAAAAAAATTTTGATTCAAAAATGAGAGAATTCTAATATTTAGAGCTGTTCAAAGATTAAGAGTTTTAGAAAGTGGTAAATTTCTAACATTGAGAGTTTTCATGAAAGTGCAACTAGACAGCTCCCAGGAGAGCGTGATTTGAAAGGCATTCAAATATTAGATGGGCCCTTTATTGTCTTTCTTTGAACTTCTTTATGGCTAAATTAAATTCTTTATCCAGTGGATTTTATTTAGGCTTCATTTTATTTGATTTCTCTGACTTTTTATCTAGATGACCATTCCCTTCTTTTCTAGTTTCACTCCACTGCCCACAGGCTTATTAAACAGTATTCATGGTTCTCTTCCTACATCTATGATCATTTCTTTAGAACCTCTTTTGCTGACTTTTCTTTCTCTGCCTTTCCTTGAAATATTGATGTTCCCCAGTACTCTGTTCTTGGCAGGTCTCTCTTATTGACACACTTACATTTCCTTGTTGATCTCATCTACTCTGATCATTTAACTAGGGCCTGCCTGTGTGTTGATGATTTCCAAATCTGAGGTTCCTGGCAAGACCTTTTCAGTCTGAATTTCCAACTGTATATTAGGTCTCTCCGTCTGGGTGTCTTAAAAAAATCAAACTGCACATATGTCAGATTGCATTCATTCTCCCTCAAAATTCTTTTTCCGTTTTTCTTAGTCAACAAATAATATTTAAATCTATCCAAAGACTAAAAGTTGTTTTGGAAAGTGGTGAATTTCCACAACTGGAGGTTGTCGTGGATACTTATCATTCATTAGGTCATTAGAGCAGAAACTCAGACACGGGTTTAAAAGACACTGGTCTGGGACACAATTCATAGCACATGAATGAAATGTATGCTTGATAAGGGGGCCCCCCACCCCCAACCTGCCCCACCCGCTCTCAAAGGAGATCAAACTATTTGGATAAGGAATGGAGTAACCGTTTCTGCATATTTTCAGTTTAGGATGTCTTAAAAGGAAGTTTATGAGGAGATCCATCAAGATTTTTTCAGTTAGGAAATCTTTTTTCTATGAATGTAGAGGAGTCTAAAATTTACCGAGTACCCTACATTGGGCCATGGCCTAAGTTAGGAACCTTCATATATTCTGTAAGTTCATCTATTCTTCACAGTGATCCAAGGGCCCAAGGGATTAGTATGACTAAACAGTTTAAAGTCTCAGAGGTTAGGAATGCTGCTAAAGGCTAGTAAGCTTTTTAGGTGGCTAAACTTGAATTTGAACTCAGTATCTGAATTTTATGGCAAAGGCTTTCTCCAAGTTTTATTTATTTCTTGTTTATATTTTCAATTTATCAAGGGCACTGGCATTTTAATTCTATCTATACGTGAAAACACTTCATATGTTCATCTAGCTTTCAGTGTGTAATTAGATGTATTAAGCATCTACTTTGTGTTTATACTGAGTATTATATGCAGTAAAAAGAGGCAGAAGTCAGCCTTTTTCTTGAAAGAGACTTTAACCTAGTTGCCTACAGTGTTACTGAGCATGCTTTCTGGTTCATCATGAAGGTTGTGAAAAAATATTTTAAAATCACTCTGGATCCAAGATTAATGCCTGCAGCACTCCATTTTTCCTGTTGAATTATTATAGTTAAATGATCTTGGAAATTCTCTTTTGGTGTTTTGATGAATATATCATTCAAGAAATGTCAAGAGAGTCTTCTATATAGATGGAGCTGTTGGGGCTCTCTTTCGGGTACTTACACAACTTTGGTTTATATTTGTCAATACATCCTCCTTGAAATGAAATTACTTATATATTTGCCTTCACCACTAGATTATATGATTCTTGAGGGCAGAAGCTGTTTTCTTCCTATTTCCTGGCACACCGTTGTCCCTCAGTAAATGTTTGTTGAAGGATGGAGAAAAAAAAGAAAAGCATCTTTGTCTTCTGTTACCTGAACCTATAATTTTGTCAGATAAGGATACTAAATTTGTACAAAATGTTTTCCGTTTTTAAAGAATAGTTTTACTACATAATCTATACTATTTTTCTTTTTGACAGAGATTTTGTGATGATTTGTTTCAGTAGGTTTCCAGTTTCATATAAAAAAAA
>NW_011889326.1:282846-347083 GCF_000151845.1 Pteropus vampyrus | reverse complement strand
GGCTTATTAAACAGTATTCATGGTTCTCTTCCTACATCTATGATCATTTCTTTAGAACCTCTTTTGCTGACTTTTCTTTCTCTGCCTTTCCTTGAAATATTGATGTTCCCCAGTACTCTGTTCTTGGCAGGTCTCTCTTATTGACACACTTACATTTCCTTGTTGATCTCATCTACTCTGATCATTTAACTAGGGCCTGCCTGTGTGTTGATGATTTCCAAATCTGAGGTTCCTGGCAAGACCTTTTCAGTCTGAATTTCCAACTGTATATTAGGTCTCTCCGTCTGGGTGTCTTAAAAAAATCAAACTGCACATATGTCAGATTGCATTCATTCTCCCTCAAAATTCTTTTTCCGTTTTTCTTAGTCAACAAATAATATTTAAATCTATCCAAAGACTAAAAGTTGTTTTGGAAAGTGGTGAATTTCCACAACTGGAGGTTGTCGTGGATACTTATCATTCATTAGGTCATTAGAGCAGAAACTCAGACACGGGTTTAAAAGACACTGGTCTGGGACACAATTCATAGCACATGAATGAAATGTATGCTTGATAAGGGGGCCCCCCACCCCCAACCTGCCCCACCCGCTCTCAAAGGAGATCAAACTATTTGGATAAGGAATGGAGTAACCGTTTCTGCATATTTTCAGTTTAGGATGTCTTAAAAGGAAGTTTATGAGGAGATCCATCAAGATTTTTTCAGTTAGGAAATCTTTTTTCTATGAATGTAGAGGAGTCTAAAATTTACCGAGTACCCTACATTGGGCCATGGCCTAAGTTAGGAACCTTCATATATTCTGTAAGTTCATCTATTCTTCACAGTGATCCAAGGGCCCAAGGGATTAGTATGACTAAACAGTTTAAAGTCTCAGAGGTTAGGAATGCTGCTAAAGGCTAGTAAGCTTTTTAGGTGGCTAAACTTGAATTTGAACTCAGTATCTGAATTTTATGGCAAAGGCTTTCTCCAAGTTTTATTTATTTCTTGTTTATATTTTCAATTTATCAAGGGCACTGGCATTTTAATTCTATCTATACGTGAAAACACTTCATATGTTCATCTAGCTTTCAGTGTGTAATTAGATGTATTAAGCATCTACTTTGTGTTTATACTGAGTATTATATGCAGTAAAAAGAGGCAGAAGTCAGCCTTTTTCTTGAAAGAGACTTTAACCTAGTTGCCTACAGTGTTACTGAGCATGCTTTCTGGTTCATCATGAAGGTTGTGAAAAAATATTTTAAAATCACTCTGGATCCAAGATTAATGCCTGCAGCACTCCATTTTTCCTGTTGAATTATTATAGTTAAATGATCTTGGAAATTCTCTTTTGGTGTTTTGATGAATATATCATTCAAGAAATGTCAAGAGAGTCTTCTATATAGATGGAGCTGTTGGGGCTCTCTTTCGGGTACTTACACAACTTTGGTTTATATTTGTCAATACATCCTCCTTGAAATGAAATTACTTATATATTTGCCTTCACCACTAGATTATATGATTCTTGAGGGCAGAAGCTGTTTTCTTCCTATTTCCTGGCACACCGTTGTCCCTCAGTAAATGTTTGTTGAAGGATGGAGAAAAAAAAGAAAAGCATCTTTGTCTTCTGTTACCTGAACCTATAATTTTGTCAGATAAGGATACTAAATTTGTACAAAATGTTTTCCGTTTTTAAAGAATAGTTTTACTACATAATCTATACTATTTTTCTTTTTGACAGAGATTTTGTGATGATTTGTTTCAGTAGGTTTCCAGTTTCATATAAAAAAAATATACGAGAGACAATACACTTACACTCTAACATCATTCTAATCCTCCATGAATTTTTAAAAATGATAAATGTGGGCCTGTGCCCAATTTCTTAGTGTTATAGGTTTATATATTTTTATTTGATCTCAGAATTATCAATATATAATGCGTCATAAGGGAAGAAAAGTGGTCCCGTAAAGTATTTTGTGAAATTTTTGTCTTTTTTTTGGAGGGGTAGCTTAGATGATTCATGACCAAGGAAATGTCATGCAGCAGAAGTTTCTTGTTATTGCTCTAACTTTGTTCTAGTCACAGCTGTAGTTTCCTTTCAAAGTGCAGGGCCTATGTTTCAGAATTTGGAATTGTTTTGTAATGTAAAATTTTAGCAGAGTGGAGCTCAAAATTTGTGCATGGAGGATTTGCTTGCTATTGTTCTCTCTGTTCTTTTTTTTCTCTTTAAATACTATAGATTGCATGAATCAACTATTGGTAGAGAGGTGGTGATTAATAATAAAACAATAATAATGGTGATTAATACTAGAATAATAGCAATAATACTACATATAATTAAAGAGACCATGTGACACCTTAAGTGTGGGGGTCAGAGCAAAGTGAATAATATAATGTTGCTAGGTTGCAAACTACTTATTAGTTCTAAAATATCAATCAAGAAACGCTACAGCAGTCTAAGTATAAAATGAAGAAAAAACAGTTTCAAAAATTGTGGATATAAAATGTTCTCAGAGCCATGATAATAGACCAATAGCTAAGGTAGTCTGCTACCTGATGGAACCCATTTTGCAGTTGGGGTTTATAGTTCTAGATGGTCCCTATTTAGTGAATACTGTAGAGAAGTAATAAACAAATACGTAGCTTTGGTAGAGCAAATGCGGAAATGGAAGAACATAAAAGCAGAGTGATCTATCTCAGGCTGACTTGATGTACAAGTTGGACAAGTTTCAAAACCAGTATTTCTTTTGTGTCTTGGCAACATTTCAGCAGAAGGTGCATATTGGCTCTAGCTGCATCACTAGGAAATCTCTTTACTTCAAGAGATCGTGTAAAGTGCTCACCCAGTGTGATGCTAATGACTTAATGTAAGATTCACCTGACTTAAAAAATATCTTAGAATTATGGCGATGATAATACTGGACTCTAAAATACAGTTTTCTTTGGCATTTAAAAAAAAGATATCAATTATTTTAGGCCTCATGGGTACTATTAAGTCTTGCCCTAGGGTCCTCAGGATGGCACTTTTCTCTTCTGGCTTTCATAAATCACTGGCACAACAAGACAAACAAGAAGACACTTATGGTGCTTATAAAGAACTTGGAAAGCCATACAAGATATGCATTGTTTTTGAATCTTAATGTATTTTTTAGATATGTGCTTATATTGAAAGCTGATTTCTATTATATACCTCAGACTCATTTCTATCATACAGGTGCTATCAGTTACAAATAGAATGTACTAATAAAAACACTTTTTAAAAAATACCTGTTACTTTTTAAAAAAACTTTCTTGTGTTGTTTTCTAATTTACCATTCTTCTCGTTGGCTTCACTCTTATTATAATCCATATACAGTTATAAAACTTTTACTAAATGTATATTGAAGTTACAGAAAACCTTGCAAAGCTAATACACTAATACCTGTAATACAGATAGTCATCAATTTACAAATGATTGTGTGCTAGTGTCTGTGTGGTGCATTTGAGAAATATCTCAGTGTATTGAATAGATCATAGACTTTGGAAATAAACAACCAGGATTAGAATAATAGCTCTGTTGCCTACTAGCTGTATGATATTGGCCAAAACGGTAAGCTTCCACAAAACCTAAAGCTTTGAAATTCCTGTGCTTTGGGTACATGAGAAAGTAAACACAGAAGGAGTAACAAGAGAGATAGGAATTGGATTAATGTGGTGTCCCTCAGGCTAATGGTGATGGCATTGAATGTAGCAGAGAGGTTAAAAAAAGGTGAGGAAAAGGCCATCACGTTCTGAAATTACAAGTTAATCAGAATAGAAACTGAAAAGGCTTGCTACCTGAAGATAAGTGAAGCTTAGCCCTTTTTTATAAGGATACTTTATATGACAAAATAGCTCATTATAATTAAAAAATTATTTTCCCAAAGTATTGGGGAAACAATATTATTAAGGTGGCTGCATTCCAATTTTAGCCCTGCTACTAGCTAGCTTTGTAACTTTGAGCAAATAATTTAATTTTTCTGGGCCTCTGAACTGTTGAGGTATATGGACAAGGGTATGTGATTGCAACTATGACTACCATTAATATACTATTAAATTACCAACTGTTGTTTATTGAGCCCTTTGTACCAGACCATATACTGATTATTTTATGCCTATTCTTTCATTTACGTGATATTTGCTGTTCCTTTTATTTAAAATGTCGTCATTTAATCAGAAATGCCTCAGAAGTACTAATACTGGAAACTACTCTGAATTAACCAAGATTATATCTAAAAATTTTTCCAGTTTTTTGATTTTTCCAATTGATTAATTGCTGTATGGATTTACAAAAATAATTATTTTCAATCTTGAGTGAATCGTGTGTATGAATGTCTAAGACCTGAACCCTGGCTAGATTTAAAACTTATAAATTCCCGTGGGAAGTAGCACTTGTATTTTTAGGCATATTTCTTCCATTAAAGCCAGACATACTCATTAAGAAACTAAATGAAATATTTCCTTAATAAGAAATAATTCCTTAAAAAGAATTCAGTGTCTCAATAAGTCTGCCTGGCTTTCGTAGCAACTTTTAGCACAATGATGTCTTGAGTATTAAAAAGTTATCTTAAGTTCTCTAGGAACAAGATAGATGTTCCCAGGTTCGCGTGCAAATGAGAATTGTTGAAAAACGAAGTGAAACTTTGGCTGCCCTTCAAAAACCTCAAGTTTACCAAATTGCAGATCAATGGACTCAGTTCTTACTAAAACTTCTAAGAGAGAGCCTTACACAGAAGGATCCATGGCATAAGCACAGATGTTCTTTTAACTGTACTTATGAAAAACAAATCAAATACTAGATTTCTTGTTCACTCTCTTTGATTGCCTAAAATAAGACTATTCATAACATTTTCATTTCTCTGTTTTCCAAAAATAAATTAGATCTCAGCTCTGCTGATAGAAGCATCTGCTGAAGTGAAAATTCTTTTAATGAAGTCATGGGAAAGAATTAAAATGCATCCTTTTCCCCGCTTCTCTTCTCCTCGCCCCCAATCCTTGTGTTTTTAATATATCCATCAAAAGAAAAATGACAGGTTAATACAAATGGTTATTGTGATGTCCGTTTCTCACTTAGCCCACCTTTCTGAAGATCCATTGTAATAATATTAGGGCAGTGAGAGATTTACATTACTTGGGAAATAAACAGGTATGTTTGCCATACTTAAATAACAGCCTCTCTCTAAATGCATCTGTCTTTGAATGCAGATTTTACAAATGAAAGAGGACATTCTGTGGGTTCTTACATTTCCGTGACTGCTCATTTGGTTTCAACAAATCATCTTTAAATAGATAAGATACCTCCCTGAGATGAGAAGGAAGGTCAAAGAAAAACTAGAACCACTCACTGGCCTTAGCCACTGTAAGAGACAGCATAAGAAAAGTGAGAGCAATGATTGCTTCTGGCCCAGAGTATGAGTTGTTGAGAACAAAGAAAGTGGTTCTTTTGAACAGTCATGCCATCTTAATAATAACGCCCCCAACTGCTGTTAGCTGTTATAGAGAAAAAATAGATAATTGTGGTCAGTTAAAAGACAAGCTCTTAAGAGCAATGAAAAGTTGCGATTAGTGTTTTTTACTCACGTATGGAGATTTTGAGTGGAATTGTGGCTCATTTGTCAGAATCGTAAAGGGAGTGTAGCACTTGATCTTCATATTTCTCATGAAAAGATCCTTGTTGAGTCATATATATTATTCTCTTCAGAGACAAGCTAAGTGATATTTTAATAGTCTTTTTAAATATTTGAAACTTTTCCTACTGGCATTCAGGTAGCTGCACTTACTTCCATTACTGGTTCTGTCTTCCAAGCCTCTACATGTGCTTGACATTTTAATGTGATTAGATTTCTTAGTTTTCTCCAAACACTTTTTTTTTTTTATGTACTTTGTTCATATTGTGTCTTCTACTAGCAATGCCATCTTTTCCATTTCTGCCTTTGAAGATATCTTTCCCTTCCTTAGACCTTATAAAAGCTGGACTTATTATTTTTTTTTGGTGGAATGCCACAAAGAGACATTCATATAGTAAATGCAATATTTTTTTAGATGTCATCTAAAATCCTTTCAAATTATAAGATTTCATTACTTATAAATTCAGAAACTAAGGAGGAATCTCTGTCAAATGGACAAGGAAAATTTGCTAGGGACCAGAGAAAGGCTACAATGGATGGAGAATCTCACTGCCCAGAGTTCTCACAGCATACTGTTGGGGAAATATAATTAAAAACAACATCTCAACTTTGACACCCTCTTTACAAAGAAGAGAAAGAAAACAGTTTTGTTGTTGAATAAGCATTAAATCAGAATGTGAAGTGCATCACAGACAACCTGCTGTGAGATTGCAAAGACGGAAAGAAACCTCACTCTTTTGTATAGCCAGGCAGATACAAATCATAATACACATGTTCTCCAGATAAACAACTAGTCTTAAAGTAAGAGGACTTGATAACACCACTCGTCAAGCATATTTCATCCTGTGTTCACCTGGTAATTGGATGAGCATTTGTGTTAGCTACTTGGCTTTATCTAGAGAAACAAACTTATTTTTATAACAGGAGATAGTTTTGCAACTTGGTGCAAGACACCCACCAAATCAGACTACTGCCCTCCCACAGACACTGGGAAGTAGGGTGCTGTCTTTCTTGATGTTTACATTTCAGAGAGATGGTTCCCATAGAAAGACATTACTGGATCTTAAAGCCAGCAAGAGACCTATTTAAGCTATTAAAATAATTTACATATATTTCAAAGAAAGAACTTAGAAGTTTTCCAAAGTAAATAAGAAAAGGGATGGTGTGATGAAAGACACCTCTACCCTTGTTTTCTTCTTATTTTTTATAATTCCAAGGTTTTAAACTATTTTTTAACATACAGAAGAGTAACCCTCTCATCCATTGCTCTGTTGCTGTAGATAGATACAGATTCAGATGTTCTTTAAAGTATTTTTCTTTTCTAGTGGTTTATACATCAGAATGTTAGTTATTGTGGTAAAATACATATAACATAAAACTTATTGTCTTAATCATTTTAAAGGATATAATTCATCGGTATCAAGTACATTCATATTGTTCAACTATCACCACCATCCATCTCCAGAATTATTTTTATCTTGCAAAACTAACTCTGTACCTATTAAACAATAATTTCCATGTCCCTCTCCCCACCCTCTGGCAACCACCATTCTATTTTTTCTTCCTTCCTTCCTTTTCTTTTTTTTCCTCCTCTCCTTTCTCCCCATGGCCCAGTAGAATAGTAATTACTATTCTACTCTCTTTTACTATGAGTTTGGCCTAAAAACCATATATATATTCCACATGTAAGTGAGACCATGCAATATTTTTCTTTCTCTCATTTATTTCACTTGGTATAATATCCTCTAAGTTTATCCATGTTGTTTCAAATGGCAGGATTTTCTCATTTTTTACAGCTAAATAATATTCTATAGTGTGTATGTGTGTGTATGTGTATCACATTTTCTTTATTCATTCATCAGTTAATGGACACTTAGGTTCTTTCCATACCTTGGCTATTGTGACTAATGCTGCAATGAACATGGGAGTGCAGATGTCTCTGAAATAGTGATTAAGCCTCTTATCTTGAATTTGTGTTTTCCCTTATAATACCACCCCAAGAGCGACAAGACGAATTTTAGACCCCCCGTTGGAGGTGAGAAAGGGACACAGAATTGGCCAGGGTTATACCTACAAGAGATAGGCTTGCCTCCCTGTTCATAAGACTTGCAGCTAGCTGATTGTATTGAAAATATCAGAAATTGGCAGTAAGAGTTCGTACCTTTCTCTAATAACACAGTAATTTTGTATGTTAGAGTTATTTATATGCTTATATGCTTGCTTCATCTCCTTTGTATGACTTGGAGCCTCTGGATGGTAGGCAGAAAACAATTTCTTCTTCTTTTCTAATTCATTCATTGTTTAGCAAAATTTCTTCAATATTTACTGTGAGAGGTTCTGTGCTAAGGCTAAAAGTACAGAGATGAATATGGAGATCACCAAGTAATTACAAGTAACTTGGTCAAGGCCTTTATAAGTATGAACAAAATGCTCTGAGACCTCAAAGGATGGAGCTATTAACTGCCTGAAGGATTCTGGAAAGATTCCTATTTAGGAGATATGATGGTTAATTTTATATGTCAGTTTAGGTGGGATATGGAGTGCCTAGATTAAGCATTATTTCTGGATGTTTCTGTGAGGATTTTTCTGAGTGAGATTAGCATTTGAATCAGTGGACTCAGTAAGGTACATTGCCCTCCCCAATGTGGGTAGGCATCTCCTAATCTTGGGGACAGAATAGAACAAAAGGCAGAGGAAGTAGGAATTTGCCCCCTTCCCCCCATTTTGCCTCATTGCTTGCTGCTTCTCCTGACCTCTGACTCAGTTTACCTCATTGACTCCCCTGGTTCTCAGATCTCCAGACTGAGGCCTGAATTATACCACTGCCCTTTCTGGGTCTTCAGTTCGTAGCTTGCAGTAGATTGTGGGACTTCTCAGCCTTCATAATTGCATAAGCCAATTCCTCATAATAAATTTACACCCTATAGGTTCTGTTTCACTGGAGAACCCTGTCTGATACAGAAGGTGACATTAAACCTTGGTAGAAATCTCTATCAGCTGCCTACAAGTACACTCATATACATTTTGACTTGTTCTTGTACCTAATCATCTTCTGGGATTCTAGTGCTGTTTGGGAGAGAAGAAAGGCCAAGAGAGAGAACCCTAGTGGTGGAAAAGACAATTGCATGGCTGGGTTCCCAAGATATTTTCAAAAAGGACTTCAGATATAACCTCAACAGCAACCACTTTGCCTTTCAGAGCTCTAAAACCACAGCCTGTTTTGGATCTGACACACAGGATGTTCAGAACTTATTTCTTGATCTGAATGATGTGGGTAAGGGTAGAGAGGTGAGAGGAGAAGCTTGAAGACACAGCTCCAGGGGCAGGGCATCCCAGGAATGTAGGAACAAGTGTATTATGGAAGCTGCTGAGAGCACCAAACACTGTCTCCCTTTACTACTTTGAGCTTAGTTCAAAAATTGAGACTTAATAGAAAAATACAAGCATCATATTCTGATTCTACCATAAGAAATATTTATTGTGGCCATCTATTATAACAATTTAGAGCCTGACACTCAAAGGAGTGGACTGTTCCTTTTAAAATATTTCTTTCTGAGTTATAATTTCCAGATGGGGGAAATGCATCCTACAAGATACTTATGAGTTTTATGATTCTCAGTGATTCAACATAGTCTACTCAGTTTACGGCAGCAGTTCCGCTGGTAATGATAGCTTGAATATTAAAATATATTTTTGGCCATTACATTGAATGTTAATTTCTTCAAGATTATTAAAATCCTTTGTTTAGCTATTTTATTTCTGTTTTATTCTCCCCCGAACCCACCTTTTAGCAAACCATTGACTATAGTACCACATGGGCCAATACTTTAAGGAAACAACTTGGGCATTCAAAATCTCTTTTAGCTGCATATAACACATTTAAAGAAATGGAAGAGTTCTTCAGTGCTATGTCAAGTTACACCATGGGACAGGAAGAAATTATCTTTCTTTTATAATGAGTCTTTTGATGGCCTGAACTCTAATTTCTTTTAGAACTTCATATTGAATTAAGAAGTTTTGGTTGTCATACCTGTATACTATGTAAAATTATTTATTATCTTTTACTTTTAAACTGGAGTATTTCAATTAAAGATGAACATTTCCTTTTTCTTGTTTTAAAGGAATTGAATAAGGAATCACATGCTTACCTTCAGATGCCTTTTCCTTTTCATTTGTATGGAGTCTTTAGACTGGGTTTGGAAATACATGAACCTTGTTAAAGTGATGGAGACAGTGAAGGAGAATAACATTCGGTTTTGCTTTTAACTACATATCTTACCTTTACCATCCTGTCTTGGAAACTAAAGGGGAGAGAATAAAAAGAAACATTCAAAATAAAAGCAATTATATTTTTAAACCATGTCTTAGTAACTGGGTTGGGTAGGAAGGGACTGAATCTGAAGAATAGAGATCTAGGACTAAGATGCAAGATGCCAATTTAAGGGGACAAAGCAATCTAAGAGTCCTTAGTCCAAGGAATCTAGCTTATAGAACTGAGAAGACTTAGTCTGTTCTCATGGAGAATTGACAGTGTCTGGAAAATTATGTCCTTATATGCTAATAAATTGTGAGAAACTCACCAGGAAAATGTCTTGTGTCCTTTAGCTGTATTCTTGAGATAATTAAGTCTCAGTAGACTAATACCAATATAATATGTTTTAATGGAATCATTTTATTTATGATTTGAGATACTACCTACTATGTACACCTATATGCAGCAGCTTAGCCCTTTCCAAGTGTCTTTTGTTACTTTTTCATATGTATAGATTAAATATAAATAAACTTTGAATTACTGCAATTCAACTAATTACTGAGATCAAAATGTCAGGTTCTGTCTGTTTAGATTATATTAAGTATAGAATGCTGTTTATAGTTTAAATAACATATTTGGGATACACCTTAAAGTTATTAATTTTTTTCAGAAAAGTTTAAAGGGAACACAATTTATCAGACCATCAGAGCTTACATATAAATATCCATCTCCCTCACTACTCAACAGATATTTATGGAGCACTTACTTTATGATGCATCTTCTTCGAGATGTTGGAGATAGAGCTATAAACAAGACAGACAATACCCCTGCTTTTTTGAAACTCATATTCTAGTTCCACAGAATATGGGAAGGCAGAAGATAAACAAACTAAATAAAATATGTCAGATCATTGTAAATGCTATGAAGAAATAAGAGCAAGATGATGGTGAGTGTCTCAGAGAGGAAAGGGTTGGAGGGAGTCAGTTATTTGGTGAGGATGTTCAGAGAAGTCATCTCTGTGGAGGTGACATTTGAATTGGCACCAGAAAGATGGAAAGGAGACAGCCATTTGGAAAATTGGGGAGGTGATAGCAAGTGCAATAGCCCTGAGGTAGGAATGAACTGGTATAATTCAGGGAGGTGGATTGCATAATGAGGGAGGGCAAACTTGACCAAAGAGGTCTTGTTGGTATGGTAAGGTTTAGGTAAGGTGTTTTCTGAGGCTTTCCAAACAAGTTGCTCCTTAATATCACTAACTACTTTAACATCATGCATGTTCAAATTGCATTTTAATGTCTGTCTGTGCTCTGAAATTCAATAAAAATCAAGTTACTGTGCCAACTGCTTCTTCATAGGGCACTGTAATTATATTGTCACTGAGAAAGAATATTTTCCTAGTTTCTTCTTTCCTGAATTGATTTTTTTAAATAAAAATATCTTCCTTTTCCCAAACTGTTTTATAGGATATGAAAAAATTCATAGACCTCTTGAAAGAAAAAAATACAATGTCTGTTTATGTTCTTGGATACTGAAGATAAATTATTTTGAAATTTGTACTTAAAATTTTTTATAGTTCTTTTAAGTTTTTTTGAAGGAGAGTATTTTAATTCACAAACTGCATAATTACCGTTTACTTTGATCAAATGTAAATGAGGTAAAGGCCTATATGCTCCATTTTTAGACAAAAAAATTATCATCGAAGGTAAATCATGTTCTTTAAAGCAAGAGTAAAAAGCTTTTATACTTTGCTGTAATATAGATCATAATTGAATCATATGTTTTTAATTTATATTATTTCAAATACACAAGGAAAAGAAATTTATCCCTTCTATTGGCTTAGGATGTGTGTGTGTGTGTGTGTGTGCGCATGTGTGTGCGAGACAGACATAATATACTATATATCAGGTAATATATATATTTGTTAAAATGTTTTATATAAAGGTAATATTCCATGATATCGTGTATATGTGTGTGTGTATATATATATATATATATATATGTATATATATATGAAAATAGTATAACATTTATTGCACTTAAATATTGCACTCAACATTTTTCAGCTTTATGGTTAACAAAAGACTTTCAAATATGTTATCTCATATAGTCAACACCAACTCTGTAAAGAATATCAAGGCAGACATTGCTAGTTAGCTATTCATTCTATTCTCTTTCTTTTATATAACCCCAGTTTTGACTAGACTGGCAATGTGTCCTGCTTAAAAAATCTACATTTCCTAACCTCCCTTGCTACCAGTGGCATATGAAAATTCTAGCCAATGAACTATAAACAGATAGATATATTACTTGGATCTGGACAGCTTTGTCTCTTCTAATTAAACCTCTGCCCCATTCTCTTGCTCCTTACCTGTCCCTCTTCTTCTTTTTATCATAGACACAATTGTCAGAGCTGTCACAGGTTTCTTGAAACTAAAAGGAAAGGCTAAGAACTCTAGTGACATGACCCTTGCATCCTTAAATCACCAAACCAACTCCAGCAACTCCATACTCCTGGACTTCTTGTTTTATGAAAACAACCTCCACAGTTTATCTGCACACAATCCATTACTAATAAGTATCTTACTAGTTTTCTCATGTTTGAGTTTCAGTGATTTGACATAAGTGGCAGTCTTTGGGACTTGAATGTAAATCTTCAGACTCTGTAACATACACTGTTTTCACTATACTATGTCATCTAATTAGAAACCTTGTCTAATTAGATTGGAATATTTTCCAAAGCAGAGACTAATATTCTTCCTCACCTAATACAATAATGGGATGTGATAAGTTAAGGGTCAATGTGCCAAACATACGCAGAGGTAGCAGATAGATCAATTTTTGTTGTAATCACCATTCTGCTTTGTACAGCCGCTGCCAGCCACCTGTCCAAAAAACTGTAGCTGGCCCTTATACCCTCAAAAATATAAATTTAAATTTCTAATATAAATCGTAGAAATGAAAAGTTGTATTCATTCATTATAAACAGAACTATTGAATGCCAAGCAATGGGCAAGTTGGTTGTACTAGAAATATTAATAGATTCTTACTATAGTATATGTAGTTGGCATCCCTCTTTGTCATGCCAGACATCAAGATATCACAATACTGTGGCATTTTTTTTGTCCTAAAGCAAGGGTTCAACAAATTCTTAGAGTTTGATTAAAATTAAAACATGAATATTTTCTGGAGAACTGGCTCTATTGTTGTAATATAATTTGACACTTCAGTGGCTTTTAAATCTATGTCTTTAGAGCCACAATTATGCTGTTGATTTGGGCAAAAGCAATTACCCATGCAAGTAGCTGCAGCTGTGTACAAATAGCCTAAAAGTATTCACTGCCCCTATCAGAGCTCTATGCCTCACTTCTCTGGGAGAGTGACTCTGAATTTCAGAATAGCGTAACACAAATCTTTAAATGGGAGATGAATTATCATGCAAAGGAAAACATAGTCAGAATGTTCATGTCTATTCTTCAGATTCAGATTAGACAATTTGGGATCCAAGTTTCCAGAGAACTTGGGACCTCTTTATGCCCCAAGCAATCAACAAATAAGTAAAATCTCTAAACAGTGAATGATGAGTCACATTTTAGTGCTATCATTTGGGTCAAGAGTGAATTCTGGAGTCTGAGGAGTGTCAAGGTACCTCAGTCTCCCTGGGGAACTTCTTACTCTTAAGCTGCTTTATCTGTGTAAGGAACTGACATCAGTTCACATTTTCCCCAGTTGCTTGCAGCAAATCATATTTACTTTAAGTTTTTCCTCTACATTGTTCTCTGTGCATATAAATTAGTAATATGAGAATGTGAATGTAATTAGAAAATGCTCTCTAATGAGTGACAGTAAAAACCTTCAAGATATCATCTTTCCCCCCCGCCCCCCATAGATACAGTTGACTGCAGTGTAAGGTGTTTGCACATTTTCCAAAGCAATATCATTCTGCTGTGTATTTTACAGATAGGCCTGTTATTCCAGAGGAATGTATTAAATCAGAAATGTCTGCTTTATTGAAAATATTTCACACAGCCTTGCATTGTGTTTCCTATTCCCCCCTAGAACCATAAACATCTTAAAGGCTAACATCACTTTGTTTCACTTGTTCACCAGGTAACTGTATCTGATAACTAAATGAAACATAACTGAAGAATTTATTTCTCAAGTCTTGTTAGTATTCCTAACCCCATAAATATATTTCTCTAAATAATAGAGTCTATTCTAATGGATGGCATAGAAGCCCTGTTGAGCTCAAGGGTGAGTAGAAATAGAGATTTCTATTCTATATACAAAGTACACAAATCTGGAGGAGAGAGAAATTAGCTTACTAACAATTTTCTTGCTAGAAAAGTGAAAAAATTACAGTAGAAATCACAGTAAACTGGCTAAAAGATTTTCCTCTCCAAGACAATATATAATTGTGCTATGGAATTGCCACTAAAGTCTTACTATAAAGTATCAGGTCTTTTCTACATGACCCTAAATATCTATCTACACATCAGATATTGCAAATAGGACATATATATTGTTGTTCTGGGCAATCTCTGAATTTAAAGTAGAGAAGTCCTTTTCATGGAGAACACATTTTAGGTTTCTCTGCAAGTAACAAAATCTAGGAACACTATCTTTCTCTTTGGAGGCTTTCAGCTAAGGACTCAACTGCAAGAGGCTGGCAAGAGGAATGCACTGATGGATAGTGGACAGTCACCGTGGACTGCCTTCAGCACTGGCTGGTGGGTCTACATTGTGCTTCGTAGAGGCACCAAGGGAGGAAGCTGAAAGCAGCAAGATAGGTACTGATTCGCTGGGTGACCTTGGGCCTTGGTTTGCCAAAGTTGTTGAATTTGTGAAGAGCAAAAAGAATGCTTTTTCTGTTTAAAAGAAGGAAACCTGTCTACATCTCAAGGTACCTCTTGGAGACCCTCTGGTTCTAGGAGTCAGATTTTGGGCACATTTGAAGTTACAAACTAGAACTGCAAATCAGTTCTCCACTCCAGCGCCTCACCTCCCCCACTTTGGTGGTGGTGGTGGTGATATGAATGTGAGCAAACCTGTGAAATAAAATAAATAACCAACATGGTGGTAAGATAAGATCCCAAATGGGTAAAATTAAGTTGAGCTTTAGGTGAAAGTACACATATGTCTATTGTGACATTTAAAAAAAAATGATAAGGCCTTAAGCCCTTGGATGTGCCTATTTCAGTCTAGGAATGGGTTACCCAGTCCTATCCATTTATAAGCACATATAGGGGAAAAAGCATTTAGGCGCATTCCATATTCTTTGTGCCAAACTACCTCTGACATCTGACTTGCAACTTTTTTTTTTTTTTTAAATTTTATTTTGCAGGCAATGTATGTGGTGTGGCAGTTGATATTTTTGAGCAGATGAGTGACACGATCAGAAAAAGCCTGTTAGGAAAATTAATCTGATGATTGATTGCAGGATGGGTTGGAAGAGAGGTTCAGTCTGTAATATGATTTAGGAGGCTAAGTGAGAATATAATATCAGTTATCTACCCCTCTAGGCAAATTGAAATCAATACTTTCTTTTTCCAGAACATGCTAATTCATTTATTTACCTATAACACCATGTCCGTTTTCAAAAACAAATATGAGACAGGTTACAAATAAAGGTAGATAATAGAAAGATTATGAAAATAAAGAACAAGAATGGCTCTTGTTTTTTTTTTTTTTATTTCCATGGTTCTTTGGTATATATCTAACTTTTAGGGGAAATCTACCTTTTAGGGAAAGCATCATGTTTTAGTAGCCTTGGTGAATACTACAGTGCATGGCACCTAACTCCTCAATTAAGGTTGCCTGAATTAATGGAGAATGGGGTGATAATTGATGATTGGGTCAGAAAACATCATCTTAAATATAGATTCTCCCCCCGACCTTTTGCCTTTCAATAGTAAGTTTAACTTTTAGTTTGCTGGCAGCTAAAGGCAAACCTAAATGACAGTTCCTTGATAGCTAAACATAAAAAAAAGAAAAGATTTTTCTATGTTTTTCTAAGGGGGAGTTTATTGAATGTATCTTTATATAAGGGATATGGACAATATCTTCAGCAATTTTACAAACAAGGCAGAAATGTTTGTCATATTGTGTTTCCTTATATCGACCTCAATAAAGGCCAGGGTGTAATATTAAATTATCGTTCTACGAAGGCATTTCTGGGGCTGAGTGAGAGATGAAGGAAGTTATTTGGCATAGCTGAATACTAAAGAGTGACTCTCAAAAATGTCAATTGAGTTTTGGCATAGTTATTAACATACTGTTTTTTACGACAGTACTGTAGTTGATAAGCAAGTTCAGTTGTTCCTTCAGGCACCTTTTCTTCTTATTTGACAAGGCAAGAGGATATATATTCAGTTCATCTAAAGAAATTCATATAACAAATGTTTACTTTTTGACAATAAAACCATTTTTTTCCTCATACAAAATCTTAAGCCTAATATACAAATTAGATGAACCTGATCTACTTTGGTTGACGGTGTGTGAGTGAGTGAGGCGAGGAGCCACACTTCTGAATTTCCTACCACCATGAAGGCTCTCATGATAACTCTATGGAATCTCAGGGCTCTGTGGAACCATTTTAAAGTCTCTTTCTAAAAGCTTTAGAAAGTTGCCTAGGTCTATATATTATCTTGTTCTCCACCATTTATAAGACCTGAATTTTAACTCTTAAGAGCCAATTATTGTAAGAAATTACAATAAATAACATAAAGGAATATTACTGGGATTTATATCAAGAACACAGAGAGGGCTCATAAATGTTTTTGTCTTGGAATCAAAAGCAAATGATACCTCAGCAAATGCTGTGTTAAGGCTGTGCTAAGACCTAGCTCAGGTCCAGGCTGAGGGTGTATCATTCCAGCTGAAGTCCATGAATTAGGCATGGTCTAGAAAAGGATTCTATGTGATCCTAAGATTATAATGTTAGGTAATGGGTCATAGAAAATATAAATTTGAAAGGCTATCAGGTTGGGATGTCCAATCCATGATAACAGGGTCAGCCCAGCATACACATTAAGACATACTGGATCTTCTTTTATTGGGGAGGGGACCATACTGGTATTAGAAAGAGTGATTTCTAACTGGATATATCAGGTAACTAAGAAAAGGCTCTCTAATATTAAAGATCAGTGAGACAACTCCCTCTTGTCTGTACATTGCCTAGTGGTCATATTTTAAAAAAAGACCCAAACTTTACCAAGGGGGTGTCACTCTTTTGATCTCAGGCTCTGTATAAACCAATGGAGTTTAGAAGTTTTAAAACTTCAAAAAGGAGATTATCAGGTCAGAATCTGTATTTGATTTTTTTTTTTTTAATCCTGTGACATCCTAAAGATTTTGTCTTTATCAAATATATCCAGAATTCTCGGGTCATGGAAAAGGCAGCCCTTTGCCTCTTAAAGCCTTGGATGATACTTCTACATGTGACAGGATGTTGAGTGGCAGTTTTCCTGTTGCCTGGGATATAGGAACTGGATCTGAAAGCTAGGGAAGGAGGTTAAATCTCCCATTCTCGAGAAAGCCATCATAATTGGGAGCTACACACTTCACTCAGGGTGAAGGGGCAGAAGACTTGCTCCCTCCAATCCCCAGCATGCTGGCCCCCCAGTTCCAGTCTATAAAAGAAGATGGGATGAGAGAGAAGGGTGAGCTTTACAGGCACAGAGAGTAACAGTCTTAGGTGTGCAGTGTAGCCATGGTGGGTGGGAGGATGATGCCAAGCAGAAGGAAGGTGCTTCAGCTTCTCGAGGTGAAATGAGGGGGACTCCAAAAAAATTTCTCTTGGGGGGGGGATGGTGCCTGCAAGAAAGGGAAATGTCATTCTTTTTTAGATTTGGCAAAGTACTTGTTGGTATATCCCTGTGCCTACTATATAAGCAGTGGAAAGGAAAACCAGTGAAATATTAGTGCAGAAAGGAGGCAGAGAGAATATTTGGCATGGCAAAAAGAAAGCATGTATTTCTCATTGGCCATGCAGGTAACAAAAAGTAGCTGGACTTGAGCTGTTTTCCCATACCCCACAGAGTATGAGGGGCATTCTTACAGCAAACGGCTTTGGGGTGTGCCACTGGTGGTAGGAGATGAGAGCTGGCCAGCGAAGTCAGGCTGGAACTAGATTTCATCATGTCAAGGAACTGTTCAATGAGAACGCCTTGCAGAGTCAGCTAAGAATTCACACATGTGCCTCACGATAGAGGAGTTGGGAATTTTGTCCAGATTGGGCATCCATGGCCAGTGGAAGCTGGCAATGCTTATCGGGTACGAGATCCTTGTCTTTTCATCTGAAAAGGTAGAGACTCAGCAGTGGTGGGTGATGACTCAGCAGACCACTGATGTTCACTGTAAGGTAAAGGAGGAAGAGGAGTTAAAGAATATCTTTTCCTGCACTTCTTTCCCTTCTACCACAACTGGAGCAGTGATGGGAGGGGGGAAATCAGACTGGACAAGCTATTAAAAAGTGATTAAGCAGTTATGGAGCCTGCCCAGGACACTGTTAAATGATCTGCCACATTGGGGAAGGGAGGGACCACTTAGGAGGCTCTCAAGAGAAAGAAAACATCATTTTATGCTTATACCCCACTGAGAAGAGGCTTTTAAATAAACTGGTATGTGTAGATGATGACTTACTTACCCTTCCAGATTGGACGTCAAGGCCAAGTCCCGCCTGGCTGAGGTATAACTACCAGACCAACTTTTTTATGAAATGAGAAAATAGACCTCCTTGACCAGTCCATCTTGAGAGGGCAGGGGCTTAATGAGAAAACTGCCAGCCATGTGGTGATGATAGCTTATGATACTGGATATAGGTGGGGCTCCACTAAAGGCTCTGGGATGTTGCTTAAATGATGCCAAATATTAGAAGTGTCTCCTTTGGGGCTAATCTTAATGTATATTTTAAATTATAAAGAAATCCAGGACACTCAGATATGTAAATGAGTGAAAGGTTATTCTTTTGCTCCTTTGTTCTGTACCTAAAACAATATCCCACATTTATATATTGCCACATCGGCAACAGCTCTCTTTGTGGTTTCTTTTTCTTAATTTTTTCGTACAAATGTCCAACCAAATTTGGACCATTTCGTCTCTCTCTTTTTGGGTGAAGGCGGCACAGTTATTCCTTCCTAGGGCTTTAGTGATCTTACCTCTTTGTCGAGCTCTCCTGAACGGAAGCAATTGGCAGGAATGATAGCTAGTCATGACTGCATGCCTCAGGAGAAGTGGTTCCAGAGGCAAGCCTCTTTCCAAGTTTTAGAAGAAGCAATATTATTAAACACGAAGCTGGCCTAATTTTAAACTGAGATGTTTCTTACAGGGACTTGGCTGGCATCTGATTATATATTGAAATGTATCTTCTAGAGAAGGACACAGACATCTTAACAATAGAGAGCAGAGTTTGCCAGTTCCATTTGTTTCCTGCAAGAAAGATAAAAAGCTATCAATTATATGGTAAACATAAGAGAGTTTTAGAATTTTAAAAGATAATTTGACTAAAGGTCTCCAAGAAACAGGTACCATTGAGAGGAGACTTGGTGAATGAGACTGTACCACTCTGATGACAGTGAGATGTGTCAGGGCAGCTGCTCATGTTGTGTGCTACACTGACCCAGGTAGCTCCCATCATGTGGACATCGTGAATGGCACATGCTGGAGTTGTGCAGTGTGGTGGCTGTAGGGATGTTACCCTGGACAGATTTTACAGATGAAAAACTGGTCCTAGTCCCATAGTCTTTGGACTGGTCAGATTCTTTGAGAAGTTCAGCGGATGAAGATTTTTTTTACATGATTAGTTCTAAACTCTAAGTTCTATATATTGATCACTTGGCTCGATAGAAGGTGAGGCATGCCTTTAACAATACCTGGTTCTTTCTTAAGTAAATTTGCAGATACAGTTAGGAGACTTTCTTCAAATGACCCTTCATATGTGGGGGATCCTTTTGCATAAGGGGCTTAGTATTTTCAGGGAGGTAAAGAAGGCTGTTCATCTGTGGGATTATGCAAGAGGGGAGTGGGAGGTACTCTAACATAGTGTAGCCATCTCTTATTGAAAAATGTTGTTAGGTACAATTTTAAACTGAGCCACTTCTTAGGTTTCTTTGACAGCAAAGGAATCTGGACAGACAGACCTAGAAAGGTTGTATAGCAAGTAGTCTCTGGCACTGGGATGCCTGGTTTTAAATTTTGGCTAAGCCTTTATTCACAGTATAATTTTGAACATGTTCCTTCTCTTATGTGCTTCACTTTTCTCCACTGGGAAATAGGTACTAGTAGTGCTTATATACCAGGGTGGTCATAAACATGAAGATGTTTATACACACGAAGTGGTTAAAGCCATTGCCAGGAAATATACTTATAATTCAATAAATATTAGCCATTTAAAAATTATCTCAGGCACATTGCCTTGACAGAAGGGCGAATCTGTTTAATTGGATTTCTTCGAGAATCCACTGAAATGTAAAGGGGATTCTAATAATTTAATTATAGACTGTTATACCTTCTTTCAACGAACGTCATAGGGAACTTGGCTCGAGGTAGAACTGAAGAATTTTATTGAAAGATCTGACTTGGGTAGATCTTTTCTCCTACTTTCTTCTCAGGTGTTCTGCAATATTGGGTAGTTAGGTAAGGGAGACAACATGAATTTTCATTATTGTGTCTTAAGTTAGGCTCCAAATTATTCTGGGGACATAACAAGGTTGTGATCTGAAACATGATACAGTGTAGTGAAAGGAATTTAGGCTTTTGAGGACTGAGAGACAAAGTTGGAATTCCCGGTCTGCTGCTTACCTGTGTGTAACTCTGGATAACAAGAATAGAGAGCCACCATTTGCCACAGAGTGTCCTATTCAGTTTTCATGTGATATTCCTATTTCTCATCACATTTAACACATGGGACTTTCATTCATTCAACAAATGTTAATCAAGGGCTCAGTGTGGGCCAGGCAGAGCATAAGGGGAGTGGACAGTTTATAGAGTAGTTAATACTTTTTCCATAGTAGACATGAAAGAACTGGCTCAGATAGGTTAAATAGCTTCCCTAAGATCACAAGCTCCTAAGTGCCAATTCACTTAACCTTTATGAGCCCCAGTTTCTTCTTTTATAATAAGAGGAAAATAATAACCTACCAGAAACTAACACACATGGAGATAAAAATGCCTCTTTTGTCTTTTGCTGGGTGTTGTAAAGCCTGTAAAGCCTGGCTTTTGTGGGTGCTTGTATGTGGTTGATAATAATAAGAGAAACAATGGCAATCCAGTGTAAAGGCCAGTTCCTGTGCATTTCCATAGGAAAATTTAGTTTGAGTCTCCTAAATTACCAGGATCAGTGATGAGCATGGGTCTGTCAAGATTTCTTAGTTGACTGAGTTTAGTGTTCACTGAGGCTTGCCTAGGAATCCCCTTTAGGATCTAGAAAAGGTCTCTGCGGAGCTAACTATAGAAAATAAACAATTGGTTTCTCCTATTTGGGGAGTAGCACTCCTCAAAATTGCTTTGCTTATATTGACTCTTATTGTTTACAGTTAAAAAATTTTTAAAAGCAGATAATATAAAGCCAAATCAGAGGTTATTCATGAAAAAAGACAAAACCACGAAACTGCAACATACTGTAAAATTTAAATAATGAAATAGCAGTCAAAGGGCCAGGCCAAATTTTTTCATTTGAATGTTGCGAGGAGCAAGTTTATCCTCAATGCAGTGAGTCGAGACACGGAAGATTTCAGGTAAAGCTTCTGAAAGTTGAGGCTAAGTGAGAGCCCATCCAACAGCACCAGGAACTGGATCCTTCCAGGCAGGCACCAACAATCTTGAACCTACAGAAAAAAACATACCCATTAGCTGAGGTAAGCACTATGCCTGCAATGTTTCTGGTCAGGCCTCAGAACCCAGTCAGCATTCTCTCTGAATTTTCCATCTCTAGAGATGCTTAGGGGCTTTAAACCTACCTTCTGTGTATGAAATGAAGACTTTGTTCCTTGTTAAAGTAATTTCAGGCATCTTTCATCAGGTCGTGACCTTGGACAATTTATTTAGCTTCTCTGAGACTGTTTACAAAATTGTAAGATGGTGATGATTAAAACTTACCAGGAGAAGCTGATCATAATAAAACATGAATAGAGAGTTGTTCCCTTGTATCCACCCATTAGGGGTTCATCTGTTCTTTCTCTGGTAGAGGCTGTTTTCACTCAGCCCCATGTGCTAACTTTTTGATCTGATGTGAGAAATGCCTATAGTCTTTGATCTGCTAGTCTCTCAAATTTCCCTGTTCCCACAGGAAATAACCTATTTCTGACAGCACTAGTATACAGTCAGCACCGGGAAACTGATTATAGTATGAACTGGGCACCACTCTAGGCTGGCTGAAAGCTCATGGTTAGCGTGTCTATTTGAGAAACAAAGTAGACATATGTTATAGGTTGGATAGAGTGGAAGCAGACATTGAGACAGAGCTTGGGGTGCAAGATATTTGTTAGGAATCAACACTTGTGAAGGGAAAGGGTTGAGTGCAGAGAGAAGTTGAATTGTGATGTAGAATTGACAAAGCCTTGCTCCCCGGCAATGACTGGCGGAGTAAGTATTCATCATTATACTCACCTTGTTTGGACACCAGATTTGGGTAGCACCAGAAGGGGTTGAGCTCTGGCAAGGCGGTTTTTGCCAGCTGAGGGGAAGCTAAAGGAGCTGATAGCCGATGCTGTTCTTTCTTGTTGGGAAGGAGGAAGTCCTTTTATGAATGTCTGCCCCAACATTCTGTAATGAAGAATGCCATCGTTCCTGTTGCAGGCGCTCCCTCACAAAACCACTTATAATCTGCAGACATCAGCCCGTGGAGGCTGGGCTAAAAATTTTATCCCACAGCTAAATAATGGGAAACTGCTAAAATATTTACAGTAAAATCTGCCAAGTTCCCAGGACAAATCTCTTCATAAGACACATTTACCCAAGAGCACATCATGCTCTCGGGAAATAAAATACACATTGCTGCTCTGGTATTGTCTTTCAAAAGTATTTATATTAAGAAATACAAATAAACGATAATAAATGACAGTGCCCTCTCTCTGTCTTTCCTCCTGCTGCTTCAAAGAAAGGAAAACCAATATTTATTGAGTACCCACAATGTAGTGAAGAGAAGATTGAATTGAGGGTAAGGAAACTTTATTTTAGTCTTGGTTCAGTCAATGTATGACCTTGGGCAAGTCACTCCTCAAATCCAAACCCTCAATTATCTTGTCTGTGTAATGAGGAAATTGGGCTAGATCCCTTTCTGTTCTGATATATTTGTTATGACTTTTAAATAATAAGAAAGCCTCTCCAAAGTGTTGGCTCCTTAGTCTTTTTATGACATGCTGTGTGATACAGTATTTTACGACATGCTATGTGTCAAGCAATGCTTGTTACTAAGATGTATGTCGTAGGTCACATGGCCGCCTAATTGGAGGGATGCTTCTCTGGTATAGGCATTGGCTAACATATCGCTCCTCCTATTCTCAACCAAGAGAAGACATATTACTGAATCCTTTGAATTGCCATACTTAATTTTATATTAAATCAATGTATAAACTATAAAATAGTAGGCATCATCTTCATATTCTATCATAAAATTTTGTATTTTGTTATTCCAGTAAGAACAACTTGTAGTGTTGATACTCTGAGGTAGAATGTTTCAGTTTATCCTACTTCTTTGTATAAATTATAATCCCTAAATAGGGGGAATGAGTCCTACAAAATACTTAAGAATTTTATGACACTCTAATTCAGTAAAGAGTACTCATTTGACAGTGTTGGATGCATTGCTTGTGATAGCATCAAATAATTTTAATAATGACTATCTTGCTCACTATTAGTTTCCTCAGAAGTATTGAAATGCATTTGCTTACTTATTTGTACTTATTTTATTTCTCTCAAACTCACCTTTTAACAAGATATTGACAAGACCTCTACCTAAGTTGGCATTAAAGGTAAACAGCTTCGTGAGAGTCCCCCTTCCACACTCACGACCATTTAACTACATCTAAAAATTTCATAAAATCATATGGTTTCTTCATTTATATGTCTAGTTATTCCACAGGCAAGGACAGAAATTATTTTTTCATCCTATAGTTGATCTTTGGCATGAAATCTATGAATTCTTTTGGCACTCATTATTGAACTAAAGATTCAGTTGGCAAGCCTGTTTAAAATGTAAAGCTCATGCCTCTTCTGAAGTAGGTGATTTTAAATTAAAATGAGCATTTGTTTTCATTGTTTTAGATGTCTTAAATGGTGCACTGAACTGAAAAGAGGATGCGAAACAGACATTTGGTTGTACCAGGGGAAGCCAAACTTTGCTGAGCACTGCGTGTGCACTCAAAGGCTGCATTTAATTGGCGTGCAGTGGAGTATAGCAAGGCAGCCCTCTCATTACAGCGGCCGTCATCCAAGTAGGCTCTCGGAAGGCTCCACAATTCAATGTCTTCTGTTGTTGTGTCAAAGGAGACTTGAAGTGCCAGCAATTATTTAATTCATTCATTAAATGTCGATTGTGCACCTACTCTATGTCTGGCATTGTTCTAGGAACTAGAGCTACAGTAGTAAACTATCACAAAAATTTCTGCTCTTGTGAAATTTATATTCTACAGGGGGGCAGAAAACAGAACATAAGCAAACAAGTGACAATAATGGTATGTCAAATGATAATAGGTGCTTTGGGAAAAAACAGAGAAGGGTAGGGGAATAAGGAATGTTGAGGTGGGAGTTGGTATGCAATTTTAAAAAAAGTGATCAGGAAAGACCTCATAAAGGAGGTAGCATTTGAGGATTGATGGAGTTGGACTTTGTTGACTTTTGTAAAGTGCACAATTTTTATTCTGAGTATGTTGAGGAATCACTACAGGATTTAGCAGAAGGGTGATGCTGTGATCCATCCTATGCTCTAAAAGGATCACTTTAGCTGCTGTGTTCAGAATAGAATGAATGGAGTCAAGGACAGGAGCTGGGAGACTGGAGGCTATTATGATAATCCACATGGAAGTAATGATGGCTTCTACCAGGGTGGTTGCAATAGGGGTGGTGAGAAAGGGCTGGGATTTTTTAGACTAGACTAGATTAGATATCTGCTCCAAGAAAGAGGCCCTGACTTCTGACTGTATTCCAAGCACTGTGGTTGACTATAACAAACTTAGCTGTGGGGAAATTGAATATAATAGAATGTGGGCTTTGGAATTAGAGAAATCTGAGTTAGAATCCAATTTTTATGACCTACCAGCAGTGTGACCTCTCATAACCACTGTTGTTGTTTGTGTTTGAATGGGAATGTTATGGTCCGAATGTTTGTGTTCTCTACAAATTCATATGTTGAGATCTAACAACCATATGGTGGGTGGTATTTGGAAGTTAGGCCTTTGGGAGGTATGTAGGTCATGAGAGTGGAGCTCTCTTGGACGAGATTAGTGCCCTTATAAAAGAGTTTCCAGAGAGACCTGTAGCCTCCTTCTACCTTGTAAGGACATAGTGAGAAGGTGCTGGCTGTGAACCAGGAAGAAGGCTCTCACCAGAACACATCCATGCTTGATGTCTTGACATGCCTTGATTTGAATGTCTCACAGTTCTGGTGCCTTGACCTTGGACTTCTCAGGCTCCAGAGCTGTGAGAAAGAAAAGAAATTTCTCTTGTTTATAAATTACCTACTCTGTGGTATTGTTATAGCAGCTCGAATGGACTAAGACAAGGAATAGTAACTTCCAGGGTTTTATGAAGATTTAATGTGGTAATATGGTAAAAACAACTCATAGAGGGTTTAACACACCTAAGTGCTTCATAAGTATTATCTTCAGTTCTTCATTAGCTTAGATGTGGTCATTTATAATGTAAATTCATTAGACCATGGATCCTTTGTCCATAAACTATAAATTTATGGACTCTTTGAGTAGAATCTGCATGGCATTTCCTGCTACATTTGTCCTTGAGGTAGCAGGGTAAGAAATAGGATCTTTTCTGGCCAAATAGCTGCAATTGAAGACAAATTCCTAGTACAATGCTTTTTTTTTTTTTTCTCACGTTTCTGTCACGCATTTAAGGTAGAGGTTCTCTCCAAAGCAGAGGCTTCTATGGGGAGATGAAGGGGGAATATCTAAGGATAGACTTAGGGGCTCAGAGATTTCTCTCAAATTTTACGAAAATTTTGTTAAAGAAATTGAAGATTATAAGATTCTCAAAGAGGTTCATGAACCCCTAAACATTACCAGCTACTATTCCATAAAGCTTTACTTAGCCAATGGCTGTGTTATAAACACCCCCCACCCCACCTCTCCCATAAGAGAAATTGTTGCCTACTCTCGCTAATTCTGTTAACAAATATTTCACCACAAAACACTTTGTGGTTAGAAGATGTTATCCTGGCTTCTTATATTTCTTAGTCTGTCAATATCTTCCATTTTTGACTTCCCAACCACTGCTAATTATAAACCTCTCTGCATATATTCTGTTTACAAAAAAAGCTTAGGATGTCTTTATACCTTATACTTATTGTTGTGAATTACAAGGATAGCTTGTGCGTGTGTGCGTATGCGCGTGTGCGTGCAGTGTTCCCCTAAGCCCTGGGAGGGGAATCAGATTCTGAAAAGGTTTGTCCTTTGCTATTTGTATTGGATGAATATTAGTATGATAGTTTTAAAGAATTAAAAAGCAGATATCTTTGAAAATTATCAGAGTTGACAGAAGAATTGCAAAGGCGATGAAAACTGCTATATTCTGGCTGAACCTGATTTTGTATCTAACTCACCTGTATCCATACTTACGTTAAATAATTCATAACAATCATGGATCACTGTATTAACTTTTAAGATTCTTGGATCTTCTAAATTGATGAAAAGGAATATACTTTTTTTTCTGATAAAAATATCTATAATTTGAAAACAAAACTCTGTCCATTTGTTAACTAGGAATCGTACCCCAAAACTGCTGTGTGTGTAAGCCAATGAATTTACAAAACTGAAAAATTGCATGCAGAATAAGTGTCTAGGCAGTGATGAGTCAAATATTGTCTTATCAGCATTCATCATGATGGAACTAGCATAAAAAGAGCATTCTTCTCCTGAGACACATGGAAAGGAGAGAAAAGTCAGTCAG
Organism: Pteropus vampyrus; assembly: GCF_000151845.1. Classification (NCBI taxonomy): domain Eukaryota; kingdom Metazoa; phylum Chordata; class Mammalia; order Chiroptera; family Pteropodidae; genus Pteropus; species Pteropus vampyrus. The sequence goes on along the minus strand of NW_011889326.1, from coordinate 320,097 downwards.
GATGAAGAAGCCATGCATTTCTTCTATCCACATATGAATTCTCCTGAGATTCACATTGTTTATCAGTTCACATCACAGACTAAGTAAAATCCTCATTCTATGACTACTGACCAGTCAAGAGAGAAGCTTTTCTAATAGCACTTTATTTGATTTTTCAGTTTATTGTATAATGCAAGCTTTGTTACTAACTTAATTGAGCCGATAATATCCATAAGTAGAATAATGTAGAGGTGGTAAATCAACTTCTAAATTTGCTTTAAAAAATGCTTATTGTCTTGTTTAATTTGGTTGTTTTACTAAGATTTATAAAATCTTTTTATTATCTTTTTTCTTTCTAATATTGTTTTCATTTTTAAATAACCCTTTGCTTTATATCTGTGATGAATTTTCCAAATCTTACCTTGTAGCAGTCAGACTCTGCTGGCTCTATAATCTTGTGATGAAGAGATTTTTACTTTTGTTGAATAGTTGAGTTTCCAAATCATAAATCAGACAACAATCGTGATGCCTGTTGCTGGAGTGCTAAGCAATTTATTGAACTATCCAGCCCTTCAGAACTGGCATTTTGCTTGATATCAAGTTACATCAGTTGAATTTTGCTAAGAACTTGGCTTTGCTCGAGTCATTTGGAAAAAACCAAATAACTGGTTCTTTTTTGCAATAGGCTCTTAGCTTACAATCTCAGATCTTAGTACCAGTCTTACTGGAAGAAAGAAGAGAATAGTCTTTGTTGAGCCTTCGTGAGGCTATGTATTGCTCTTTTCCCTGAGTCATGTTGCATCCTTGGAGGGTAAGGAGAAGACAAGAGAACTTCCATCTGTAAGTAATGGAAAAAGATCAATATGGCTTACATATTAGAGGAGAATTGTTTGCTTATGTAATTGAAATAAGGCTTCCAGGATGATGGCATAAATCTCCATTTCTGTTTTTTTTCCAGTCTTTCTCTTGATTCAGTTTTGTTCAATTTCAAATTTTGTATCGATATACCACACTATTCCAAAGGAGAGAAGGTTCTAGAGTTTCCATCATAAGTTCTGAGCTTTGTGCTGATTGTGTTGACCTTGATAGAATCAGGAGAATATTCGTGTTGACTGGTTTCTGTATTTATTCCTGAACTAAGTATCGTGGTAAGGATATTCTCAGTTATTCTTAATGGGGAGCGATATTGACCCTTGGGTGTGTGTGTGTGTACATGGAAATTATGGAAAGGTGTGCGCAGAAATTTATAAAGTGTTCTGTTGTCACGATGAAGGGAGGGGTTGCAAAACTGACATTTAGTGGCTGAGGGCCAGGGATGTTAAAGGCCTTTAGTGCATAGGACAAGCCTGCACCACAAAGAATAATCCCACATTCTGCATACCTTTTGGATGTACTTCTGGACAACATATAGGCAAAAAATTTTATATAATCATCTGAACCTAGAACTTAGCTATTTCATGTTTAAATACAAAGTGGGGTCTGGGGGGCACTATTTTAATATATACTGAATGTTCTAGAAATGTGCCTATTGGATGTATGTGAGAATATTGTACTTTGTTCAGAATTTTTCCAAGATTCGTTCACCTATTTGAAAAAAATCACATAACAGTTAGAATGATGCTTTGCTATTTGAATTGCCTGTGTCATTTGAATTTTACACAGGGATTTGTGGGGCTACTAGGTAACACTTCCAAAGCTCTGTACTTTTAGGATGCACTCAGTTTCTATAAAATAACTGACTTATATACCAAACATCCTTTAAATATGTAGGAGCTGACTACTTGTTGTTGGATAAACTTAAGTTCATAGAGAAAGTGCAAATGTTACCTCTTTTTATTTCTCTCTGTGTGTGGATGCCACCCAGAGTCCTTACAATTTAAGGGGGGTGGTAGGTGATCTGTTCATGCTGTAATTACTTAGCAGAGAACTGGCTCTGACATTCTGCTTTTGTCTGCTAAATTTCTAGCTTTCCCAGTGAACTGAAGTACGTGTTTTTTTTTATTGCTTCATGTGTGATATTCTTTCCACAAAAGCCAATGAGCTCTACAGCATTGTCCCTTTTCATTAGTGAGGTTTTCAGTTTTAACATATTATTTTATGTCAGCTGGCTTTTTTGGTTTTGCATCAACATTGTAATCAGTAGCTAACGTTATGTTAAACAATTTGTTGATTCTTATCACTTGTCAGGTTTTCAATTTGCTAACTGCTGACATGATTTTCTCTTTTGTTCACAAAAGGATTTTTACAGTTTAATTACATGTTACCAAACATACCATTTTCCCTTCCCTCTCTTTTCCCTTTGACCCTTGCTTCTAAATAGGTATATCCTTCTCAAAGAAAACACATTATGTTCAGAAATCTGAACAATGAAAGCATATCAAATATGTGTCAGTGGATTCCTAGTACCACCTAGAGAAGAGAAGACCATCACGTGGAGCGTGTCATCTATGCGAGAAAATGCTCTTCACCTCTGTCACCCTCCTTAGCACAGTGCCTGCCACTTAGTGGGTGCTCAGAAAATGTTGAGACAAAATGAGAAGCTCTTGCAAATAATCACTTTCTAAGTTTAATGAGAAATCCTAGTTTTCATTAATTTTCCTACCATAATATATCCTAGGGAGTGGGTTAGCCAGTGAAATGTCATGAATTGGTTTTACTTTATTTGCAAGATTAGTTTATATATTCCCTTATTTCTTACGCTCTTGAATTGTATATTTTATTTTCATCACTTTCATTTTGAACTAAAATGTAATGTTTTTCCTCATTCATCTGAGTTGGAGCAATAGTAGGAGAAACTCTGAAGCTTTCCTGATAGCAGTTGAAAAGACATGATTTATCTGTGTTTATGGAGAGTGAAGGAAAAGGCTAAGGGGCGGGGCATTACATGTCAGGCTACAGCCATGGTTGTAAAGGCCCTTGGGCCTCCCAGTCACTTGGGACAATGGAGCCAGTTTTTCAGAAGAACTCCTCCCTCCATGTCTTCTAATTTACTGTTAAAAATAACTGTTAAAACATAGGAAAGTTAAGTTCATGATTATAGTAAATACTTTGAATTTATATTTATCATTTTTTATAACAAGGAAATGGGATTTATGGGTTAATCTAATATGTTGGGTAATGGAATATTACTAAGGCGTAAGAAACTTGTAGTATATCTAGAATGGTTGGGAAATGGAATATCATCGTATTATGGATCTTTAAGAGTTACCACATATTATACGCTTTATAGCAGTGTTGCTCCCATGGGCAGGGGTTCCCAACCCCCAGGCTGTGGACTGATACCTGGCTGCACAGCAGGAGGTGAGCAGTGAGCTAGGGAGCCAAGTTTCATATGTATTTGCAGCCGCTCCCTAGCACTAGCATCACCACCTCAGCTCCACCTCGGATCATCAGGTATTAGATTCTCATGGGAGCATGGGTCTCCAGTGCTGAAAGGATTGGGGATCGCTGCCCTTGGGACATTTGGCAATGCCTGGGGATATTTTCGATCATCAGGGTTGTGGGAGGAAGAGTTGTTACTAGCATTTAACAGGTTAAGTCCTGGGATGCTGCTGAGCATCCTTCAATACATAGGACTGTCCTTAAAACAAAGAATTATCTCGTCCAGAATGTCTATAGATCTGAGTTGGATAAACTACTCTGCAGGTTAGCACTTTGTATCAAATTAGAATTCAGCAAAATTCAGTTAAACTTCAAGATGACAGAGAACATATTTGATGATTTAGATAATAAGTTAGCATCTTACAGAGCTTCAGTGTCTTTATCAGCCTCAGTTACCACTGTTTTGGTGAAGTGTGAAAGTGTTGGTTTATGAGGACTCTGATTGCTAGATAAAGATGTTATGTTGTACATTTATCTGAAGAAGCTCAATTAATTGTCATCACAGCCTTTTGAGTTAAAATTGCTGCTACTTATAGAGAGGATTATTTACTTTTTATATTACAACAGAATTAAAATATAACTTGATCTTTGTTAATGAGTTTTGAATATACTTTAAAAAAAATAAATGACATGGTCTTGGAAGAATACGTCTGTCAACACAGCTGTTATTACAATGCCCTATGCTTTTATTTTAAGCCTGCTGGGGGAACATAAGAAGGAAGAAAATTTTTTCTTCTGTTTGGATGAAGTTCATTTGTGTGCACAATCCAAGAAAATGGAAAAGAAAAGCCCCCACTTCTGGGTAGAAAAAAAAGGCATCTGTATCTATTAGCAAATTAAATATTTATTGAGGACTGTCTCATTCACATTCTGGGGCTAGCACAGTAAATAAGGTAGAACTTCATAATGATGTCGTTTACTGAATTATTTGGAAATAAAGTTTAAAGCATGAGCCTGAATTTAATTTTATGTCTGTAGTAACTTCTTGCACACATGAATTCAGATACAATGCGTGGTATTTACAACTATAGAGACTTAAAGTAATAGAAACTGCCTATTGTGTGACCCCAATCTTGTCCTCAGAACCACTCTTTTGAGCCATGAGGTGATTAAGTAGCTTATCAGTAAGTGGGTTTATGCAATCAATGATTCCTTTTTTATTAAGTGCACATTAAATACCTAACATATGTGATGCTATTCTTGGAAGAGAGGACATAAACATGAATCAGGAATAGCCTCTGCCCTTCTGTGCAGCTGCATGAGGAGGTGTTGGGACAGGGAAATGAGAGCTAGAGGGGAGTGTTGAGAATGTTGAGTGGGACCAAAGCAGTAGGAGATAGTCAGCTAAATAGTAGTGTGTTATAAGTGATAAAATAAACAAAGCACAAAAGGCATGAAATCTGTCACCTATACCTGTGTTGACCTCCTGTTCTTTACCTGGATTTGTTTGTTTTTAACCCTTTCTTTTAGGCACTTACGAATAATTAGCCTTGGGAAGGGCAGGGCAAACTTAAGCTTAATTTGTGTTTGTTTCACAACCTCTGAGTTTCCAAGGTAATGAATTGCCTGAGTGCATTGATTTAGTCACTCTTAATAACAAGCGTGTGGCTTCCAGGGCTATTTCTCTGAATACATTAACTTTGAATAAACAATCAAAATTCTTAGGCCTACATATTCTGCAATTTCTATTTCAAAGCATAATCCTAATTCAACTTTTAAATATATATATATTTTTTGTTTTGTCCTAGAAGAGATTGAATAAATTGACCTGAACAAACTGCTGAGATAGAAGGAAAAAATGTAACTCAGGCACCTTAATCTCAACATGTCCAAAACAATGCATTATTTTCTACCATAACCTTGCTTCTTACTCCCTACCCATTTTTTCTTACCTTGATTGTGCCTTCAATGGATTTCTTTTTGCCAGTCTTCATACCTTCAAATCTGTTCTCCATATTGCTGTCAGATCTACAGGAACTACAAATATGAAGGGAATATTATATTAGCAGATAACATTTAACTGAGTAATTACTATGTACTATGTACTTCTGAGTGCTCAATATACAATAAATCTTAAAATTTTTACAATAGTATGATATCAGAACTATTATGTTTTTCGTATAGACAGAAAGACTAAGTCACAAGAAAAACTTGCTCTCAGTGACATACTATGTGCTAGAGGCAGGATTTAACCCCAGTATCCTGACTTGGGAAAACTAGGTCATACCTGCCATGCTACGCTCTTCTACTTAAGGCATTTGTTGTCTTTTAAGAGCCTACCACACAATTCAAAGTACACTTACATCTCATTTAATGACTTTAACTCATTGAACCTATTGCTAAATGAAAAATTAAAAGTAAAAAAAAAAATACATTAATGAAAAAAATTATAATGAATTCCATCTCAACTTAAGATACCTAAACAGTTTTCACAGGTAGAAAAAGATAGCAATTCAACAATGGGAACATGTTTATGTAAATAATAAACAATTTGAAAGTAAATAAACCCAATTTCTACATCAAATGAAGGTTTATTATACTTGCCAAAAGAGGAAGAAAAGACTCGGGTGTGGATAGTGATTGGTGGATGTAGAGTGCAACGAAATCATTTGGAAGGCGCAATCTCCTTTCTGTCCCATTTTCTTCATCAATTCTTCACCCTTTTTGGACTTATGATTATCTTGTACTTAAGATTCACTTTATAAGTGATAGCACAGAAAAACACCTTTAGGGCAAAATGAAGGGTAAACCTAAGACCACATCTAGTACATGAACCCATGATGAAATTTCTTTCAAAAAATGTTTAGATTTATCCAAATGTGGTACTTAAATGTATTCCACAAGACAGCTTGCTGACTAAAAACTGATTAGTCAAGTAAATTGGTGAGCATGTCTCCCTAAAACAGTAACATCAGCATATCATATCTGAGAGTATATTTATTAAGTGGATTTTGGGAAAAAATATTGCTCTATTAAAAAAAAGCTTTGTTCAAATAATGGCATAACTTTTCAAAAGCCATAGTGGTGAAAAGTCATTAGCTAAACAGTTATTATGACATAAGTTTATACTTGGTACACCAAGTCCCCCGAGGTTCTGCCCTTGCATTGCTCTCCAGCCTCATCTTTTCCCCACTTCCTGTCTTAGACCTTACTTGTTGGCATTACCGCATTATTTATACTTGTGCATCCATACAGTGCTTGTTTCATACCTCAGTTCCCTCTGCATGGACTATTTCATTTTATACACACACAGCATGTTTGTAGCACAACTGAGTAATTCCAAATGTTGGAAATCTCAGTCTTTTAAAAAGGGCTGCTAGCAAGCCTGCCCAAACTTTGCCCTCGAAATACACATTTTCTTTATTTTGGTCAGAAAACAAATTTGCCTTCTGCCCTGTAGAGAGACACACTATATCTTCCGTGGCTGGTTGGTATACAAACATTCCTGAACAGTTAGTCTGAAACAAAAGGTCTGTTAATGCCTTTGTTCAAAAAGTTCAGAAACAGGAGATATCCTTGGAGAGTTGTTTCCCAGTAGTTGTTGCACTTGGTACATTGTATTAAAATTATCCATTTAAGTGTCTGGTGAGCTTATTTGGAGCAGAAATGAAATGAATAAATGAAGATCTTTAAAAATCTGGAACCCATGGGGCTACATCAGTTATTTTTATATAAGGTAAACCATTAAGCTACACTAAGCACAATTGAATTTTAAATGTCAGGTAGCTCATAGACAATATGATCTAGACTCTAATATGTTTGAAAATTTTTCTTATTATATAATATTAGTCATTATTTATTATGCACTAAGTGCTGAGTTAAACTCTTTAAGAGTAGTGCCTCAAAATAGCCCCAAAGGCAAACCTGTGAAGTAGTACTATTATTATCCGATATTAAAACCAGACTCAGAAAGGTTAAGTAACTTGTTCAAAGTCACACAGGAGGTCAGTGGTGGAGATGGGATTTGAACTTAAGTGGTTTGACTCTGGAGCTTGTGTTTTTAACCATTAAAATTATATAGCCCTTCACAGGTAAGGAAAGAAAAAAATCTACATGAGTTACCTTAGGATTTCTCAACAGATGCTCTGTCTCCAAAATGACACTTGGATAGACAGGACAAAAATACGCCCTATTAACAGGTTCCAGTATGCATTTGGGGAACTAAACTGGAGTGTGTTTGTCTTAGTAAAGATGTCTCTGTCTTGCAAAGGAATTTCTGCGAGGTTGGTAAGATGTTAGCTTTTTTGCTGATGAGTGTTGAGGATGAAAGACCCACGAAGACATTATTACTGCTAACCTCCAGCTAACCCAGGACCAGAGCAGGCCAACTTCATGAGTGTGTGGCTCATGCAGTCACACAGGCCCCCATGCTTAGAAGGGTTTACTTGGCTGATTTCCTGCTTATCACTGTCTTGAAATTGTTAATGGCTTTTGAATAAAGGATATTGCATTTTCATTTTACACTGGGCATCTCAAGTTCTGTAGCTAGTCATGGGCTGAAGTCTTGGCTCACTCTTTGGAAGCTAATTATTTGACACTGGAGAAGGGAAGTGGACTGGCAACACCGAGAACACTACTAGCAAAGACCTTCAGTAACCTGAGGTTCTGCCACTATTCATACTGGACTCTGGAGAGAAAAGCTCAGGTCTTGAATTTTTTTAGGCTGGAAAATATCCACTTCCCCGAGTTTTGGTGATTCTACAGGATCACCTGGGGACTGATTTAAGATATTTATTGCAGAATACCAGTCCATTTTAAGGGAGGAAATATATATTACACACAGTTTTCCACATTCTTAAAGGTCTTAGATGTATTTTCATTCTTTATCCTAGCCTCATGATAGTTTGTTTTAGGTCAATTTAACTATTCTCTTTTATAGTAAGCACCAAATCAAATAAGAAATATTTCCTTTTGACAGGAATCAGTATCTACCTTTTCTGTTTTGATGTATGAGTTACATTTCTGTTATCCTTAGTAAATGTGAATGTACTTTGTGATTTTAGGGTGTGTGTATGTGTGTGTATGTTTGTATATGATTGTAGGCTCAAAAACTCTATAGCATCAAATTTGCTAGTATATTTCAGTGATGTTATCAACAGCTTTGATTTGTAATACTTTAGTAATACCACTTAGCTGCTGCTGCTTTTTCTTTACTTTGCAGAGCCCTTACTTAGAGACTTTATGTGGACTTGGTCATATTCATTGGCTTCTGACAAACACCTAGGTAATCTGGGTCTTATTTTTCGTGGTCATTTTCTTTTGCACAGTTTCATCGCATCTCTGGAATCTTTGAGATTCCCTGCTGAGTTCTGTCATTCCACCACAAATGAAATAAGCAGGGGCAAAAACACTTGATTTGTGTATCAGTTTTTTAAAAAAACCATTTGTCTTGATTTAGTTACTACATTTTGTCGGATATTAAGTTTAATTTTAATTAAAACAGAAATTCTGTTGGGAATGAGTTCCCTAACCTCCAGTTCTCCAGAGCTGTATGTTTTACTGCTGCAGACCCAGCAGAGGGAGCCCGAGTTAATGAAGGAAACTCAGCTGTTCTGATGACTCAGAACTAGTAATTCATAGTCAAAAGGTGATTTTGGGGAGTAAGGGGTGGGATGGGAGTCAGGATATATGGATATGTGTGTGTGTGAGAGAGAGAAAGAGAAGAAGGAAGAAGTAAAATAGAAGTTGCAAGCCATGTGAATTTTAAGATGTACATGAAATGTGAGAGGTATGATATCTTCTGAAGGAAAACGACAGAACTGATGGAGAGAAGCATTTGATTTTTAGATCCTGAGAAGGTATTTTATGTATAAATGTATAAACCGACTTTCTTTTTCTTACTTTTCCAGTTATCCAATTCTCCCTTTAAAACTTCCTTAACTAAATTCTTATATATTTCCATTTCTTGTGATTTTTATATTTAGGGTAATTTCCCAGCAAAAGCTTTTTAAAACTTTCTTCTTCAGTCTCTCACCTTACTGGCCCACATATTGTGTGTGCATACATGTCTGAGCATAGAAAATCTTGGAGGCTATTTAAGTTTAGGCGAATATTTATTCAATAGATTAATCAATTAGTCTACCAACTATCCAAACAGTACTTATTGAACTTTTAGTACTATATAAGGTGTAAGATGTGTGTGTCTGTGTGTACAGGGAAGAGTATAGCCAGGAGGGAGAATTAAAACTGTTTTCTCAGTAAACTTACATGTAGCTGAGTAAATAAATGCGTTTGGTAAAAACAAAACATTATGTAACCAAATGCTAAGCAGTAGTTCAAAGTGCCCATAAAGTAAACTGAATATAAAATAGGCTTTCCTAGAAGAGAGACGCAGAGTTTTGAGGTAGCTACAAGAGCCCAAAAGGCTTCAAGGAGGATATGGCTGGACCTTCCCTGGTGGAGAAGCAACAAGAGAAAAAAGACTGTGAGCAAGAAAGTATATGATTGAGATGCAGGGTCACTGGTGGGAGTACGCTGTTTGTGTACTGTATACGCTGGGGGGTGCCGTTCTCATCAAGCCTATGTGAATGGTGCTCCTGGAGGTACCTAGGGCCTTAGAATGAATTCTGGAGTGACTGTGGTTCTGCTGAACAGTGGTTCCTCACTCTTTGTGTATTATGACCTTCAGTCACTCTATTGAGAGGAACCTATAAAGTAGGGAACAGTGAGTACAGATTGGACTGTATAATCAGGCAGCCTGGATTTGAGTCCTGGGCAAATCAACAAATAGATGTGTGGTCTAGGGTACATTTCTTAACCTCTTTATGCCTTATTTCTCCCATCTATAAAGTGGCAAGATAATAATAGTACCCACTGCAATGGTTAAATGAGACAGACTATATCATAATCTGCTTAAAACAGTGCCTAGAGCCTAGTGAGCCCTGAGTGTTACTTGTTATTATCAAAGAGCTAATGTGTCACTCAGGCAGGAAGCCAATATCCTACTTTTTCAAGTAAAGAAATATTCCATTAGACTTTCTGTTGTGAAAATCCTAGGTCTCAGCTAGACTACTTTGCCTTTTGCTGGTTGAGAATGATAAAGCAGGTCATATGGTTTAAGATTATACTGGTCGCGCAGGCTGATTTTTGGAAGTAAGCCGTATAGCATGGCCCCTCTTATTTCAGTAAAAAAGACGACACCCATTTCCATAAGAATGACACCTGGGAATTTAGTGGTCCTGTGCTTGCATTGTCTCCACATTTTCCAGCTGTTTTGAGCCATGGACAGAATATAACTACATGAGGTCACTGTTTATGTCCTGTGCCTGATGTTCACTCTTTTATTTTATTTTAATTTTTGAATGAATGGGTCAATGATTGAATGAAGGCATAATTTTTAAAATTATCCTTGTCCTCTCCTATAAATTTGTTGGCAGTCCTATTTCTAGCATGGGTGAGGTAGGCATTATGACAGAATGTCTTAAGGAATGTTTAATTAAATACCTTCTCTGGTGGTTTGTCATTGCCATAAAATGAAAATTATATTTTAGATCACTTTATAGTTTACAAATACTCTTAAACTTCATGTCATTTCCTACAGCATTCATGTGAATTTATTATTATTTCTTCCATTTAATAGATTGAGTAACCGAGTCTCAGTAGAGTTAAATGACTGGCTCAATCTCTCAAGCAAATTATTATGGACTTTGGACTTGATCTAAGGTTGCTTGACTGAAGATTTTCTTTAGATTTTTGTGGCACCATACTTTTTTCTATCTGAATTGGATGTCTTACGAATGTATTTACTCCCCTAAGAAGGATGGACCTCTCTAAATTTCTCATTTTTGTATACATTATTTGTGAGATTCAGTCGAGGCTGCTTTGGAAGACACCCAGAAGCTCACAGGGGATGTGATACTGGGCAGAACCTTGAGACGGGAGAAATAGTGAGCAGAGTTAGAATTTACCTTGGGTAGTTCATTGAAATCATGATGCATCCATTGGCACTGGAAGGCCTGGATGGGCTACTCCATTAGAGATTCTGAATAAAGGCAGTGGGAGTGTGGAAAACATACAGGCAAGGAAGGCTAGAAAATAGAAGACCTAAAGCAGGCATTAAAAATATTTATAATTTTATGTAATGCTGGTCTTGCTCTTGGGTAGGTAGAAACCTAAAGCCAAGTAATTGAGTAGGCTGGAATTGTTTGACTGCATATACAAACAGGAGGGGAGAGTTTGGAAAGACACTGCTCTTCAGTGCTTTCTTCTCTTTCTTGGCTTTGGAGAAAAGCCTTCATCAAATGTGTTGGCAACATTCATCATCTCCTATGTCAGTGTTTACATTACGGGCTGAAGGATGCCTAGAAATGGATTTTCTCTAACAAATTTTACTACTGTTGACTGTTTCAATTCTAAATTCCCAATGTCATGAAATTACTAAATGGACTCTTAAAAAAGAAAAAAAAAGCCTGCTTAATGAGACCATTGAAATGTACAATGCCATATCCTCTTAGGTGCTTAGTAATTACAAACATAATTGAACTCAATTAACATTTGTTGGTACTTCTATTAAATAACTTATCATAGTTGGTCCCATTTTAAATTTATTTATGGCTCTGCGATTACATTATGGAGCAAATTTGTGTTCTTTATATTATCTAGTGGAGTGCTTTAGATGTTTATTAGTTGTTCGTTAAATGGATTGGAAAACAAATCCTTTTATAGAGTAAAATGGTAGAGAAACACAGAAACAAGATCTCTGAGATAGAGAATATTTGGCAGTTTACTTTTTGGTGTATCATTTCTTTATGTGAACCAGTTATATACAAGGCGGAGATTAACTCAATTTCATCTTAGAGCAGAACTCAAAATAACTAATATAAAAAGATTGTAAAACAAATCATAGTGGGAATGCAAAAATAAAAATAGAAGTTGATATATGGAACAATGATTGTGCTTGCCTTTTCTACATTGCCATTGCTTTCTGTGTATGGTGTTTATATGTGTGAGTTTGTGTGCCTGTTTCAGTTAGTCAAAATAGATTTTTAAATATGCTGTGGTAAGGGGATTGGGGATGCTTAGTTGTCAGGAAAATCACCTTCATGTTTCTCTCCTTTGTATAATTATTCTTATTGTATATAATGGAACAAACAACTTTAGTTTGTACTCTGCAAGATTTTCATGTACAAAAGTATTGTATAAGTAATTAATATAAGAACTTTTGAATAATTTATTTTAGATTAATGTAATAGCCATTTTCTATAACTAGAGATCAATGCCCAAAGAGTAAATAGTTCATTAATTATAAAGAAAAATATGAAATTAGATCCTTACCTCACACTATATAAAAAAATCAATTGCACATGGATTAAGGATCTAAATTTCAAAAGCAAATCATTAAACAGAAAATATAGGTGAATGTATTTTTAATCTAGAAGTAGGAAAATATTCCTTAAACAGGTATAAAACATGTTGATTATAATATACATGAATTTTACTACATTAAAATAAAAAAAAAATTAGTTCATCAAGAGACCACTTAAAGAAAATAAAAAGTCCTGTCACAAACCAGGGGAAGATATTCACAATATACACAACTGTCAAAGGATTGATGTGAAGAGTACGAAAACATCTACAAATTAGTAAGAAAAATGGACAAAAGTCCTTAATAGACAATTGACAGAAAAGGAACTTATATGACCAACAAACATATAAAACTATTCATTATATATCATATCTACTAGTGATCATGGAAATGCAAATAAAGACAAAATAATACAATATCATTTTATTCTTTTGGCAAAGAATCAAAATCCTGATAATATCAATCATTGGAAAGGATATAGATCCACTAGATATTCACTGCTGGTCAGAGTGCAAATTGGTATAATCATTTTAGAAAACATTGAACACTTTTGGAAAAAGTTGTGTATTTATATATCCTGTGACTCAGGAATTTCACTGCTAGGTATCCAGTACAACTCATTTACATGTACAACAGAAAACATGTACAAAGATGTTCATATCAGTGCTATTTAAGGAGTTACCTGGAATCAATCCAAATGCATATCAGTAGGACAGTGGGTGAATAAACTGTGATATATTTGCAATAAAATATAACACAGTAGTCAGATGAAGTATGGTATTTACAAATATGAATGAACTTTAGCAATATAATACAAGTAAAAACAAAGCCTGAGATGTGCCTCTTCTAATAGTGGTCATGTGGACCTCTTGCACCTTGCTGTTAGCTGCCCTACAAAATGGCTACCTATGTCTTTTGAGGTGATGAACTAATTTTTTTTTTTTATTTCCTTAGTCTCTCAAGGGGAAATTTAGGTAAGCTACACCGTATATATTTGAAGCCAAAGAATCTCAAATATCCTCCAATTTATTTTTTTGCAGACTAACTTCAGTAGGATTGTGTCTCATTCCAAAAACTAACACTTTATTTTACTTGTTTGACAACACAGGTCACTTTAAGGTAGGAAATAGATGACGTAGAGATGGAGAAAAATGGCTAATATAAGATAGGAGCTTTTCTCACACCCAAAAGGTGCATACAATCTAGGATTGGCAAAGTGGCTCCCAAGTGAAGGGGCACTGAGGGCTGTCTTCTCCCCTCACCTTCTACCCCACCTCCCCAAATCAGATACGCAGTTTTCAGCATCATAGAAGCATGGGTCTAAATCCTATCTCTGGCCAATGCAATCAGTAAGGCTCACTTTTGGCTGCAAGTACTTGAACTGCAAGCAGTTCAGCAAAAACATTTAATTACTTCATTTTGTCAAGAATGTGTGTTCTCGATGGCATCTCTGTGAGGTCGTGAGAATCCTAGACCTTTCCTCCTCTCTTCTCTGTATTTTTCATCATGTCAATGTTTGGTCCTTGAGCTTATCATTTAATGTTTGGAAAATGGCCCCACACATCATATCCTCACACCAGTGTCCCAAACGGGCAGGAAGGAAGTGATACCTTTTATGTCTTCCTTTTTTTTAAAAAAAAATTAGGAGAACAAAAGTTGCCTAGAAGCCCCTCAGAAAATCTTTGCTTACATTTTTTTTGTTTTAAATTCAAATTTATTTAAATTAGAACAACAAAACAAAACAACAAAGCAGTTCACCCATTTCTCCCATCCCCACACCTGCCTCTGGCAACCACCAATTTGTTCTCTGTATCTATGACCTTGGTTTTTCAAATTAATCTATTTATTAGATTTCTCATATAAGAAAGATCATATGGTATTTGTCTTTCTCTGTCTGACTTATTCACTTTAGCATAATACCCTCAAAGTTCATCTGTGTTGTTACAAATGGCAAGATTTCATTCTTTCTTATGGCTGAATGACATTCCACTGTATATATACCACAGTTGCTTTGTCCATTCATCTATCGATCGATACTTAGGTTGTTTCCTTATCTTTGCTATTGTAAGTAATGCAGCAATGAACGTGGGTGTGGATGTATATATATATATATTTTTGAGTTCATGTTTTTCTTTTCTTTGAGTAAATATCCAGAAGTGGAATTGCTGGATCACATGGTTGTTCTATTTTTAATTTTCTGAGGAACTTCCATACTAATTTGCACAGTGGCCACACAAATTTACATTCCCACCAACAGTGCACAAAGGTTTTTTAGTCTCTACATCCTTGCCAACACTTGTTATTTTTAGTCTTTTGGATAAAACAAGGACAAGAAAGGAAGCTGGATGCCTGAGTAAATACCACTGTGGATAAATGGTGTTTGAGAGATTCACTTCCTAGTCTCTGGGTTGTGGTACAGTTCAGCTCCCTCCACAGGGCAGAAATTGGACATAACCTTGGGAAACTAGGGCTAGGGGGGGTGGGTGAGGGAGGGTAAATGAGGGAATGTATATTTAAATTTACTGAGATGATATTTTCATCAGACAATTATAGAAACATCAATATTCAGAAAGTAGTACCTGAGTTTATGGTCTGTGATTTGTACCTGGCACTGTACATTCCATATGTGGTGGTTTAGTTACAGTGGTCTCTCTGCTAACAAGGACTGAAAAAAGATTGAGCTGAGCATGGCTTGATCCAGGGCTAGGGACTCATGAACTGTAAAACTCTTACCATAGCTCTTGTAACATGCTGTCATAAATTGAAAAAAATATCAGTACAGTGTGAAATACTGGCTTTCTGTAGCAGCAGGAAGGTGATCTTATATATAAACTCAGAAAATGGGGGCCTGAGAGGGAAGCGTACACAGCTCAAGCAAATGGGAAGGTAATTCTCGTTAGTCTTCAGTTTGATAACATTCTGGGCATGATGAATTTATTAGTTTCTCTTCTAGACTTAAGGTTAAAATAAAAATGGAAAATGGCCAAATCATATGGTAGAAATTACTCAAAGGGGGTCAATATTTTTAGAAAATATTTAAAAAGAAAGGTGTGTTAGTTTTAGAAATTAGCATTGGCTTCAGTGACCACAATTACATGGCATTTGAACAATCCATAATTAGATCAGCCCATGTTCAATTAAATGATGCCCTTGAATTAGAATATGTCCTGTATTAGAACTATGGCAAAATTATTAATAAAAATAAAGTTCTTGGAGGAATATTTGGGGACTCAGAGTTATGAATAAAATCATTCTAAGAAAACCAACCTGTACCACTACAATTGTGACAGTTGATGTAAATATGCCTGGAGGTAGCAAGCAGTGGTTAAAATCCTGGGATTTGAATTCAGGTCAACTCTGATTCAAAAGCTGGCTCTACCGCTGAGTATCTGTGTGAACTGGGCAGTGCACTTTGCCTTTCTATAAAATGGGAATATGAGCACAACTCCACAGTATTGTTGCAGATGTTAAATCCGATCACGTATTTAATGTGCCTAGCAATTCTTAATTTATATTATTATTAAATGTTTTATTACTTGGAGGTTTTTTAACAGCCTGACCCATGAAATAAAATGTTGTTCTTTGTTGGTTTAAACAAATTTGTTTAATTATTGAAATATTATGATTTTTTTGCAATTTAATTTTGTTATACATTAGAAATTATTGGTACGTGATAAAAGCTTTCATAAGGTTTTTCACAAAGTATGACCAAAACAGCCATGAAAATACAGTGAAAGAATGAATTCTTTAGGTAATACTCCTTATGGCTTCTTAAAATAGGAAAAAGAAGATAATTTTAATGGCCTCTGGCAGATATTAATGATAATATTTAATGTAATAAATGCTACAGTAATTTATATTCTATTTAGTAGCATTCTTACTTTAGTCATCCAGGAGATTTTAATGAAATGAACTGGTGAGCTTTTTACATGCTAAGTGAGGAAAGAGGAGGTGGTTGTTATGAATTTGCACTGATGAAAATATAAATGCAGAAGAGTTAAGAAGTTAAGTCCATTAATATCATCCTAATGAAATAACTTTCCTCTTTGGCCTCTTATTTCAGTTTCCTCTCTGAATAAAAGCCTTACTTAAGAAAACACTTTATGTCAGAATTCTGAAAATGTTGAAGTCCCTAGACTAAAATTAAACATGGCTTTAATTCACTACTTTATTTTCATTTTTGAAATAGAATGTGGTTTATTTGGAAAAATAAAGTGCAAGCCAAACTTAGGACTCTGGTAGCATTTACTTGAGGTTCTCTGTAGTTATTCTTCCTTCTTTGCCTTTTGCCATTTTGAAGAAATGATGTCTATCTTTTTTTTTTCTAGTAGATTTATTAACTCTAATTGACTCCGATTGGTCCCCATTCTCAAATTTATTATTATTATTTTTAAAACAAACTCATAGATACAGAGAACAAACTGATAGTGTCCAGATGGAAAGGGGGTTGGGGAACTGGGTGAAAAAGATGAAGGGTTTAAGATATACAAATTGCTGGTTATAAAAATAACCACGGGGATGTAAAGTACAGTGTAGGGAATATAGTCAATAATATTGTGATAACTATGATGTCAGATACAGGTAGTAGACTTATCGGGGTAATCACTTCATAAGGTATATAAATGTCTAATCACTATGTTGTACACCTGAAACATAATATTTTATGTCAACTGTAACTGAAGAATAAAAAAAGAATTATCAGAAATACTTTATACTTTTACCTAATTGCAGAGTGACCTAAATTTTTGGTTTGTTTTAAACTTTCTACGAGTTAGTTTTATTACCGGTGAATCTTAACAGCATAAATACATGAAAGCAAAAATGCAAAAAAAAAAAAAAAAAAGCCTGCAGAGCATTTAAGGAAGCAGAATGTTTCTTGTTAAGATTTTGTCTTGACCTTTGTCAATGAGGGGAGCAGCAGAGGGCGATAGTGAGTAAGGGTAGAGTATCATTTCTTGAGAGATTCTTTACTGGAGTCAAAAGGTAGCTGTGAATCCTTTGAAAATAGAACACACTACTGCAATAAAGGAAGCTCTTTTACAAGTCCCTCCATTGCTGCTGGTACTCCTGACAGTGAAACTATTTTAACTTTTAATTTGCTGAAAGGCAAATAAGGCAGCTGTCTTCACAGTAGGAAGTTAGGGGTGAATGTTAGAGAAACAGCTTCTCTTTTCATGTAAATTAAAGGAGAATATACTAAAGAAAAGTTTACTGTTACTCTACAGACTCTCAGCAAGCAGGCCAGAGTGTCATCGTCAGTGATTCTCTTGCATCTTCTTTTAATTTGCCGAACACATTGGATCTGAAGGCAGATTTTAGATCAACAGCATTGAAGCATCCTTTTTCTTTTGCATCTTCCTCTACCTTCCCGAACACGAAAAACCAAAAAACTTTTTGGATGATGTGTGAAATTAGTACTTTACTTTCTGTTTTCATTAAACCTTCATTCTTTGTGATATATATATTTTTTAATCAAAGCATTTTCCTAGAGGGATTGAAGCACATGTAGCAAGAACTAGGATTATACCTATTTTTCATTAAATAGGATCTGTGTTAGCATGTGATCTACTAATGGTGACAGCCTCTGGATGATTCCTTTTGATGTTGCCCTCTAAAGGTCTCATCAAAAAGCATTACTCTCTACATTATCCCCTTCTGACTTTTGGTGGTTTTGTTTTATTTGGCTATTGATTGGTATTACACATCCCTCTTAATGCTAACATTAGATGATGCTTTATAAGAGCACTTAGTGGAAAATTACTGTATATAGGTAGAAGGTTCATGAAATAGTTTGAACTATGTGTCTGGGATGCATCATCAGCCAAATATATGTTCTAACTATAGGACTGATTGGAAATTTTGGTAAGTTGATTCATTTAACCTATCTCTGCTATACTTTTTGTCCTTTGTATGGTAACATGCATTATTTAGATGAATGCAAAACTCCCCTTTGCACTCAATATAATACATTTTTAATGACTAATGATTGTATAGATAATCTCATACATGGGAGCAAAAGGGGTTTCCTTTGGTTATTATAAATTTACTTCTGAACAAATTAAAAATGAAATTATCATTCTTGTCATAAATGGTCAGGAAAACAAAGGCTTATTAAGAATTTGCTCTTCCCTTGGTGAAATATATTATCAATAATCATTGCAGTTCATAATGCATGTGGTTTGGCATGATATCTTAATTTATGCTGATTTAATGGTTTAGAAACCATTTTTGTTTTACTCTTTTTGATTTTCTCTTTTGGAGACTTGCAGTTTTCCATAAATCTTCTGTAAACAAGTTTGCATTGTGGTAATCACACTGAACCTGTATGGTTTAAGGACCAATACAAATTAAGAGGCTCAATTCACTGTGTTGAAAATAAAGAAGGAGACTTCTCCCCGCTTTTTCTTAGAACATTTACTTTAGCAAATTCATGGTTGTAAGTACTTTCTTCTCTCTTTCCAATGCATATAAATCCTTCTGGAAACTGGATAGGTTTAATTTAAGAAGGTCTTGGGAGCCATCTCTTTGAAATGTAAACATCAGGGAAGATAGTACCCTTCTCCCAGTGTCTGTAGGAGGGCAGGAGCCTAATTTGGTGGGAGCCTTGTACCAAGTTCCAAAACTACCTCCTGTCATAAGGATGTGAGGTTTGTTTTTCCTTTGGATAAAGCCAATTACCAGGTAAATTTAAAATGAACTATGTGTGACAAATGGTGCTGTCAAGTCCTCTTATTTGAGGACTGGTTATTTATGTTGAAAATATGTATGTAATGATTTGTGTCTGAGGATAGGATTTCCTTCCATCTTGGCAATCTCTTAGCAGATTGCATGTGATGTACATTACGTTCTGGTTTAATTTTTCTTCAAAAATAGAAAAAATTTTTTTCTATTACCTTTGGGAGAGGATTTCTGAGTTGTGAGAAGATTTTGTTTTTTAATTATATTTCCCCAACATTGGTCATAGACTATTATGAAAAGTGACACTTTGACCAGTTGTGCCTTTAGTTGTGCTGTCTTTCCTTCTTTAACCAGAGAGAAACTTTTATAGTGTTATGTAAAAAGAAAACAAGACTGTTTCATTAGCATTTTTTTTTTGCAAAAGAACAGCTTTCCAAATTCAAATGTGAAAGCTATTGTGCAGATAGCAGTAGCTAAGTGGCACGTTTGTTACTTTTTCTTTTAATTACTTAATAAATTCTCTCAAACAATCTCTATTTTTATTCTTTTAAAGTTACCACTATTCATTTTAAATATCACTTGCTTTCAATTATACAGTTTGTAGAATCCTGCAAAATGTTAAACTTGGCATTGCTAACTCAAAGGTGAATTGTGGCACAGGAATGATTTATGCCCATGGAATTGCAGAGGTCTAAAAATAGGGCTTGATGTTATATTAATATGTACTGCTGTACATAGGCACAATAGGGTTAGAAGAGGATGGAGTTTCATCCCTGACTCTCAGTTTGCTTGCTTTTGTTTCTGAGTCTGAGCAGCACTGGAATAATTAGACATTGCTCATTTTTCGTTTATGTCATTCCTATCAGTGCCTAACATCCTGCCCTGCCAGCTCCCAGGTGTCTACAAGGAGGCATGTAGTCTGTAAATACTCTTTCTGTATAACTCCAGTTGCTGTCTTAATTTGAAG
Source organism: Pteropus vampyrus (assembly GCF_000151845.1). Taxonomy (NCBI): domain Eukaryota; kingdom Metazoa; phylum Chordata; class Mammalia; order Chiroptera; family Pteropodidae; genus Pteropus; species Pteropus vampyrus. The sequence continues at coordinate 299,788 of NW_011889326.1, read as the reverse complement.
ATATCCTTCATATATTGGACTGGACAATAACAGACCATTGCAGCTAGGTTCTGATGGGGTAAGTATGTGACTTTGACCTTAGGATGAGATCAGAAACAAAAGTGTTCAGGTGGACATACAGCAAATATTACAGATTCCAAGAAGATGTTTTTGTTAGCAAGGTGATTGCCAGCATTTCTGGGCAAGCAGCATTTCTGAACGAAAGGCAAACATTTCAGTCAATATTTCTTCTGGTTTGAATCTTCTGATTTCAGATGTAATGAGTGAGATGGTAGTGTTGACAGATGCTTTTCTTCAACCTTTCCAAGTATGAACTTTGATCAGATGAGTGGAAGTCATGTAATTGAGTTCACACATCTATTGTCAACAGGGCTAGAGATTGCATGAACCAAAGGATGTGCTGTAGAAAAAGAAATGAAAGCTAGTACCATCCTGGATATTATAGACTGGAGTGGACTGTCGCCAAGACAAAAAAAGTGATGATGAAGTAACTGTTCTCAGGATAACCCCAGAGTCTTTTTTAATAAAATCTATGAGGATCGAACATGGTAGCTATAGGTATGCCTACATATCATAAGTTGCTAGCTTAGTTTTTCTCTACCAGGATATATTTGATTGTCATTATCTTACTTTTAGCTGATGAGGCAGTGGGTCCAGGGTATATTACTGTTCTATAATAAAGGAATTGTTTAGATTTCGATGGTAGCTTTGGAATTCAATAAAGCCATGATAATTTAGAACATTTCTGATGCTGTTATTTTAATAGGTAGCTCAGCTATTGGAATTTACTGGAAAAAATCTCAGGGATCACCATCTCAGCAATAATTTTACATCTGTGTAATGGTTTCTATGTTGCTGTGGTGTAACAATGTGGAAAATATTATATTAGTCACCAGGTGCCAATTTAAATACACACTGGAAAGAGTAATCTAATTTTCAGGGAGTATAAACTTGATCTTAATACATGTCGATGTTTAATTTAATTGTGACCTTTAACTTATACTTTTTGAAGAAAATGTCTCATGTTTTCAGAACACGAACTGTCGAAAAGTCAAAGTGATGTGGCTGACTATTTATTTGTTTATTTATTATTATTTATGCCTATAGCACCTAGTCTTCCTAGATAGTCTCCCATCCAAGTACTAACCAGGCCGGACGCTGCTTAGCTTCCAAGATCAGACATCGGGCTTGTTCAGGGTGGCATGGCCATAGACCATAGACTATGGCTCCATTGGGGTGTGAACCCAGGACCTTCTGCATGTAAAGCAGACATGCTAACCGCTACACTATGGAACTATGTCCTAATATTTTTTAATGGACTTAGAAAAACATTTAAAATATAGCAGTAGTTTCTTTGCGAATTTAGCCCATTCCATTTTAATCCAGATAATAACCTAGTGAATCTGCTCAAATTACCTACTTTAAAATAAAAAAAAAAGTATCATCAAGAGAAGACAAAGCACTAATATAGTGAGACCAGGAAAGAGATTTTCCTCTTACACTCTTACAATTAATTATGCTGCAAGAAGCAGCTTGCTCCCACTAGCTTTACCTCAGCTTCTTAACCCGGCAAACTCCTACTTGTCATTCAAAACCCATTAGTAATGTTGCCTTTTGTCTTGTGACTCTTCACAACCTTCTGTCCTACCCACAGGCAAAGCTGATGACTTGCTCAGCACTTTGTTCATATTTTAAAATTTATTTTTATATTTTCTCCTCTTTTGACTGAGTTCCTTGAGGACAGAGACTATTCCTTATTTATTTGAATACCCATTGTCTGATGCTAAATCTGGTATTAGACCTAGAGTAGGTACTCAATATTTTGTGAAAAATGAGAAAAATGAATGGGCTCTCAAATAGACTTCAGAAAGGGTCTATCTTTTTTGTGTTAAAGTACAACTTTCAATGTAGGGTGGTGATGGTGTATCCCCTCTGATAGATTGCTCTTGCAAAAGCTGCACCTAGGCTCCTGCAGCTAATCAGCTGCAAATCTACCTGGGAACTCACGTGTTTTCCACAGTAAAAAAGAGCCATGGCTGCTTATAGCAGAACCAACTGTGAATCTAAGAAAATGTGATAACCCACTTTTGTATGATGAGTGTACATCTTCAGGTAAATGCAAAATCCTTCAGTGTAAGTTCAGATTCATGATAAGCATGATTATGGATCAGAGATATGTTAATTCTTTGCACCTTTAGACTTATTTAGGAGATGGTTGGATAATTTAGTGTCAGCATGGTACCATATGGGTCAAGTCCATGAGGTAAGTATATTTTAGCGCTTGGGAATCTCAGGTGAGTATGGGTTGTTTGTCAGAAATCTAGACTGTAGAGTGTCGGCTCCTCAAGCTGTCCTCATGTTCAAAAGATGTTAGAGGGATTTCAGAGTCCTCAGAACTTTCCTTTCCTGGAGTCTTGGTTAATTCTGGAGCACTCTTGAAAAACAGACTGATTCACAGTTGTTATTGGATAATCTGCTACTAATTTAGGCCATTTCTTCATTGTGAATGTTTGTGCATGTGAATCTGAGTTTCTCCATGTGTGACTATTGTCTTAGTTTGGGTATCCATAACAAAGTACCATAGACTGGGTGGCTTCAACAACAGCCATTTTTTCCCCTCACGGTTCTGGAGCCTGGATATCTGATATCAGGTTGCCAGCATGGTCCAGTTCTTGGTAAGAGCCCTCCTTTTGGTTTAGTCTCCTCTGAGTATCCTCATATGACAGAGAACACAGAGAGATTGCAAACTGTCATGTTTCTTTATATGAAGGCACTAATCCCATTCATGAGGGCTCCACATTTATGACCTAATTACTCGCCTAAAGGCCCTGCCTTCTAGGACCATCACTTGAAGGTTAGGATTTCAATATAAGAATTTGGGGGGACACAAACATTCAGCCCATAACAGGTATGTCTTAGAGTGTCACAATTAAAAAGCATCCTGTAGGAAACTAGAGGATGTAGCTTATCGTAGTGATTAAGATCTCTTTTTCTGATATATCTCTACCATTTACATAACTTTCTAAGCCTCGTTTTCCTCAGTTTCTGTGATAACAGGGATCAAATTAGTACCTACCTTTAGGCCACTATATGAGTTAGGCAGTGCGTCCATCCCCAAGGAGCATCATTCATATTGCAGTATATGTGACAGGCACCCTGAAGTGTGAAGAGTACCATGAGTGCAGCCACTATTGGAAGACCTGCTTGGTTATGAGTTAATGAGTCACTTCATATACAGTGCTTACTTAGCACAGGGCTTGGTGTTTAGGTGTGCACAACAAATGTGCACCTTCATTATTATAGGAAGGTTCTCACTCTTCTTTTAAGAAGTTTGGATACAATAAGAGGTATGACATGGGCTATAACAGATAATATTTTAAATGATGCTAACAGGTGAAAGGGATTAAAAATATCCATTTGGTAAATCATTACTAGAGTCTATGTTTAGAAATCAGCTTCTTGGCTAGAAATCCCAGACCAAATTGAATATGTATAATTACAAACACATTTTATGTATTTAAAGGTGATTTTCTATCTAATCCTACTTTCTGAGATGCTAATCCTTTAGAATGTAACTTTTTCTATAAATAAGGAAATAAACTGAGGAGGCCTGTGAAATAGCAGTTTCAAAGACCTTACTATACAGACACGAAATTGACTTTCTGGGTTCTTTCAGAATTTTAATGACTTTTAAACTTGTAGTTATTAAACAACATGGGGACATCCGTAACTGATTGGAAGAGCAAACCTAAAGAGTGTGTGTGTGTGTGTGTGTGTGTGTGTGTGTGTACGCACATATATGTGTGTGGGGAACTACTATTATGAAGAGGCAGTTTGTGGTACATACAGTACACAATGATACCAAATGGAATAGTCAAAAGCTTTACCTAGAGGGGTAAAAAAGAAAAATGAAAAAAAAAAAAAAAACTGGCTCCATACTGATGATTATCCCTGAGATATTAAGGAAACATGCTCCGTATTTTCTATTTTAAAAGGAAATTCACATCTATAATTTATTCCTATTTTATGACCATTTATTAACTAAAACATAGTCTAAATGAAAAAAAAGATGGTTAAGAGGAGACAGCATGATATGGTGAAAACAGTACTTGGAGTTAGATTGGGTTTACATTCCACATTCATCTCTTATGCTCAAGGGATATGGGCAGGTTACTCAATGCTGTGAGCTTTTTTTTTTTTTTAAATATCTTATCTATAAAGCGGAAGTGGTACTTCCCACCATGCAGGGATGCTGTGAGTCTGGGATGACATATATGTTAAGTGCAGCCAGCAAGGGACAGGCACATTACTGCTTCTAAATATATTATTTGCCTCCTTATCTGCTTGGTGAAATTTATTTATCTGAAATACCCCATTCTCAATGAGATTTTACTACTTTGCTATTTCTCTGACTAGAAATTAAATTTATGATGCACACTTCAGACAATAACTGGTCATTGAACTCAGTAATTATTAACTTTGAATGATTTATATACTGTTAAAAACCTAAGGTATGAGTCTGTAGTAAAGTGCTTGGGTGGTCTAAGAGTCTCAGAACTATTTGTTTTGTAGTTTTTGTGAGAATTCTGCAGTGTTATGACACTCTAGTATGAAGAAGGAAAGATAAAATTTATTTATTGCCAGTGCTACTGAAGTTAAGAAGACTGATCACATTCTTGTGTTAAATGCACTTTTAATATAGTTTGGAAAATGGTTCTGGGCTGTGTTACAATTCACTTTTTTTTTTCATTTACTCTTAGGTGCTTGTCATTATTATATATCTTATTGATTTGGAGGATGTTCTAGAGACTTACACTATTGATTAGACAGAGTGTTTCTATATTTCGTGATTTAGCAGTTTTTGCTCTTTGTGTTATTGTTACCACTAGAATCAAATTGAAAAGACCCATAGATTCTTTTCTATCACGGAATTTTTAGAGTCTTCTATGATATTTACAGGATTAAAGAATTTTATGAGAGCTGCCTAATTTAAGTTTATCTAAAATATGCCATCTGCTTTGTAACCTCAAGTGATCTTATGGTTTATTAGATTTATTAAGCAAACATTTAATGTGTACATGTAACGTAATAAGCTTCCCACAGGTGTCTAATTAGGCTTTAATTTCTGCTACTAGAATTAAATCCAGTAAAATGTGTGTAGATCTCTAAGTCATAGTATCTCTCAATGTTAACAGGTCAAATATGAATTTCTATTTTGGTTTAATTTCAGTTTTGATATCTTTAAATCTCTGATGGAGTCTGATATCAGATCTCTATATTAAAGAGATGATTCTTCAGTTTTGGGAGGTTACTTTATCGTCAAGGACTAATTCTGTTGTAAGTGACAGAGAACTCCAACTCAAACCAGCTTAACAAAAAGAATTGATTGGCTCAAGTATCTCAGAAGAATACTGGGTTTGATCTCAGAATTGGAGGAAGAGAAGGAAGAACTAAGGCCTTAGTGGAACTGGGGATTTCATGATAACAGAAATCTCTCTCTCTGCCAGTTTTTTTTAAACCCATGTTTGTTTCTTTACACGTTTGTTCTATTTGGAAAGATTTTTCCATAAGGTGGGGGACATGGCCATTGCAGCCCAAGCCTTGCAACTTCAGTGAACAAATAGCTTCTTTCTCTTCCTGTTCATTTGTCAGTGCCGGGGAAGACTCTGAATGGCCAGGTCTTGGTCATATGCCCATGGGGGTAATGGGAAGGCTTGCTAGGCACAGGCAAGTTAACCTCAGTCATTCACTCCTGAACCCTATTGATAATCTGATGAATATTATATACCTCTGCAGGAAAATTCTAAGCACAAATAGATCTAAATATTTGTATGTTCTTTCAGAGAGCTAGCTCCTAGTCTCTCCTTAAAGGTTTATGGACATCAAGTTAAGGACCCCTGTGATAAAATGTTAAGGCAACAATGATTCATCATTGAAATAAAATTTTGGCAAATGCGTTTTCAGTTCATATATAGTAAACTTTTTCTGTTTAAAAGTAGTGCGTGTGTGTGTGCGTGCATGTGTACGTGTGTGTCTCTCCAAGTAGCATTTAAGGAAATATCTCCTTGTAGTATAAAGGAATATAAAACTTTGTTATCTGGGGATCAACTTCACAGCTTAAAATATCTTTAAATTTTAACAAACAGTGAGAAGAACCAGAACTTGCCTCACGCTGCTTATTTGATTTGCCACATAGAAGAAAAGAGAGATCCTAGTATCTCTAATAAGTCAAGGTTTTCCATAAGAAATCAGAGTTGGGTATAAATGGCTCGAAGAGATAGCAGAAATTCACTGAAAAGAAATTGAATCCACCTGGACTACTGTCTTCCCCTATAATTGGCCTCCTAGCTTCCACTCTTGTCGTCTTAGTTCTTTTCCATGTATCTAAGTATTTGCATATTCCATTCCCATGGAAAGAGCTAAGGCAGAGCAATCATTTAAGATATAATCAAGCAGATCATGTCAATACTATTCAATGGCCAGTCCTTGTGCTCAAAATATTTAACATGGCCTATAAGTCTTGATCTGGCTCCTACTTCTTTCCCCACTTCATCATTGCCAGTTTCACCTTAGCCATTGACAGGACATCTTTCAATTCATTACATGTGCCAAGCTCTCATTGTTACTAGGTCTTTTCCTATATTATCCCTTGAATGTCCTCTCCATGTTTTTTTTCTCTCTCTCCTACTTACCCTTTAGGCCTTGGTTTAATTATTATTTCTTCAGAAAGGCATTTGGGAACCTAAGCCTAAATGAACTCCTTTCTGTTCTTCCCCCGATAGTATTGTATTATTGCAAGTTGTAAGGATATATTTATTTAATGTCTCTCTCCCTTTTGCATTATAAGTTCTGTGCAATCACGTATTATCATGTCTGTTTTTTTTACTTGGTGCCTAAGTGCTTGGGACATAATTCTTACTCAATAAATGCTTTTCGAATAATCAGTGAAGAAATGGAAAGGGAATAGGGGAGATTAGAAACTAATGCACCGGCTGACTACAAAGCCTAGAAATAGCAAGGGGGTGATAAACAACAGTAGACATTCCAGTGTGGGGTCAGAGATACATGCAGAAAGCCCACAGAACATCATTGCAGCCTGGGGCACAGGGCTGTATGATTTCAGGCATGTGCCCATGAGGACGTGCACAGGCACATGCGCCTCCTGCCCAACATCCTCTGAGTCAATCGGTGTGACATTTGGGAGGCCTGGCAATCAGTACAGGTTAGCAGCCTGGGGAACAGTTTGCACACTGCCTGTGACAAGCTAAGCCATTTGTGCCCATGGTGCAACACAAGCTCCACTGCCTGATTTGACTTTATTTGTAACATGGAGTTATCATTATTGAAATATTGGAAGTTGCTTTGTATACTTCAGAGGTATTTTCATGAAGAAAAGTCAAAATTTGATCATTTACCTTCTGAGAATATTTACAAAAGTGGAGGGACTTCAATTGTAATTGAGACCTACAATCCTGGAATATAAATTACGTATAATAAATCATTATTATCCAATTTAATAAACCTTTTTTAATAAACTTTATTCCCCTGCTTTTTCAGTTAATATTTTGCATTTCCTTATCTATGAATAGAATCACATTTTGATGTGCAACATGTCCTTTTATCTCAGCTTGTTTTTTTTTTAAATGCTTTCTTTTTGATTCAGGTATAGTCAGAGCACCCTCACTTTCCCCCCGTTTTCTCTATAGTACTTATGTGCTTCTATTGTTTGAAAGAGCACATCTCAATCTAAGCAACATCTTTAACATCAAGATAGGAGTCTTCAGATCCATCTGGGGAGTTGTGCTGTGCCTAAAGGCATTAAGAGCCCACCATTAAGAGCCCCAAAGAAGAGGACCAAAAGTCACCCCTCTGCTTCTTTTGATAGACTTCCACATGTTATCGTAGGATGCTGGTTTCATGATAGTGGGACATGGTAATGTAAAAAGGTATTAAGAAAGATACGGCGAAATAGAGAGCCATCTTTCTAGTATCAGTCTTTGTAAAAGTTTACTCTTTAAACCAGATCCGTAATACCATTTTCCTTGGAGATTTGCATAACTGGTTCTTTCTCATCTTTTATATTTCGTTTTAAATATCACATCCTCAGCCAGGCTTTCTGAGGTAGGCCAGTTCACAAAGACTCGGTTCAAACCTGAGGATTGGCAGAAAAGGATTCTTCATCTTTGAGCAATGTTAGTTTTCTTTTGTAGTACTACGAATCAGAAAATAAACAATGCAAGGGTACTCATGAGTTTAATGAGACAACGATGAGAATGGATGCAAATTCCTGGAATCCATGTTTTTCAGAGCCTCACCCTAAGTTTAATGGAATCAGGTGTGAATCCCTTAGGTACGAGGGATTGCTGCCCTTTAACCCTTTTTATACTAGTGTGAGAGTTGGGCATATCAACTCATGGGGGTCTGCTTTGTTAAAAGAATTTCATTTGAACTGTGCCACTTAGATAAGGATACTGGATTCATAATTTCTTGCTGTGACATTTATGCATTGTATTCACTGCTGTACCATTTGGCCTTACATGGTTTCAGTGTGTTGGGCCTGACTGGTCTTCTAGACTAGGGCTCCCCAACCCTCGGCCTGTGGACCAGTACCAGTCCGTGGCCTTTTAGGAACCTGGTCACAAAGTGGGAGGTGAGCGGTCAGTGAGTGAAGCTTCATCTGAATTTGCAGCCACTCCCCAGTGCTAGCATCACCACCTCAGCTCCACCTCACATCATCAGACATTGGATTCTCATAAGAGCACTGGTCCTTGGTGCCAAAAAGGTTGGGGACCACTGCTCTAGACCTTTCCTATCCATCCCCTTTATTCTCTACCACATTGGCATGTTTTTTTTTTTCCTTCGTAAACTTGAATAACGCTATTTAATTTGTTTACTTGCTTCTTGACTCTCTATCCCTCAAGATGTTAACTCCAGTGGCATGGCAATTATATCCCTTCTCTCAAGTATAGCCTAAGTGGCAAGCACAGTGTCTGAACACTTAAGGACCTTGTATTTCCTCCCATAGTTTCCATACTTATGATGCTCTCATGGTTGTACATATCATGAGGTAGGGAAGTTTTCTAAGAGTATGCAAGCCAGACACTTTTACTGCATCACTCAGATACCTTAGCAAGGTCTTATCTATGAGATCTGGGACCTGGGATCTGGATGTAGACAAGCAGGTATAGTGATACTATTAGAAACATCTTCGTCAATGGCTGATGATTTATTGTTATCTCCCCTCATACCTGCAAATTATTACCTTTGAAACACACATATTTCCAATTCATCATGATCATTTGGCCAATACTCTAAGCAATATAGTTCTGTAGTTCAGAGAACAGGTTCTTGATTGAATCTCCAGTGTTCCCATCCTGTCTCTACCTTTTTTGAGCTATGTGATTTTTAGTGGTTTCTTAATCTCTCTGATTTTAGTTTTATCATTTTATAAATGAAAGTAAAATTTTACGAGACTCTCGTAATGGTGAAATAAAATAATATGTTCAATGTGTTTAGAACAGTATCTGGAAGAGAATAACATTCAATGTTACCAAAATTAAATAAATAAATAGACAATTCAGGGATAAAATTTAGGTTTACATTTGTTTTTCCCTATGTTATGTGTCCATTTGAAATTTTAAGAGGTAAATTAATTTTTTCCTAAAATTCTAAATAAAGCCAAGAGCCACTTTAGTGATACAGATATTTTTAAAGTTGGGAGACCAACCCTGAGAAGGATGGGGAAGGTTGATTCATAGGTACCTGAATTTACAAATATCCACAGTAAGGAATTTAAAAAACACAAAGTTTCTGGATGTATAATCAAAGTGATATCTCTCAAAGTATTCACCGCTAGAGGCTACACACATGGCAACCCTGCTGCAGTTACTCAGTACATGTTAAAAATCTCCTCTTTGGACTTCAGATTTGCCTTCAGAGTGAATTTACAATCTTTACAAGGACATCTGCCTTTTTATTTCGTATTTAAATCCTGTTTTAGATTCAAGACAGTATTACTCAATTTTATCATTCACCTGATTTATTGGACTTGACACCAAATAATTTTGGTTCTTTAAAAATAATCCGCTCTCAAACTATGAACATGTGGTCCTCTGAGAACAATCAAAAGTGTGATGTGGGCTTTGGTGATGTTTTTGAAGGTGATGTTCCACAAGCGTTATGAGCATATGGCACTATCACTGGAATATAGTGCAGCCTTGCAAGGTTATCACTCTGAGGAGAACATCACCTATTTGGATATGTAATTTCTAGCAGTTATTATCTTTATAGCTAAAATTTAGACTCTCCAGAGGATCTTGTTGATTCTTTGCTTTTAAGATACATAATAACTTTGAAGCCAAAATTCATTTGAATGTACGAATTCTATTAGTTAAAAAAAAAAAAAAAACTCTAGCAATGCCAATATGCGATCTATTTTTGTCATCACAGGATCTTACCATTAAACATTTATTTTAATTGCACATATTCGAAATCTTCATTTTCATCATCAGTACTTGATAAACCCATAGCATGCACATGAGAGTGGCTTATGTTAAAAACATAAATGCGTTCAGTCTTTGATTTATATCACAACATATTCCTAAAAATGGTGCCATAAAGCAGATAATATTTTCCCAAAGGGACAATATTGTTGGAGGTTTTGCTACTAACCAATGACAGAAAATCAAATAAATCAGCTGTAGCAAAAATGCATTATAAATGCAAATTTTAACAGGCAAGGCTTTTATAATAGTCTAAAATAATAAAGTATACTATCAAATATCCATAAATATACTGGATATATTGTTGTAAAGAGGATATAAATGGGATATATTTATATTGCAAAGAAAACCTCTATTGGCATGTAAAGTTGACTGGAAACTAATGTCTGATCACTAATAAATGGTCATTGTTCATTTACTTATAATAGTTTTAAAAATTATATGGGATTTGGAGGGAGCAATTTGTGGGGCCGTGTCTCTGAAACTGTCTAAGGAAATTTAAACATTATACCTTTTCTCCATTGACAGAATATTCCTGCAAACAGGCAGATATGTAAAAAAATCATACCATTAAACTTGGAGCCAACTCTTAACCTATTTTAGTAGATTTTCAATACATTTGTTAATGAGATTGATTGATTTATTCATTCATCGACTCAAGAGATATACATTGGACATCTATCATGTTCCAGGTCCTGTTCTAGAAACTGGGCTATTAGGTTGGGAAGTTGAATAGGAATCACTATAGGAGGCTGAAAATAAGTGGAAGGAAAACCTAGTGAGTGTTGTGTTGGGGAATTCAGAAAGATATTTCGGGGTAACGGGGCTGATTATTTGTGTCAGGTAATATGAAGACTGAAAACTAACCATAGAATTTATCAAGCCGAAGTGTCTTTTGTGACCTTGATAGGAGTGGTTTTGGAGGAGGTAAAAGCTAGTTAGAGAGATTAGGAAGCTAGATAGCAGAGATAGGAGTTAAACAATTCCTTTGGGGAGGTTCATTGAAAAGGGTTGGAGAAAATGAAGTGATTAGGAGATGAAGGTACAGGGGAATGGAGTCAAAGGTTTTTTTTTTTTAACTAGAAATAAAATCACAGCATGTTTGTGTGTCTGTGGCAATGATTTAGTAGAGTGACAATCTGCTTATACAGGAGTGAAGAAAGAAGAGCCGAATCAATGTTCCTGTGTAGGTGTGAGGGAATGAAATCTAGTGCACAAATAGATCTTAGCTAGGAGCACAAATCGCTCCATGTTATCAAGAAAGAAGGTAGAGCATGTGGGCACAGATGCCAATAGATGAATAGATGTAGCAGTGGGTATTATTTTTTAAAAATTATTTAAAATGTTCAAAGGGTTCAGTATTGTTGCCCAGTATCACACCAGATAATGATCCACTGAAAACAATATATCACTCAACTTAATAGTCTGTTGACAGTCATTTGGAAACTCATTAAAAACACTTAATAGCAACTTTTCAAATGGTGCTTCAAAATCTTCGTAGAGCAGGTCTGAGGCAGTTATGGAAAAGTATTGTGAATGAACTTGCCCTTTGCTTCAATTTTAGTTGACCTTGACAAATCAGTGAATGAATAAACAGCAACTGGGATCACCTAGGTGTGGCTGTTAATTTGGGACCTTCAAATGATTGCACTAAAGATATGAGTAATGAGAAAAGATGGCAAATAGATTTATGAGATCTGAATTACTGGGTCTGACTACCAATTGATTAGTTCTTCATGGGAATTTTGATGATCCTCTTCTTCTTCACCCTCTAGTGATAAGAAGGTTGTAATATACATGCCATAAAAATGTAAGGTCTATATCTGGAGAGAGGTTATGTAATGGATTTCCATATGTTTATGTTAGTATATATATTACGTTAAAGAGGGAGACAAATATTTAGTAAACATCTACTGTATGCTAAGCATGTGCCAACCTCTGTAATGATATTTAATGTCAAATGGACATTCATTGCCTTGAATTAAAATGAGAAATATAGACATAAATGCTATAGTTGCTTAGAAAAAGAAAAAAAAATCACTATGGACTAGGATAGTTGCAGAAAACTTGGATGAGAAATGTGAAACTTGCACTCAGACTTCAAGACAAATCTTTGTCTTGATACCTGACATAAGAAAAGGATGTATCTGCACTCAGCAAAATGCTTGGCATGCATTAAGCACTTTACAATGCCTGTTTGATTAATTTTGCTATATTACGTGTTTGAATATTCAGATCTTTTGTTCACATTTCTTGAAAGTGACAAAACAATGGAGAATAGGAACATATATCTGTATATATGTAGAAGAGAATCCAGTTTTGCCAAGATTATTCAGTATTAATTAGGAATCTAATTTAGGTCCAAACTGGCTATCTTCCAAAGGATTTATGAAATGTTTTAACAAAAGTGGCAGGTTTCTGGAAAGGACTAAGTAACCCCAAAAGAGATAATTTTACTCATTCATCTTGATTTAACTGAGAATATTTTCCTGGAAAATGAAGGTTATGATTGGGATTACTTATTTTTTAGAAAAATATTTGTTCAGCAAGAAAGAAAAGGGAATGATTAAGTGATTGTGGAAAAGAGGTAGAGAATATAGACAAGTGTTTTAGTTGACCTTGAGGCTCTAGCCGGTGGATTCTGGTGACCCTATTTCAGCCTCCAACTTTTTTTTTCAATTGCCAAAGGGAAGTGTCTTACTCAGTCTTGAGGCAAGCCTTTTCTCTTTCTAAATCAGCAGATTGTGATGCCAACTGTTCTGTTTAAAAACCTCACTATTTTTTAAACTGTAAAAGTATGCTTCTATTTTCCAAACTAGAAACATATTTTATTTTCTATTTTCTTTGCTTTTGCAGTGAAATTTTGATAACTTTGTGGTAGAGTTTGAAAATTTTTTATTAGATTATGCGTGTATAAGTGACTGCCAGGAGATTTTGTTCAGAGTCCAAATTCCTATAGCTAATCATTTATTTGTAGAGAAAGCTTTCAAATCAATCCATTAATTGAAATTCTTGAATAAATTCCCCAAGAGTTTAACTCTTTAGGACTAGAAGTTAGAGACTATTTTGAAGTCCTGTAGCTATTTTATCCACTGAAAAAGCTGAGATCTGAATGCGAACTGAAACCAACGGAGACTCTCATGTTAGGTAAAATGAGCAATCACTGCAAGGGCCTGAAAGTAACTATGTGTGGAACATGATATTCAGGCAGACTTGTGAGAATTGAGATTATTTAGGTAGTATAAAACTCATAAAGGATAAGATATAAATGACATCCAGCTTAATTTAGAGTACAGGATACAATGATGAGTGATATTTGAAGGATCTGTGTCAATATCTGTGGTTAAAGAACCCTATTAAGGGAATAAAGCAAATGATGGTGGCAAGATGAATGATATTTACATAGGCAAAAACGTAATCAAATGTTACCCACAGCTGTTGATCTTGAAAAACTTGAAAAAATAGGGGCTTCACCTAAACTTCAATTCTGATAACTCTTTAGCAATTACTTGTTTCAGCTTTGTGGTTTTGAAAAGATCATTCAGATACTTCTGTGAACCATATATGCTTAAAGATTGGACTAAACGAACAGGAATATAGAGTAGATTCAATTGGCCTAAAGGGATTTATATTCTCTATCCCTCCGTCTTTCCTCCTCATGATGTTAACAGCTGAATTTAGACGCTAGTTAAGTCCTGCTGCTCTTCATATCCTGTTTGGCTTATCCTGAGGCTGTCAACTGACAAAACCAATTACAGCAATTAAAAAAAAAATCCACATTGAGTCCTTGGGCACTGTTAGGGTTCTTCCATTTAGGGTAATACTGGAAATCATATGTAGATGGTTCACAAAACTGAGGCTTAAAATCGTCTGGAAACTATGGGTAGCAGGCGAAAGGCAACAATTCCCTTTGAAACACAACTAATCTTTCTATTTACTTCTTTACCCAGATCACATGAACTGACAGTCCACAGTCAATTATTTATCACTTAAAAAAGTGTTGGCTTATTTTGTAGTAAGAGGTTTTAATCTTAACTAAATGTCCTTTGAATATTAATAAAGGAGAATAGTTCTAGTATAAGCTTTGGTGTTAATTTGGTTAATTTGGTTATTTCAGGGTTATTTGAAATCCTATTTTGGCTTTGAGGAAATTGGTTGAACTTTAGAATTTAGAAAAAAACTTGAGTTTTTTTCATTGCTGCTGTTTCTCCTTTGGATAAAAGGAAAGAAAAAGCAGTACTATTTTATAAGAATTTTTTTCTTTTGTGAGGAGGATAGGTATTTCTTTCGGCTGCATCATCCTGGTTTTTTTTTTTTTTTCCCCCTCACAATGCAAAATAATAAATCTGACACTACTTGAGAGTTTTTCAGGAAATGACAAATTCCAAATGTCCAAACATTTCTTGACTTCTAATTTTACATAGGGCTATCTTCACCACGTCTAATTATTTAGATGGAAGGTATTCTTGTGCCATTATCCTCGTTCTAAAGAAGAATTCTTATGTAGCCTTAGTCTCTTTTGATGTGTGTTGTAACCCATTGCCAGTGCCATTTTCTATGGAGCAAGTGATTCTCTGCTTTTTTCCCTGAGATTTTTCTTGAGAGTCTTTCCTTCTGCTCCTTAGCAGTATAAACCCATCGCATGTTCCAGGATAGAGCTCATTCTACCACAGCCTTGCCAGACCAAAGATCACCTCTCATGATCTTTGTCTCTGCATGAAGAGAAGGATTAGGGAGCATTATGACAGCTACTCCTGTACATACTGCTCCTTTTTTAAAAATTACTTTTTTTTCTTTATTTTCTGGCTAGTTACTTAAACTGTTATTTAGCTGGCTAATTCAATTTGCCTTATTTATTTATTTTATTGAAGTTTTGGGATGTGTACATACATATCTTCTGAATTCGGATAGAGTAACATGGGATTGTTGAATGATCATGGACAAAAAGAACTCATAACAAATGGAATATAAAGTTCTAACTACATTCTTTCCTTCCTTAATGATATGGTTGATAGACCGTTTTTGAAACATCAATACCACAAACTTCTAGTTGGTCAAGCTGGAGAGTCATCCTTGATTCTTCTTTATCCTTTATTCTCCATAGCTAGGATGACTATATTATTTATTGTCCAGGCTGGGGTAATGTTGAGAGTAAAAGAGACACCAACTGTACAGGTCACTAGGACAATAGAAGGAAATCAGTTGTGTCCCAGGTGAACAGGCAATGTATGATTAACCTATCCATAAATAAATCAGCAAGACTTATTGGCTTTACCTTTAAAACATATGTTAACTGTCTTCATTTGTCTCCATCTCCACTGCTATCATTTATTCCAAGCCATCACCATGTCTCTTCTGTACTGTTAAAACAACTCCTAATGGATTTGTTTTGATTCTACATAGCTGCCAAAATGATCTTTACAAAAAATTAGATCACATAATTCCCTTGCTACAAAATCTCGAGAAGTTCCAGTGTCCTTAGAAGAAAATCCACACTGCTTCCCTGGCCTCCAATGCCTACCTATCTCTTGTAGGTCATTCCATATTAACATATTCCTAGCACTCACTCCACTGGGCCTTCTTTCTAGTCTTTCAAATGCAAAGCTTATGTATTTGCTCTTCTCTCTGCTTAAAATGCTTGCCTCTTCCCTTACATACCTTATTCTTTCTTATCATTCAGATCTCAGAAAAAATGTCACCTCTTCCGAGTATTCTAATTCATTCTAATGCTGTCTTTAGCCTTTCTCCTATTGCTTTGTCATACTGTGTTTCTTTATAGCACTACTCAATATCTGAAATTATTCTATTTTTAGAAATTATGGTAAAATATACATGACATAAAATTTGCCACGTTAACCATTCTACAGTTCAGTGGCATTAAGTACGTTCACATTATTTTGCAACCATCATCACCATCCATCTCCAGAACTTTTTTTATTTACCCAAACTGAAATTTCATACTCGTTAAAAAATAACTTCTCGTTCCTCCCATTCTCCAATTCCCGGCCCCCACCATTCTACTTTCTCTATGTGTCTGACTACTTGAAGTATCTCATATAATTAGAATTATGTAGTAGTTGTTCTTTTGTGACTGGCTTATTTTACTTAGTGTAATGCCCTCAGAGTTCATCTGTGTTGTAGCATGTGTCAGAATTTCTTTCCTTTTTAAGGCTGAATAATATTCCACTATATGTGTATATACCACATTTTGTTTACTCATTCGTCTTTTGATAGACATTTGAGTTGCCTTTATCTTTTGGCTATTGTGAATAATGCTTCATTGAACATGGACATATAGATAGCTGTTTGAGTTTCTGCTTTCAAATCTTTTGGGAATATACTCAGAAATGGAATTGCTGGATCATATGGTAATTCTATGTTTAAGTTTTTCAGGACCACCATACTGTTTTCCACAGTTGCTGCACCATTTTTCATTTCTA